>NC_052625.1:205943686-206254186 GCF_016161935.1 Mauremys reevesii | reverse complement strand
GAGGCTGGAGCTCGGCTGTTCTCAGTGGTAGAAGATGACAGAACAAGGAGTAATGGTCTCAAGTTGCAGTGGGGGAGGTGTAGGTTGGATATTAGGAAACACTATTTCACTAGGAGGGTGGTGAAGCACTGGAATGGGTTCCCTAGGGAGGTGGTGGAATCTCCTTCCTTAGAGGTTTTTAAGGTCAGGCTTGAAGCCCTGGCTGGGATGATTTAGTTGGGTTTGGTCCTGCTTTGAGCAGGGGATGGACTAGATACCTCCTGAGGTCCCTTCCAACCCTGATATTCTATTAGTCTGTGAATGCCACTGTGTGTGCATGGGGTGTGTGTGCTCCATTGTCTGTGTGTGCGCGCATGGGGTGTGTGTGTTCCATTGTCTGCGTGTGTGTGCATGGGGTGTGTGTGTTCCATTGTCTGCGTGTGTGTGCATGGGGTGTGTGTGTTCCATTGTCTGCGTGTGTGTGCATGGGGTGTGTGTTCCATTGTCTGTGTGCGCATGGGGTGTGTGTGTTCCACTGTCTGTGTGCGCGTATGGGGGTGTGTGTGTTCCATTGTATGTGCGCATGGGGGAGTGTTCCATTGTCTGTGTGTGCATGGGGTGTGCTCCATTGTGTGTGTGTGTGTGCATGGGGGTGTGTGTTCCATTGTCTGTGTGTGCATGGGGTGTGTGTGTTCCACTGTCTGTGTATGCGCATGGGGTGTGTGTGTTCCACTGTCTGTGTGTGCGCACGGGGGTGTGTGTGTTCCACTGTCTGTGTGTGCGCACGGGGGTGTGTGTGTTCCATTGTGTGTGTGCATGGGGTGTGTATGTTCCATTGTCTGTGTGTGTGTGTGTTCCATTGTCTGTGTGCGCGCATGGGGGTGTGTGTTCCATTGTCTGTGTGTGCATGGGGCGTGTATGTTCCATTGTCTGTGTGTGCATGGGGGTGTGTGTGTGTGTTCCATTGTCTGTGTGTGCGCATGGGGGGGGGGTGTTCCATTGTCTGTGTGTGCGCATGGGGGGGGGTGTTCCATTGTCTGTGTGTGCATGGGGGTGTGTGTGTTCCATTGTCTGTGTGTGCATGGGTGTGTGTGTGTGTGTGTTCCATTGTCTGTGTGTGTGCATGGGGGTGTGTGTGTTCCATTGTCTGTGTGTGCACATGGGTGTGTGTGTGTTCCATTGTCTGTGCGCGCATGGGGGGGGGGGTGTTCCATTGTCTGTGTGTGTACATGTTCCACTGGGGGGTGTTACAGGGTGGGAAGGCAAGGTTCCATCATCCGCACGGGTACGTGGGTGCGGTTTTGACTGTCTGTCGGGGGTGGCCAGTGTCCCTGTCCGTGTGTGTCTGGGGGTGCATGTGCAGTCACTGCCCAGCCCCTCTCGGCACACGGAGGGAGGATTCTGCAGTGCTCGGCGCTGGCCTGGCTCTGGGAGTCTCACCGCTGCCTCCCCAGGAGCGGCAAGGGCAGTGCCAAGTGCCGTGGAATCACCCACCAGGCAGGGAGCTGGAGCTGGCTTGTGTCACTGGTGGGTCAGGCCCTGAGGGGCCGTGTGCTGCCCACTGCACGGTCCCGTCACACAGCTCCACAGGGGGCGGCGAGCCGGGACAGGGCGCAGCGGGGCCTCATGCTCTGGCACGGGCCGGAGGGAGGGCATCTCCTTAGCCTGTTTCTAAAATTCCTTTACAAATATTTTCAAAATGAGCCTCAGGCTTGTCTCCATGGCAAGTCCCTGCCCGGCAGCTCCTGCCCCGCTTAGCTCAGTAGTTCTCCCCCGGAATCATTTGGTTTCCAGGCCCAGTGGATCCTCCCTTTAGGCGGGGGGCAGGGTCCTTTAGCAGTGGGTGGGCTCTGCCCGCCCAGCTCCTGGATCCCAACAGGGAAATCCCGTGCTGGGGCAGTGCCCACACAGGACGGTGCTGCCACTGCCTGGCCAGCCGGGGCGCTGTAGTCACATGCTGGGCAGTAATTAGCCATGGAGACAAGCCCCGGGTGTTTCCAAACGGGCTGGGTGGGTTGGGCGTTACCAAGGGGGCGGGAAAATGGGCAGGGTGGGGTGGGCATCACCGAGGGGGGGCAATGGGCAGGTTGAGGTGGGCATTACTGAGGGGGTGGGACAATGGGCAGGGTGGGAGTTACTGAGGGGGAGGGGCAATGTGCAGGGTGGGGTGGGTGTTACTGAGGGGGCGGGGCAATGTGCAGGGTGGGGTGGGCGTTACTGAGGGGCGGGACAATGTGCCGGGTGGGCATTACCGAGGGGGCTGGCCAATGGGCAGGGTGGGCGTTACCGAGGGGCGGGACAATGGCAGGGTGGGGTGGGCGTTACCGAGGCGGGACAATGGCAGGGTGGGTGGGAGTTACTGAGGGGCTGGCCAATGGGCAGGGTGGGGTGGGCGTTACTGAGGCGGGACAATGGACAGGGTGGGTGGGAGTTACTGAGGGGCTGGCCAATGGGCAGGGTGGGCGTTACTGAGGGGCGGGACAATGGGCAGGGTGGGCGTTACCGAGGGGCAGGACAATGGGCAGGGTGGGGTGGGAGTTACTGAGGGGTGGGGCAATGGGCAGGGTGGGCTGGGTGTTACTGAGGGGCGGGGCAATGGGCTGGGTGTTACCGAGGACGGGGCAATGGGCTGGGCGTTACTGAGGCGGAGCAATGGGCTGGGTGTTACTGAGGGGCGGGGCAATGGGCTGGATGGGCAATGGGCTGGGTGTTACTGAGGGGGCGGAGCAATGGGCTGGGCGTTACTGAGGGGGCAGGGCAATGGGCTGGGTGGGGTGGACAGTGGCAGACAGCCGTGGGCACGGCTGAGAGGAGCTGGCCAATGGCAGCCCAGGGACGTTATCGAGATGGTGGCTGATCAGTGCCCTTGTGACAAGACTCGGGCCAGGGCGTCTGCCCGCGGGACGACACCCATGGGTGTTGGGAAAGCCCCCTCCAAGCTGCTCTCCCCGTGGCAGACTCAGCAGGGAGGCCAAGACAGGCACCAAGCTCCTCCCGGGCTGCTGTTCCAGGGCACACTGGCAAATGCCCCTGGAGGGCCAGATCCTCCACTGGTGCCAAGTGGCTGTGGCTGGGCACGTGGCCTGGACCGGTTAGCTTTGGCCATGTGCCCACCTGAATGTACCGCCCCTCGGGGCTGCCCTAGGGTTCTCTCTGGGATTTCACCCTGCCCAGTGGCGCCGCTCTGCAGCAGATGCCTGCACCCGAAGTGACCACGGCGCCTGCTGGCTTTCCCCCAGCGTGCTGCATAGGCAGGTGCTCGGAGGAAACTGCCTCTGCTCTGCCTGCCCAGGCTGTCGGACTCGTGCTGGGCCGCCAGCCCCTGGAATCCCCCCTCTGGAGATGCTGCTCTTCTGGCTCTGCTGGGGGGAGTCTCCCTCAGGGGCGCCTGCTAGTGTGATTCCTCGTCTAGCCCTCACCCCAGGCCGGCCCTCCGCCTCCTGCCCCGCAGAGCATGCGCCCTCCGCCCAGGCCACGAGGGGCAGTGTGCTGGTGGGAAGGGACAGCACAGCTGCAGTTCAATCAAGTACTAAAAGAAACAGAATTCACAGCGTCCACAGAAAGAGAGAACCAGCCTCCCTGCCGGGCCGGGAGCACCCCACAGGGCAGCCGGAGCTCTGCCCTGCGCCCCCAGGCCTGGATGAGCAATGGGGGGCGTCTGCCCGGCCCTCCTCCCCACCTCGGCATGAACCTACAGTCAAGTTCTTCATTCTACAACAAAGAGACAAGAAGAATCAAAGATGGCATCAGCTTCTCAGTATAAAACTGCAGCCTGTGAATTCGGAGGTGACCCAAAGCATCGCTTTGCCCGGTGCTGCACCCCAGCCTGGGGGCTGGGGGAGGGGAGACCCTCAGAAAAGAGCACCCAAAGGCGACGTACACAGAAAAGCACCAATACGTTTGTGTGTTGTTATTCTCTGGCGAGGGCTTTCTCTCCCCCCGGCCCCAACGGGCGGGCGGGCGCGCGGGGGCAGCCCCAGACCCACTTCTTCCCAGTGCGTGGGAGGGGGCCTTCCTTTTAGAAAATAAAAAGGTTATTGCATGACGTGGGACGGAGACTGCCTCCAGTCCCTCCCCCGCACTGCCCGGGGGGCGGGGGACCAGTACCTCCCCTGCCCCCGGCACTGAGTCTGCACTGGTTCCCCTCCTGCGCAGCTCTCTGGAAAGCCCTGGCACGTAAGGCAACGTGGAAGCTGATGTTTTGACTCACCCCGCTGTTTAAAAGCACCATTATGAAGTCAGGTTGTACAGTAGTAACAGTACCTTTTATATATATATCTATCTATCTCTCATATCTATCATATATATATAAACTGTAAACAAGAGGTAACAGCGGCATCTAGGAACTGCTTTCTTCAAGGTTTCCTGTGTGGTAGGCACCCGAAATACTGTAGAAAAGTGTGTGGTGTGGTGCATGTTCTTGGCTTCCCTGCTAGTAGGTTTTGCTTTGCATCACCAGTGATGGTGCTGGTAGAAGTAAGTAAGGCTCAGTGCTGGAAGTTACGGCGCAGGCTGAGCACTCCCTGCTTTGTGCTCCTACGCTCACCAGACCAGAGACAAAACTCGAGCTCAGAGCGACAGGCCGACAGAACCTTGCTTTCGCGTTCCCCTCTCTAGGCTTGGGTTTCTGCTAGCGTTTCCTGCTGGCTTTGCCCTCCTGCTACGACAGTGCTTGCTCACAAGCTCGGGAAAGCCTCTCGCCTCGCTCGCAGCTTCGAGAAGCAGAAACCAAACTAACAGAAAAACCCATCCAGAAAAGAGCGGAAAATTAAAAGGTTACCAAAAAAAAAACGGTTTTTGTTTTTTTTTAAATAGGCTAAAAGCTGAACATTGAAAATTCAGGAGAGGACACCGAACCCTTTCGCTTGGGGAGACGCGGTGGATTCCCATCGGGTTTAATCCTTTCTCTCTTCTGGGTGCTGATTTTTCTCTTGTTCCACATTTTCACTTCTCTTCTCATGGGTGGTTTTATTTCACTAGTTCCTGTGTGTCTTAAACGCAGGCAAAGTATTCCTTCAGGGGAGCAAAGAGATGGCGGATCACCGGCACGCTCCAAGATCTGCCTAGCAGTCTCTGCCGGGCCAGGCGGCTCATGTTGGAGACATCTGTGTAATGAACCGGGAAGCCAAAGACCCTGCATGGAAAGGAGGGGACAGGAAGAGCACAGGTTAGCTGATTTCCTGCCACAGGAATCCTCCTTTTGGAGCCACTTAGCAGCTGGCAGGATCCGGGCTTGATGGTAACCTTCTCGGGTCCACGTCGGTACACTGTAAAGGTGCTCAGACACCGGGTGACGGGCTCGGTGAGAAAACCTGGACAGACAGACGGGCTCGCGAAGGGCAAAGCAGAACTGCAGAGGGGGCTCAGGTGTGTCCAGGGCTGCACTGCCCGCTGGAGAAGTGGCAGGCGAAGGACATGAAGCTTGACTCATGGAGGGGTGAGCGAGGTGGAGTCAGTCGGGCTAAGAGAACTTGGTTTGCTTCATGCCAACAAACGAGCTCCCGCTCTGAGATTCAGCTCCCCCTCGGCCCTTAACGACAGAGCTCCCCTGATGCATTCAGAGCCATCCAATCCTCCGGCACAACCAGCAGACGAGCAGTACGCATCCCCAGGCCTCCCTTCCCAGGCTACCGGTGCTGACGGGGCCCATCCGCCCTGGGAGCCCAGCCCAGAGACGGTGCAAACCCAAGGAGCTGTCCCACCCCCTCAGGCCAGCAGTACCTCTCCATCTCCGTGCACCATAGGATATCCTCCTTCTCGTTCATGAAGACAGGGAAATGCTGGTCCTTGCCCTGCTTGATGGAGTTGGAGCGAGTGGTGATAGTTCGTACTTTGCTGAACTGGAAGGGACAAAGCAAAACGCTCTGAGCAAACCACTCCCCTGCCCGGCTAACATGGCCTAGATGGGGGCCCAGCCGAGGGAGCCCGTCTGCTCAGAGCAGTCTCAGGTCTCTCGCTGGCCCAGACCTTCATGGATTATTCTCATTTATCCCCATCCTCTGCCAGCTCCGGACTTGCTCTGGGGCGAGGGTGGAGTTCCCACATCCGGCCTGGCCCCTTGGCAGCAGCTAGGCTAGTCTGTCGCTCCCCTCTCCTGGTCACTAGGTCCTGCCTGCAGCCAGGCTGGAATCGCCAGCATCCCCCCAAGCCCCTTGCTAGCTCCGGCGCCCCGCTGCGGTGGCTGCGCGGCCATGACAGCGCAGAACAGGGACCCTGTCTCAAGTGAGCCCTCATAATGGGGCACCCAGGGGGTCGGCCCTTCCTCAGCAATGGCACAGCCCCTCCAAGCTCCCTGGGGAGCGAGCTGAGCATCCTTCTCGGACGTCCAACAGGGCCAAAACAGGCGCCTTCCCCTCGCTGCCAAGAGCTGCACAAATGTCACAGACCCAGTCTCCTCGCGCGGGGATTCCCCACTGCTTCCAACCCGTGCCCCACGTCTGGCCCCCTCTGCCTGTCTCACTGGCTGGCTGGGATCTGCCATGGCCTGCCCCATTGGCCATGGCCCCACCTCAGCCTAAATCCCAAAGCGACACAGTGCAGTGCGTGCCCCTCCCACTTCAGCGCAGGGGCTGATGCCGTCCTGGGTCGGGACACGGCCCAGCTCCCAGGGCTATGCTCCAGCGCCTCCTGGCCCTGGCTGCCCCACGGGGGCTCAGGCGCTGACCTTTGCTATCCTGCCGTGCTCCAGGCACTCCTGAAGTTCCAGCTTATCGTTCACTGTAGATGCCAACGGCCTAGGAGACAAAAAGGTGGGGAGCTTGAGAATGGGCATTAGCCCTGCATTCAGTCCTGCCGCCACTTGCCAGGTGTGCCCGCCGGGGGGCTGGCTCCACCCGTGCCCCTTACCCAGGGCGCCTATACGCCTCTCCGGGGACTGGCCGCGCACACGGCGCCTGGACCCCCTCCGGGGGCTGGCCGCGCACACGGCGCCTGTACCCCCTCCGGGGGCTGGCTGTACCCCCTCCGGGAGCTGGCTGTACCCCCTCCGGGGACTGGCTGTATCCCCCCCGGGGGCTGGCCGCGCACACGCCTCCTGTACCCCCTCCGGGGACTGGCCGCGCACACGGCGCCTGGACCCCCTCCGGGGGCTGGCTGCGCACACGGCGCCTGGACCCCCTCCGGGAGTTGGCTGTACCCCCTCCGGGGACTGGCCGCGCACACGGCGCCTGGACCCCCTCCGGGGACTGGCCGCGCACACGGCGCCTGGACCCCTCCGAGTTGGCTGTACCCGGGCTGGCTGTACCCCTCCGGGCTGGCGCGCACACGGCGCCTGGATCCTCCGGGAGTTGGCTGTACCTCCGGGGCTGGCCGCACACGGCACCTGTACCTCCGCTGGCCGCGCACACGGCGCCTGTATCCCCGGGGCTGGCCGCGCACACGGCGCCTGGACCCCCTCCGGGAGCTGGCTGTACCCCCTCTGGTGGCTGGCCGCGCACACGGCGCCTGGACCCCCTCCGGGGGCTGGCCGCGCACACGGCGCCTGGACCCCCTCCGGGGACTGGCCGTGCACACGGCGCCTGTACCCCCTCCGGGGGCTGGCCGCGCACACGGCGCCTGTACCCCCTCCGGGGACTGGCCGCGCACACGGCGCCTGGACCCCCTCCGTGGGCTGGCAGTGCACACGGCGCCTGTATCCCCCCCGGGGTCTGGACACACAAACGGCGCCTGTATCCCCCCCCGGGGGCTGGCTGCGCAGCAGGGCGCCTGTACCCCCCCCGGGGGCTGGCCGCGCACACGGCGCCTGGACCCCCTCCGGGAGTTGGCTGTACCCCCTCCGGGGGCTGGCTGTACCCCCTCCGGGGGCTGGCCGCGCACACGGCGCCTGGATCCCCTCCGGGAGTTGGCTGTACCCCCTCCGGGGGCTGGCCGCACACACGGCACCTGTACCCCCTCCGGGGGCTGGCCGCGCACACGGCGCCTGTATCCCCCCCGGGGGCTGGCCGCGCACACGGCGCCTGGACCCCCTCCGGGAGTTGGCTGTACCCCCTCCGGGGGCTGGCCGCGCACACGGCGCCTGGACCCCCTCCGGGGGCTGGCCGCGCACACGGCGCCTGGACCCCCTCCGGGGGCTGGCCGCGCACACGGCACCTGTACCCCCTCCGGGGGCTGGCCGCGCACACGGCGCCTGTACCCCCTCCGGGGACTGGCCGCGCACACGGCGCCTGTACCCCCTCCGGGGACTGGCCGCGCACACGGCGCCTGTACCCCCTCCGGGGGCTGGCCGCGCACACGGCGCCTGTATCCCCCCCGGGGTCTGGACACACAAACGGCGCCTGTATCCCCCCCCGGGGGCGGGCTGCGCAGCAGGGCGCCTGTACCCCCGGGCTGGCGCAGCAGGGCGCCTGTACCCCCCCCGGGGGCTGGCTGTGTCCCCCCCGGGGCGGGCTGCGCAGCAGGGTGCCTGTATCCCCCCCAGGGGCTGGCTGTGTCCCCCCAGGGCTGGCTGCGCCGCAGGGCACCTGTACCCCCCCCCCCGGTGGCGGGCTGCGCAGCAGGGCACCTGTACCCCGGTGGCTGGCTGCGCAGCAGGGCACCTGTACCCCGGTGGCTGGCCGCGCAGCAGGGCACCTGTACCCCCCCCGGGGGCTGGCCGCGCAGCAGGGCGCCTGTATCCCCCCAGGGGCTGGCTGTGTCCCCCCCGGGGCTGGCCGCGCAGCAGGGCGCCTGTATCCCCCCGGGGGCTGGCTGTGTCCCCCCAGGGGCTGGCCGCGCAGCAGGGGACCTGTATCCCCCCCAGGGGCTGGCTGTGTCCCCCCCAGGGGCTGGCCGCGCAGCAGGGGACCTGTATCCCCCCCAGGGGCTGGCTGTGTCCCCCCCAGGGGCTGGCCGCGCAGCAGGGCGCCTGTATCCCCCCCAGGGGCTGGCTGTGTCCCCCCCAGGGGCTGGCCACGCAGCAGGGCAGGCGAGGGCCCTGCTGGCAGTGCCAACAGCCCAGGGCTGTGCAGGGCTTCCAGTCACACAGTCCCACTGACCACCCACTCACCCCATAATTGCCCCTGGGCAGCCTTGTGGGTGGATCCATTACCTATGGGGAGAGGGGGGGCAGCTCGTGGGTGGATCCATTATGCATGACGGGAGGGGCAGCAGCTTATGGGCAGAGCCGTTACCCATGGTGGGAGGGGAGCAGCTCATGGGCAGATCCATTATCCTCGGGGAGGGGGGGGGCAGCTCGTGGGTGGATCCATTACGCATGACGGGAGGGGCAGCAGCTTATGCGCAGAGCCGTTACCCATGGTGGGAGGGGAGCAGCTCATGGGCAGATCCATTATCCTCGGGGAAAGGGGGGCAGCTCATGGGCGGATCCATTACCCATGGGGGCAGCAGCTTATGGGCGGATCCATTATCCTCGGAGAGAGGGGGAGCAGCTCCTGGGCCAATCCGTTACCCATGACAGGAGGGGAAGCAGCTCGTGGGCTGATCCGTAACCCGGGGGGGGGGAGGGGGAGCAGCTATGGGGGGAGGGGGAGCAGCTCTTGGGCTGATCTATTACCCATGAGGGAGGGGGAGCAGCTTGTGGACCGATCCATTAGCAATGAGGGACGGAGGTAGAGTAAGTCATGGATCAATTCATTAGCTATGGGGGGAGGAGGTACAGCACTTCGTGGACCAATGCCTAAGCAATAGGGAGAAGAAGCAGAGAGGCTCATGGGCAGGGCCGGCTCCAGACCCCAGCGCCCCAAGCGCGCGCTTGGGGCGGCATTTTGCCGGCAGGCAGCAGGCGGCTCTGGCGGACCTTCTGCAGTCATGCCTGCGGATGCTCCACCGGAGCCGCGGGACCAGCGCACCCTCCGCAGGCACGTCTGCAAGAGGTCCCCCGGCCGCCGTGCTTGGGGCGGCCAAATTCCTAGAGCCGCCCCCGCTCATGGGGAAGCGAAAGCAGCTCCTGGACTGATCCATCAGCAATGGGAGGGAGAAAGCAGGTGAAGTAGCTCATGAATTGATCTATTAAGAATGGAGCAGCTCCTGGGTCAATCCGTTAGCGGGGTGGGGGTGGGGGTGGGGTGTGGAGCATATAGTGCACTGATCCATTAGCAATGGAGGCGGGGAGGAGAAAGCAGCTTGTGGACTAATCCATAAGCAATGGGAGGGAGGAGGCGGAGCAGCTCATGGACAGATCTATTAGCCATGGATGGGGGGAGGAGGCAGAGCAGCTCGGGATTGGCAATGAACTGAGGAAGCAGAGCGGGCCCTGGACCGATCCATTAGCAACGGGGTGGGGTGGAGAAAGCAGCTCCTGGCCCAATCTGGAGAATTGCCACTTCCTCTGCCAGAGCCAGGAGAGCCAGTTACAACCTCCCGCTGGGTGGAGTCACTCGCGCCCCTCTGATCACACTGCTGCTGCAGGGACAGGCTCCCTGCCTCTCCCCGGCTGACTCTGGCCATGCTAGAATGGACCACAAACGCCACCACCCCACACCTGACAAACACTCACAACGCGTCTGCCCCCCTCTGCGCTGCCTGAAGTCTCACTCTCATCTTACACAGGAGGAAACTGAGGCACGCAAGGGGAAAGGACTCGACAAGGGTCAAGGAGGAAGCTGATGTCAGAGCCTGGAAGAGAACCCAGGAGTCCTGGCTCCCCGGCCTGGGTTCTCAGTCTGCCCATGCAATGAGTCAGGTGCCGAGGGCCATGGGAACACATGACAAATGTTTCTTGAACGGAAAGGGCTGAGCTGGGCTGGTGGGAGCCACGCCAGGATTTCTGGTGGGGAGAGGAGCCTGGGACTCTGTCTCCTTGTGGAAATGTGCTCAGGGTAGAAATCAGGAGCTCCGAGCTCCCATGTGCCCCCAGAGACTGCTCTGCAGAGCAGAGGGCAAACAGCTGGGGGTGAAATTACGTGCACCCCTCACGGCCTGCGGATGCCCTGCTTGGAGCATGCAAGGGTGACCTGGCCCCTTCATGCCTTCAGTAGCACTGAACAACAGGCAACAGGCTGATTGCGCAGGGGCTGAAGGGCTCCAAAGGCTGGTTCAAAGAGGCACGATTAACATGAGTTATGCTGGCAATCCCCCGGCCCCTGCTCCGCTATCATGCAAGAAGCAAACGGCCCAAAACTCGGGGTTCTCTCACCATGCTCTCACCAACCTGTTCATACCGGGAAGGTTACCCCAGAAGTACCGGGCCCTGTGCGCTGCAGACACCTCTTTGGCATCAATCATCACTGGGTTGGACTGCAAACAAGGAAAAAAAGCAGTAAAGTAACACCACATGCCCACAGCACAAGTGTGCTGCAACACAACTCCGTGATATGCTGTAACACTGCATCATAATCCCTAACACAGCATGACAGTGCTGCAACACTGCATCACCCCGCCAACATAGTTCCACAACAGTGCTATAACACTGCGTCCCAGCCACCCAACACAGCTCCATGACTGTCCTGTAACACTGCATCCCAGCCCCCAAACATCACCCCATAACAGTACTGTCACACCGTATCCCACCCCGCCAACACAGCTCCATGACTGTCCTGTAACACTGCATCCCAGCCACCCAACACAGCTCCATGACTGTCCTGTAACACTGCGTCCCAGCCCCCAAACACCACCCCATAACAGTGCTGTCACACTGTATCCCACCCCGCCAACACAGCTCCATGACTGTCCTGTAACATTGCGTCCCAGCCCCCAAACACCACCCCATAACAGTGCTGTCACACCGTATCCCACCCCGCCAACACAGCTCCATGACTGTCCTGTAACACTGCGTCCCAGCCCCCAAACACCACCCCATAACAGTGCTGTCACACCGTATCCCACCCCGCCAACACAGCTCCATGACTGTCCTGTAACACTGCGTCCCAGCCCCCAAACACCACCCCATAACAGTGCTGTCACACCGTATCCCACCCCGCCAACACAGCTCCATGACTGTCCTGTAACACTGCGTCCCAGCCCCCAAACACCACCCCATAACAGTGCTGTCACACTGTATCCCACCCCGCCAACACAGCTCCATGACTGTCCTGTAACACTGCGTCCCAGCCCCCAAACACCACCCCATAACAGTGCTGTCACACCGTATCCCACCCCGCCAACACAGCTCCATGACTGTCCTGTAACACTGCGTCCCAGCCCCCAAACACCGCCCCATAACAGTGCTGTCACACCGTATCCCACCCCGCCAACACAGCTCCATGACTGTCCTGTAATACTGCATCCCAGCCCCCAAACACCACCCCATAACAGTGCTGTCACACTGTATCCCACCCCGCCAACACAGCTCCATGACTGTCCTGTAACACTGCGTCCCAGCCCCCAAACACCACCCCATAACAGTGCTGTCACACCGTATCCCACCCCGCCAACACAGCTCCATGACTGTCCTGTAACACTGCATCCCAGCCCCCAAACACCACCCCATAACAGTGCTGTCACACTGTATCCCACCCCAACACAGCTCCATGACAATCCTGTCACTCTGCATCACAGCTGGCAATACAGCTCCATGACACACTGTATCTCAGCCCTGCAACACAGCTCCACGATATTGCTGTAATACTGCACAGAATCATAGCACTGGAAGGGACCTCCAGAGGTCATCTAGCCCCGTCCCCTGCACTCCTGGCAGGACTAAGTATTATCTAGACCATCCCTGAGAGGTGTTTGTCCAACCTGCTCTTAAAAATCCCCAAGGATGGAGATTCCACAACCTCCCTAGGCAATTTATTCCAGTTCTTAACCACCCTGACAGGTAGGAAGTTTTTCCTAATGTCCAACCTAGACCTCCCTTGCTGCAATTTAAGCCCATTGCTTCTTGTCCTGTCCTCAGAGGCTAAGAACAACACATTTTCTCCCTCCTCCTTGTAACAAACTTTTATGTACTTGAAAATTGTTATCACGTCCTCAGTCTTCTTTTCTCCAGACTAAACAAGCCCAATTTTTTCAATCTTCCCTCACAGCTCATGTTTTCTAGACCTTTCTTCATTTTTGTTGCTCTTCTCTGGAGTCTCTCTAATTTGTTCACATCTTTCCTGAAATGTGGCACCCAGAACTGGACACAATACTCCAGTTGAGGCCTAATCAGCATGGAGTAGAGCGGAAGAATCACGGCTCGTGTCTTGCTTACAGCACTCCTGCTAACACAGCCCAGAGTGATGTTCACTTTTTCTGCAACAGCGTTACACTGTTGACCCATATTTAGCTTGTGATCCACTATGACCCCAGATCCCTTTCTGCAGTATCCTTCCTAGGCAGCCATTGCCCAGTTTGTATGTGTGCAACTGATTGTTCCTTCCTGAGTGGAGCACTTTGCATTTGTCCTTGTTGAATTTCATCCCACTTACATCAGACCATTTCTCCAGTTTGTCCAGATCATTTTGAATGATAATCCTATCCTCCAATCTCTCGCAACTCCCCTCTTCCCTCCAGCTTGGTATTGTCCACAAACTTTGTAAGTGTCTCTATGCCATTATCTAAATCAGGGGTCAGCAACCTTTCAGAAGTGCTGGGCCGAGTCTTCATTTATTCACTCTGATTTAAGATTTTGTGTGCCAGGCATACATTTTAATGTTTTTAGAAGGTCTCTTATATAACTAAACTATTGTATGTAAAGTTAATAAGGTTTCAAAATGTTTAAGAAGCTTCATTTTAAATTAAATTCAAATGCAGAGCCCTCCAGACCGGTAGCCAGGACCCAGGCAATGGGAGTGCCATTGAAAATCAGCTTGTGTGCCGCCTTCGGCACCTGTGCCATAGGTTGCCTACCCCTGATCTAAATCATTGATGAAGATATTGAACAGAACTGGATCCAGAACTGATCCCTGTGGGACCCCACTCGTTATGTCCTTCCAGTCTGACTGTGAACCACTGATAACTACTCTCTGGGACCAGTTTTCCATCCACCTTATAGTAGCTCCATCTAGGTTGCATTTCCCTAGTTTGTTTATGAGAAGGTCATGTGAGACAACATCAAAAGCTTTACTAAAGTCAAGACAGACCATGTCTACTAAACCCCCCCCCATCCACAAGGCTTGTTATCCTGTCAAAGAAAGCTATCAGGTTGGTTTGATATGATTTGTTTTTGACAAATCCATACTGACTGTTACTTATCACAGAATAGAATACCAGGGTTGGAAGGGACTGCAGGAGATCATCTAGTCCAACCTGCTGCTCAAAGCAGAACCAACCCCAACTAAATCCGCCCCCTTAAGGGCTGAACTCACAATGCTTGGTTTAGCAGGTCAATGCTCAAACCACTGAGCTATCCCTCTCCCCTCTTCTAGATGTTTGCAATTGTTTGCTTTTAATAAGTCCATCAATGGCTATTAGCCAGGATGGGTAAGAATGGTGTCCGTAGCCTCTGTTCGTCAGAGGATGGAGATGGATGGCAGGAGAGAGATCACTTGATCATTGCCTGTTAGGTTCACTCCCTCTGGGGCACCTGGCATTGGCCACTGTCGGTAGACAGATACTGGGCTAGATGGACCTTTGGTCTGACCCGGTATGGCCGTTATGTTCATTATTTGCTCCATTATCTTTCTGGGTACAGAAGTTAAGCTGACTGGTCTGTAATACCCCGGGTTGTCCTCATTTCCCTTTTTAGAGATGGGCACTAGATTTGCCCTTTTCTAGTCTTCTGGAATATCTCCCATCTTCCAGGACTTCTCAAAGATAATCACTAATGGCTCAGATATCTCCTCAGTCAGCTTCTTGAGTATTCTAGGATGCATTTCATCAGGCCCTGATGCCCCAAAGACATCTAATTTGTAATTTTTGACTTGTTCTTTCCCTATTTTAGCCTCTTCTGATCCTACCTCATTTTCACTGGCATTCATTACGTTAGACGTCCAAATTGCCACCAACCTTCTTGGTGAAAACCGAAACAAACAAGTCATTAAGCACCTCTGCCATTTCCACATTTTCTGTTTTTATTTCCCCCCCCCCCATTGAGTAACCGGCCTACCCTGTCCTTGGTCTTCCTCTTGCTTCTAATGTATTTGTAGAATGTTTTCTTGTTACCCTTTATGGCTCTGGCTAGTTTGATCTCATTTTGTACCTTGTCCTTTCTAATTTTGTCCCTACGTCCTTGTGTTAATTGTTTATATTCATCTTTTGTAATCTGACCTGGTTTCCACTTTTTGTAGGACTCTTTTTTGATTTGTAGATCATTGAAGATCTCTGGGTTAAGCCAGGGTGGTCTCTTGCCAGACTTCCTATCTTTCCTACGCAGGGGATAGTTTGTTCTTGTGCCCTTAATAATGTCTCTTTCAAAAACGGCCAATTGTCTTCTATTGTTTTTCCCCTTATCCCTGGTCTACACTACAAATTTAGGTCAAGTTTAGCAGCATTAGATCAATTTAACCCTGCACCAGTCCACACGACGAAGCCATTTTTGTCAACTTAAAGGGGTCTTATAATAGATTTCTGTACTCCTCCCTGACGAGGGGATTAGCACTGAAATAAACATAGCTGGGTCAAATTTGGGGGTAGTGTGGACGCAATTCGATGGTATTGGCCTCCGGGAGCTATCCCAGAGTGCTGCATTGTGACTGCTCTGGACAGCGCTCTCAACTCAGATGCACTGGCCCGGTAGACAGGAAAAGCCCCGTGAACTTTTGAATTTCATTTCCTGTTTGGCCAGCGCAGCGAGCTGATCATCACAGGTGACCATGCAGAGCTCATCAGCAGAGGTGACCATGGAGTCCCAGAATCGCAAAAGAGCTCCAGCATGGACTGAACAGGAGGTACTGGATCTGATCGCTGTATGGGGAGATGAATCTGTGCTATCAGAACTCTGTTCCAAAAGACAAAATGCCAAAATATTTGAAAAAATCTCCAAGGGCATAAAGGACAGAGGCTATAACTGGGACCCGCAGCAGTGCTGCGTGAAACTTAAGGAGCTCAGGCAAGCCTACCAAAAAACCAAAGAGGCAAATGGCCGCTCCGGGTCAGACCCCCAGACATGCCACTTCTATCGTGAGCTGCATGCAATTTTAGGGGGTGCCCCTACAACTACCCCACCCCTGTACGTGGACTCCTGCAAGGGAGTTTCACGCAACAGGGACGAGGAAGATAATGATGAGGAGGAGGTTGAAGATAGCACACAGCAGGCAAGCAGAGAAACTGTTCTCCTCGACAGCCAGGAACTGTTTATCACCCTGGAGACAATTCCCTCCCAACCCGGGCTCCCGGACCTTAAAGGCGGAGAAGGCACCTCTGGTGAGTGTACCTTTGTAAATATAATACATAGTTTAAAAGCAAGTGTGTTTAATGATTAATTTGCCCTGAAGACTTGGGGATGTATTCATGGCCAGTACAGCTACTGGAATGCAGTCAAGCAACATCTAGGTAAGAATTGGAGATATTCCAATCTCCTAGAACTGGAAGGGACCTTGAAAGGTCATTGAGTCCAGCCCCCTGCCTTTACTAGCAGGACCAATTTTTGCCCCAGATCCCTAAAGTAGCCTCCTCAAGGATTGAACTCACAACCCTGGGTTTAGCAGGTCAATGCTCAAACCACTGAGCTATCCCTGTTCTTTCTTGCTCTGTGTTCTCCTCAGGAGAGTGATATCATTCATGGTTACCTGGTTGAAATAGGGGAATTTTATTAAGGGGACATTCAGAGGTGGCTGTTCCTGCTGGGCTGTGTGCCTGGGGCTGAACAGAAACCATCCCCACTGTTAGCCACGTTGGGGGGGGGGAGGGGAGGAGGAGTGAACCGATCATCCCAGAGAATTGGGTATGAGAGAGGGTTTAGTTGGGTTTGTGCTGCACGTTAAACTGAAAACCGCAGCCCCTCCTTTTAAATGGCCAACCTGTTTTAAATGGTCAACCCAACTCTCCCTTTTTTTCCCTCCCACAGCTGCAACTGTTTCAACACTCCCCCTATCGTCTCCACCCCAGAGGCTAGCGCAGATAAGAAGGTGAAAAAAAATGCACTTGCGATGAAATGTTCTCTGAGCTCATGCAGTCCTCCCGCACTGAAAGAGGCAGACAAAGTCAGAGTCCAGGAAAGCACAAAATGAACGTGAGAACAGGAGGGACGCGTGAGAGGATAGATGGCTGGAGCAAGAGGAGCGGTGGCGGCAGTGTGATGAGAGGAGGCAGGATGCAATGCTGAGGCTAATGGAGGATCAAACTGATATGCTACGGAGTACGATTGAGGTGCAGGAAAGGCAGCAGGAGCACAGACTGCCGCTGCAGCCCCTGTGTAACCAACCACCCTCCTCCCCAAGTTCCATAGCCTCCTCACCCAGACACCCAAGAACACGGGGGGTTCCTGCCACCCAATCACTCCACCCCAGAGGACTGCCCAAGCAACAGAAGGCTGGCATTCAATGTGAAGTACAGTGTGGCCTTGCCCTTCCCTTCTCCCTCCTTCACCACCCTAACTGGTGCTTCCCGGGCTACCGTGGCAGTTATCCCCCTATTTCTGTGACTAATTAATAAAGAATGCAGGAATTTGAAACAACGACTTTATTGCCTCTGCAAGCAGTGATCGAAGGGGGGAGGGGAGGGCAGTTGGCTTACAGGGAGGTAGAGTGAACAAAGGGGGTGGGTTTTCATCAAGGAGAAGCAAACAGAACTTTCACACCGTACCCTGGCCAGTCATGAAACTGGTTTTCAAAGCTTCTCTGATGCACAGCGCGCCCTGCTGTGCTCTTCTAATTGCCCTGGAGTCGGGCTGCATGTAATCAGCGGCCAGGCGATTGCCTCAACCTCTCACCCCGCCATAAACATCTCCCCCTTACTCTCACAGATATTGTGGAGCACACAGCAAGCAGTAATAAACATGGGAATATTGGTTTAGCTGAGGTCTATCCGAGTCAGTAAACTGCACCAGCGTGCTTTTAAACGTCCAAATGCACATTCTACCACCATTCTGCACTTGCTCAGCCTGTAGTTGAACAGCTCCTGACTACTGTCCAGGCTGCCTGTGTATGGCTTCATGAGCCATGGCATTAAGGGGTAGGCTGGGTCCCCAAGGATAACTATAGGCATTTCAACATCCCCAATGGTTATCTTCTGGTCTGGAAAGTAAGTCCCTTGCTGCAGCCATTCAGACAGACCAGAGTTCCTGAAGATGCGAGCGTCATGTACCTTTCCTGGCCATCCCACGTTGATGTTGGTGAAACGTCCCTTGTGATCTACCAGTGCTTGCAGCACCACTGAAAAGTATCCCTTTCAGTTTATGTACTGGCTGCCAAGGTGGTCCAGTCCCAAGACAGGGATATGCGTTCCGTCTATCGCCCCACCACAGTTAGGGAATCCCATTGCAGCAAAGCCATCCACTATGCCCTGCACATTTCCCAGAGGCACTACCCTTGATAGCAGCAAGTCAGTGATTGCTTTGGCTACTTGGATCACAGCAGCCCCCACAGTAGATTTGCCCACTCCAAATTGATTCCCGACTGACCGGTAGCTGTCTGGCGTTGCAAGCTTCCACAGGGCTATCGCCACTCGCTTGTGAACTGTGAGGGCTGCTCTCATCTTGGTATTCTGGTGCTTCAGGGCAGGGGAAAGCAAGTCACAAAGTTCCATGAAAGTACCGTTACGCATGTGAAAGTTTCACAGCCACTGGGAATCATCCCAGACCTGCAACACTATGCGGTCCCACCAGTCTGTGCTTGTTTCCCGGGCCCAGAATTGGCGTTCCATGGCTAGAACCTGCCCCATTACCATCACGATGTCCAAATTGCCAGGGTCCGTGCTTAGAGAGAAGTCTGTGTGCAGGTCCTCATCACTCTCGTCACCACGTTGCCATCGCCTCCTCGTCTGCTTTTGCAGGTCCTGGTGCTGCATACACTGCAGGATAATGTGCAAGGTGTTTATGGTGCTCATAACTGCCGCGGTGATCTGAGCGGGCTCCATGCTTGCTGTGGTATGGCGTCTGCAGGAGAGCAGAGTGGCAGTGGAAGCATGACGATGGTTTGCAGCCCTACTGCACCGTCTGCTGCCAGCAGCACCCAGGACACAACAGCGGTGGCTGAGCTGAGCAGGCTGCTCGCTTGCCGTGGTATAGCGTCTGCGTGGAAAAAAAGGCGCGAAACACGGAGGGAGGGGTGGCTGACGACATGTACCCAAAACCATCTGTGACAATGTTTTTGTCCCATCAGGCAGTGGGAGCTCAACCCAGAATTCCAATGGGTGGTGGAGACTGCGGGATAGCTACCCACAGTGCAACACTCCGAAAGTCAACGCTAGCTTTGGTACTGTGGACACACACCACCGACTTAATGCGCTTAGTGGGGACACACACAATCGATTGTATAAAATCGCTTCCCAAAAAATCGACTTCTATAAATCTAACCTAATTTCGCAGTGTATACATACCCTTAGACTTGTTTCCCATGGAATCTTACCTACCAACTCCCTGAGTTTGCTGAAGTCGTCTTCTTGATATCCATGGTCTTATTGTGCTGTTCTCCCTCCTACCATTCCTTAGAATCATAAACGCGACCATTTCATGATCACTTCCACCCAAGCTGCCTTCCACTTCCCCAATAACCAGTCCTCCTCCTATTATTTGAAATCAAATCTAGAATAGCCTCTCCCCTGGTAGCTGTCTCCACCTTCTGAAATAAAAAATGGTCTCCAATACATTCCAAGAACTTGTTGGATAATCTGTGCCCTGCTGTGTTATCTTCCCAACAGATGTTTGGAGAGTTGAAGTCCCCCATCACCACCAAGTCCTGCATGCCAGCCCCCAACACAGCTCCATGACACCACTGCAACACTGCATCAGAGCCGCCAACACAGCTCCTGCAGTGTTGCAACACTGCAGCCCAGCCACCTGCACAAATCCATGACAACACTGCAACACTCCATAAACAGCACGCCCAACACTCCACAGTGGTGCTGTAACACTGCAGCCCAGTCCTCTCCAACCTCCACGACAGTGCTGTAACACAGCATCACAAACCCCAACACAGCTGCATGACACTGCTGTAACACTGCAGCCCAGCCCTCCAACAATGCTGTAACATTGCATCCAAGCACTGAACACAGCTTCATGTCAGTGCTGGAACACTGCATGGCAGCTCCCAACACAGCTTCATGACTGTGGTGTAACCCTGAATCCCAGTCCACAACAAACCTCCACAACAGTGCTCCAACGCTGCATCCCAGCCCCTTAACACAGCTCCATGGCTGTCCTGTAACACTGCATCACAGCCCCCAACACAGCTCCATGACAGTGCTCTGACACTGCATCACAGCCCCTTAACACAGCTCCATGGCTGTCCTGTAACACTGCATCACAGCCCCCAACACAGCTCCATGACAGTGCTCCGACACGGCATCACAGCCCCCAACACAGCTCCATGACAGTGCTCCGACACGGCATCACAGCCCCCAACACAGCTCCATGACAGTGCTCCGACACGGCATCACAGCCCCCAGCACATCTCCATGACAGTGCTCCGACACGGCATCACAGCCCCCAACACAGCTCCATGACAGTGCTCCGACACGGCATCACAGCCCCCAACACAGCTCCATGACAGTGCTCCGACACGGCATCACAGCCCCCAACACAGCTCCATGACAGTGCTCCGACACGGCATCACAGCCCCCAACACAGCTCCATGACAGTGCTCCGACACGGCATCACAGCCCCCAACACAGCTCCATGACAGTGCTCCGACACGGCATCACAGCCCCCAGCACATCTCCATGACAGTGCTCCGACACGGCATCACAGCCCCCAGCACATCTCCATGACAGTGCTCCGACACGGCATCACAGCCCCCAACTCAGCTCCATGACAGTGCTCCGACACGGCATCACAGCCCCCAACACAGCTCCATGACAGTGCTCCGACACGGCATCACAGCCCCCAACTCAGCTCCATGACAGTGCTCCGAGATACATTTTCGGAGAACCTTTACTGAGGTGGATACTGAACAAAACACTAACGGGGAAGAAAGACCAGGACTGAACACATATTATGGTTCAGGAAGAAGTTGAAAAACTCCATAAATACTAAACAAACCAGACTGTCTAAACGGAAGGTGTGGTATGATAAACAAACTTGGAAACGCCGCCCTGTCATGAATTTGCTGGTACTGTTAAGTTTCATAATACACAGTCTGTTGGTCATGACAAAGAATTTGGTGCTGATGGTAAATCCTTTAAAAATGTGTAACATGCATGATTTTTGGGAAAAAAATTTAAACATGGTAGGAGTGGTAACAAGGAAGTCCTATAAGAATACTGTTTCTCAGCTAGTGCCTGTAGACAGGCTCAGGGCCTGGCACAGCAGAAAAAGCATGACAAACTTTGACTGCTGTGTGGCAGGGGAAACTGAGGCACATCACCTCATGACATTGATGGCTGAATGCCAAGACACCTACACTCTACAATATAGTGATATTTGCATTAGGTTAACAACGCTACACACAAGAATGTTTTCAGGCAACCTGGAAAAGGAAACACAGAACCTTGCAAAAATGCCTGCGGATAACACTACAATGTTTGGTAACACTTGGGAGTTGTATAACCAAAACCTAAAGAGGATATTAGGCACACTGCCTTCGCTTTGTCAGTGACCAACCCTCTGGCAGGAATCTAAGGGGGGAGGTGTGACACTGCACCCCATATTCTTCATAGAGATCTTATTAGCATATGATTATGGCACAACTACGATGTATTTTATGCAAGATGGGTCATGTGAGATATCACTGGGAAGGTTCTGATTTACTGAATGCGCTTATCCTATTTGTATGCGTGTATCAGTTCTGTATCTGAAGTTAGGAATATTGTCTCTGCATCTGTTACAAATGTGTTCACCCTTGGGGAACGCTCACTATGCAGATGGCTGGCTGGGAAGGGCCCATTAGGAGAAAACAGCTGGTCTTAGGAAAAGCTTATCTCCCAGCAGGCGCTGTAAACAGCCTCTGGCTCATGGCTGCTAGGACCCCACAGGGTCATGTGACCAGGTCCTCTGGTACTAGACCCCATCTTGGAATACCAGTGGGAGTGAAGCTTGAAGAAAGACGGTTACTCACCTGTAGTAACTGTTGTTCTTCGAGATGTGTTGCTCCAATCCATTCCATGTAGGTGTGCGCGCCGCGCGTGCACGGCATCTCGGAACTTTTTACCCTAGCAACACCGGCGGGCCGGCTGGGCGCCCCCTGGAGTGGCGCCACCATGGCGCGAGTTATATACCCCAGCCGGCCCGTCCGCTCCTCAGTTCCTTCTTGCCGGCTACTCCGACAGTGGGGAAGGAGGGCGGGTCTGGAATGGATAGGAGCAACACATCTCGAAGAACAACAGTTACTACAGGTGAGTAACCATCTTTTCTTCTTCGAGTAATTGCTCCTATGCATTCCAGTTAGGTGATTCCCAAGCCTTACCTAGGCGGTGGGGTCGGAGTGAGACGTGGCGGAGTATAATACCGCGGAGCCGAAGGCTGCGTCGTCTCGAGACTGCTGCACCAACGCGTAGTGGGAGGCGAAGGTGTGGACCGAAGACCAGGTGGCCGCTCGACAGATGTCCTGGATCGGAACGTTGGCCAGGAAGGCAACAGATGAGGCGTGCGCCCTCGTCGAGTGTGCAGTGACGCGGCCTGGTGGTACGCGAGCCAGCTCGTAGCAGGTCCGGATACACGCAGTGACCCAGGAGGAAATCCGCTGGGAGGATATCGGCTCTCCCTTCATGAGGTCAGCAACCGCTACGAACAGCTGGGGCGAACGCCGGAAGGGCTTAGTCCGCTCGATGTAGAAAGCGAGCGCTCTGCGGACGTCGAGGGTATGCAGCTGCTGTTCCCGAGGCGAGGCATGTGGCTTCGGGAAGAACACCGGGAGGAAGATCTCCTGGTTGAGATGGAAAGCTGACACTACCTTCGGGAGGAAGGCCCGATGAGGGCGAAGCTGCACCTTGTCCCCATGGAAGACCGTGTATGGCGGATTAACCGTTAGAGCGCGAAGCTCAGAAACTCGCCTTGCTGATGAAATGGCAACGAGGAAGGCCGTCTTCCACGAGAGGTAGAGCAGGGAGCACGTGGCTAAGGGCTCGAACGGAGGACCCATCAGCTTGGCCAACACGAGGTTCAAATCCCAGGTCGGGGCAGGGCGCCGCACCGGCGGGTACAAGCGGTCCAGGCCCTTGAGGAAGCGGGAAACCATCTGGTTCGAGAAGATGGACCGACCTTCCACGGAGGGACGAAAGGCAGTTACCGCTGCCAGATGAACTCTCAAGGAGGAGACCGCCAGACCTTGCTCCTTAAGGTGCCAGAGGTAGTCCAGGACGGTAGGGACCGGTACCAGGAACGGATTAAGACCTCGATGATCACACCAGAGTGCAAACCTCTTCCACTTCGCCAGGTAAGTGGAGCGAGTGGAAGGCTTTCTGCTCTCGAGCAGGACCTGTTGAACCGCTGCAGAACAGCCCCTCTCCGCGTGTGTCAGCCACTCAGGTACCAAGCTGTAAGATGGAGGGACTGCAGGTTCGGATGGTGGAGTCTGCCGAAGTCCTGGGTGATGAGGTCCGGCCACAACGGAAGGGGGATGGGCTCCCGAACGGAGAGCTCGAGCAGCAGGGTGTACCAGTGCTGCCTCGGCCAGGCCGGCGCTACTAGAATGACGTGGGCTCTGTCCCTCCGAAGCTTCAGGAGCACTCGGTGCACGAGCGGGAACGGAGGGAAGGCGTAGAGGAGGCGATCCGTCCAGTGATAAAGGAAGGCGTCCGACAGGGAGCCTGGCGAGCGACCCTGGAACGAGCAAAACAGGTGGCACTTCCTGTTCTCTCTGGAGGCGAATAGGTCTACTTGGGGAAACCCCCACCTCCGGAAGATTGTGTGGACGACATCTGGACGGAGGGACCACTCCTGGGAGAGGAACGACCTGCTGAGATGGTCGGCCAGCGCGTTCTGCACTCCCGGAAGAAAGGATGCTTCCAGGTGAATTGAGTGGGTCACGCAGAAGTCCCACAGGAGCATCGCTTCCTTGCAGAGGGGGGAGGAGCGGGCTCCGCCCTGCTTGTTCACGTAGAACATCGCGGTGGTGTTGTCCGTGAATACTGTCACACAACGGCCTTGCAGGTGGGTGCAGAAGGTGCGACAGGCCAGGCGGATGGCGCGTAGCTTGCGAACGTTGATGTGCAGGGCGAGCTCCTGGACCGACCACAGGCCCTGCGTGTGGAGATCGCCCAGGTGGGCCCCCCAACCGAGTGCTGAGGCATCCGTGGTCAGAGTGACGGACGGGCGAGGAGGGTGGAACGGGACTCCGGCACACACGACCTCCGGGTCGAGCCACCAGTTGAGGGACTCGAGGGTCGTCCTGGTGACCGTGACCACCATGTCGATGGGGTCTCGATGTGGCCGGTACACCGACGCGAGCCACGACTGGAAGGGACGAAGGTGGAGCCGCGCGTACGCGGTGACATACGTGCACGAGGCCATGTGGCCCAGGAGGCGGAGGCAGGAGCGCACTGTCGTGGTAGGGAAGGCGACGAGGTTCCGGATGATGGAGACCATCGTCTGGTGCCGAGCGCGAGGGAGACAGGCTCTGGCCACTGTGGAGTCGAGGACCGCTCCGATGAACTCCACCCGCTGCGTCGGAATCAAAGTGGACTTCTCGGTGTTGATGAGAAGACCGAGCCGCTGAAAGAGAGACAGGATTTCTGCCATCTGATCCATCACAAGTTGCCGGGACTGACCTCGAACCAGCCAGTCGTCGAGATACGGGTAAACGTGTATCTGACGACGTCGGAGGGCTGCGGCGACTACCGCCATGCATTTGGTAAACACCCTCGGGGCGGTGGAAAGTCCGAACGGCAACACGGCGAACTGGTAGTGGGCGTCGTTGACCACAAACCGAAGGTAACTTCGATGGGGAGGATAGATTGCGACATGGAAGTAGGCGTCCTTCATGTCGAGGGCGGCAAACCAGTCTCCCGGATCCAGAGAGGGAATGATGGTCCCCAGAGTGACCATGCGAAACTTGGGCTTGAGCAGGTACTTGTTCAGCTCGCGAAGGTCCAGGATAGGACGCAGCCCGCCTTTCGCCTTGGGGATGAGAAAATAACGGGAGTAGAATCCCCTGCCCCGCCTGTCTTGAGGCACTGCTTCTATGGCACCCACGCTCAACAGAGTCTGAACCTCCTGTAAGAGGACTTGCTCGTGAGAGGGGTCCCTGAAGAGGGACAGGGAAGGTGGGTGGGAAGGAGGGGGCGAAACAAATTGCAGGCGGTATCCGGACTGGACTGTTTGAAGCACCCAGTTGTCTGTTGTTAATTGGGACCACGCCGAAAAGAAATGGGAACGGCGGTTGTAAAATAACGGGGAAGGATCCGGTAGGGAGAGTGATGGGCCGTCCTCGAGCGTCCCATCAAAAGGCCTGCTTGGCCCCCTGAGGGGCCTTGGAAGCGGCCTGGCCCTGGTTGCGGCGGTTGCCGGACGGGCGACGGCGATTTTGGGCCGGTCGTCGGCTATTGTAAGGACGATACCGAGACTGATAGGCCGGTCGGGAGGGCTGTGGACGGAATGGCCTGCGCTGCGTCGCTGGCGTATGCATGCCTAGAGTACGTATCGCGATACGGCCGTCCTTCAAAGTCTGGATTCGAGAATCCGTCTTTTCCGAGAAAAGCCCCTTTGTATCGAATGGCAGGTCCTGTAGTGTATATTGGACCTCCGGCGGCAGGGTGGAAGAGTGCAGCCAGGCGATACGCCCCATCGTTACACCGGAGGCCAAGGTCCTCGAACCTGAGTCCGCAGCGTCGAGGGCGGCTGTGATGGAGGATCTAGACGACCTCCTCCCCTCCTCCAACATGGCCGCGAACTCCTGGCGGGAGGCTGTCGGCAGGAGCTCAGTAAATTTCGCCAGGGACGTCAAGATATCAAAGACGTACCTGGCGAGGAGGACCATCTGATTGGCTATCCTCATTTGTAGGCCTCCAGCGGAATAGACCTTTCGGCCTAGCAGGTCCATACGCCTCGCGTCCTTTGATTTGGGCGCAGGGGCCGGTTGGCCGTGGCGTTCCCTATCATTAACCGACTGGACTACCAGGGAGTCCGGGGTCGGATGTGTGTACAAATATTCATAGCCCGTGGGAGGGACAGAGTACTTTCGTTCAACACCACGGGCTGTAGGAGGCACGGACGCAGGCGTCTGCCAGATAGTGGTGGCATTCCTTTGCACTGTCCGTACAAAAGGCAGCGCAACTCGCACCGGCATGTCCGCCCCAACAACGTTCGTAATGGGGTCCTCGTCTTCCTGTACCTCCTCTATCGGCAAGGCCATAGCTGTCGCCACGCGGCGAAGGAGGTCTTGGTGAGCCTTTACATCGATGGGTGGAGGCTCCTTTGTCGCCGCGCTGGCCACAGCCTCATCAGGCGAGGACGAGGAGGACAACCCCTGGACGACCGCCTCCGAAGAGGGGTCTGCTGCTTGCTCGTCAGGGGGGGCGGGCTGCGCGTGGACCTGGGACTCCGACGGTATAGCATCCGCCGCTGGTGGCGAAGGGGCCGGTCGGGTTATTGTCGCCTCTGGAACCCTGCGCTCGGACGTGGGAGGCCTTGGTGGAAAGGGCGCCCCCTGAGCCTCATACTGGGCCCATGGAACCCAGAAGCCCCACGGTTGTGCCCCTTGAGCATGGCCTTGTGGGGTAGCTGGCAGGAGTCCGTATCCTTCCGTGCCGGAAGCGACCGACGCGGGCCGAGATGGCCACGGAGGTGCCGAGGCGCTCACAGAGTGCGCTGCAGAATGGGGCAGTCCGTCCCCGGATGGCAAGGAAGAGCGATGTTGCTCCATTCGGTACCGGGAAGGCGACCGGGAGTGACGTCCGTCACGGTGCCGGGAGCTCGACCGACGCCGGGAGCTCGACCGGTGCCGGGAGCTCGACCGGGACTGAGACCTCCGTGCCGCGGAACGCCGCGCGAGTCGCGTGCCGAGCGTGCCGGACGGCGATCTCTGACGGTGCTGACGCCGATGGCGACCTGGACCTCGTCGCGGCGCCGAGTACGACCGGTACCGCGATGACGAGCGGTACCGACTGCGACCGACGCCGACGGCAATCGGTACCGCTGGCGAAGCGGTGCCGAGATCGCGAGCGACGGACGGAGACCTGCCGCAGGACCGGAATGGGACCGACCGGTGCGCCATCCATGTCGCCTGTCCAGGACGGTGGCCGGTCATTCTGGCCGCTTCCCCGCCGACACGACAGCCCGCACCGGCGGTGCCGGGGCCGGAGGCCTGGTGCCTCTATGAGCTTGATCAGCTCGCGAGGCGAATGTCTCCGGCGTTGACGGGCAGCCGGGCTCAACCGCCGACGGCACCGGGAGCGCGGCGCGCTGACACGGCTGGTGGCGGCGCCGAGTCAAGGGTTCGTGCACGGCTTGTGCACGGGCACCGCTGGGCCGCAGGCTGCGCAACCGCTTTTGCGGAGTCCTCAGAGCGAACCTGAGCCAGTGCCTCAAGCCTCTGCTTCTTCGCGGCGAAGCGCGGCGTGCCGACTTCGAATCGCTTTCTGTATCGGCGGTGCCGCGGAGGTGGAGCGGCTCGGTGCCGCTGGTGCGCTCTGCACCGAGGCAGTTCGCGGTACTGGCGCGGACGGTGCCAGTGGCTGAAGCGACGCCTCCATCAAAATTTGCTTCAAGCGGATATCCCGCTCTTTCCGGGTCCGCGGTTTAAAAGTAGAACAGATCGAACACTTGTCTGTTCTGTGCCCTTCGCCCAGGCAACGGAGACAGGCGTCGTGAGGGTCTCCGATGGGCATAGGCCTCTGGCATGCCGCGCAGGGCTTAAAGCCCGGTGCCTTGGGCATGAGCCCGCACCGGGTGAGGTAAAAGGGGAAAAAACCCCCCTTTTACCTTATCTATTTACACTAACTATCTAACTAAGTAACTGTCAAACTAACTACCAAACTAACTATATACAAATCAGAAGCGAGAGCTAGGGTCGTGGAGAACGAAGAGCACTCCACAGTTCCAACTGGCCGTCACGGGCGGTAAGAAGGAACTGAGGAGCGGACGGGCCGGCTGAGGTATATATTTAGCGCCATGGCGGCGCCACTCCAGGGGGCGCCAGCCGGCCCGCCGGTGTTGCTAGGGTAAAAAGTTCCGAGATGCCGTGCACGCACGGCGCGCACACCTAACTGGAATGCATAGGAGCAATCACTCGAAGAACAAAGGGTTCCCGTGCGCGGTATGCAAAGCTACGTAAGGCAGGGGAGTGGGCTCATGGGGGTTCTTCACTGACTCCCCACCCAAAGGAGACTCCTGAAAACACCCGAGGAACAAGGACTGAACGGGGGGAAGTGCTGGACCCAGGCTGAAGGAATTTTTAGCTTGTGAAAGGAACATCTGCAGCTTTTAAGCTGTAAGCAAGTGCAGCTGCCCCTCAAGCATCTCTGCAGCCTGCTTGGATCATCATTTGGGGGAGAATTTGCTACTCAGATCCAATCTCTTTAGTATATTAAGCTAAGATTGTGTCTTTGTTTATTTGCTAGGTAACCTGCTTTGATCTGTTTGCTGTCCCTTATAACCACTTAAAATCTCTCTTTTGTAGTTAATAAACTTGTTTTTGCTTTATCACAAACCAGCGTGTGGGAGTCAAAACTTGGGGCAAAAAGCTGCTACATTCTCTCTCCACAGTGAGGGAGGGGGTGAATTTCAGGAGCTTACGTGGTACAGTTCCCTGTGCAGCACGAGACGGGGTCATTTTGGGTTTACACTCCAGAGGGGTTTGTGCACTTGAGCAGCAGGGTAGTTCCTTAGCTGAGCCTCCCCATGCAGAGCTGATCACAGCGTCTGTGTGTCCCTACCTGGGCGAGGGCTTGGCAGGCTGCTTACAGCCACCCGGTACAAAGGGAGCCCAGGCTGGTGGGTCGGGGGGCTCAGTGGTACCCCAGTTCCAGGTGGCACCCTGGGGGGAACCCATCAAGACTGCATCCCAGACTGCAATGCAGCTCCACAACAGTGCTGCAATTCTGCATCCCAGCCAGGGCCGGCTCGAACATTTTTGCAGCCCCAAGCGAAAACAAAGAGCGCCGCCCCCCGAGCGCCACGTCGCCCAAGTC
Source organism: Mauremys reevesii (assembly GCF_016161935.1). NCBI lineage: Eukaryota > Metazoa > Chordata > Testudines > Geoemydidae > Mauremys > Mauremys reevesii. The sequence continues at coordinate 206,225,248 of NC_052625.1, read as the reverse complement.
CCACTCAGCGTCGCCTGTCCTCGCCCGAGCGCCACGCCGCAAGTCCTCGCCCGAGCGCCACGCCGCCAAGTCCGCGCGAGCGCCACGCCGCCTAAGTCTCGCCCGAGCGCCGCCGCCAAGTCCTCGCCCAGCGCCACGTCCCAAGTCCCGCCCCGCGAGGCCACGCGCCAAGTCCTCGCCCCGAAGGCCACGCCGCCCCACCCCTGAGCGCCGTCACCCCAGTCCCGCCCCAGCGCCACGCTAAGTCCTCGCCCCACGTCGCCCAGTCTCGCCCGAGCGCCACGTCGCCCAAGTCCCCGCTCGCAGCGCCGCGTCGCCCAGTCCTCGCCCCGAGCATCGCCTAAGTCCCCGAAGCGCCGTGTCGCCGCCGCCGCGTCGCCCAAGTCCCCGCCCCGAGCACCGTGCCGCTGAAGCCTGCCCCCGCCAAGCGCCGCGCTGCCCAAGTCCCCAGTACGGTGCCACGCCTCCCAAGCCCCGCCTCCCCCAGGGCTGCCCGGCCGAACCAAAAAAAACCAAAATCAAACCCCAAGTGCCGCCCCGTCCCAAGGTGCCGCCCCAAGCACGTGCTTGGTAGGCTGGTGTCCGGAGCCGGCCCTGATCCCAGCTCCTGAACACACCCGCATGACAGTGGTGCAACACAGCATCAGCCCGCCAACAGCTCCACAACAGTGCTGCAAACCTGCACCCTAATCCCCAAGACAGCTCAATGATACTGCTCTAGCACTGCCTCCCAGCCCCCAACACAGCTCCAGGACAGTGCTGTGACAGTGCATCACACAACCCAACACAACTGCATGACAGTGCTGTACCACGCAGAACAGCTCCCAACACACCTCTATGATAGTGCTGCAGTACTACACCACAGCCCCCAACACAGCTCCATGACTGGGCTGTCACACTGCACCCCCGCCACAAACACAGCTCCATGACAGTGCTGCCACACTGCAACACAGACCCCAACACAGCTCCATGACAGTGCTGTACCACGCATAACAGCTCCCAACACACCTCTATGATAGTGCTGCAGTACTACATCACAGACCCCAACACAGCTCCATGACAGTGCTGCGACACTGCACCCCCGCCACAAACACAGCTCCATGACAGTGCTGCCACACTGCAACACAGCCCCCAACACAGCTCCATGACAGTGCTGCCACACTGCAACAGCCCCCAACACAGCTCCATGACAGTGCTGTGACACTGCACCCCCGCCACAAACACAGCTCCATGACAGTGCTGTACCACGCATAACAGCTCCCAACACACCTCTATGATAGTGCTGCAGTACTACATCACAGACCCCAACACAGCTCCATGACAGTGCTGCGACACTGCACCCCCGCCACAAACACAGCTCCATTAGAGTGCTGCCACACTGCAACAGACCCCAACACAGCTCCATGACAGTGCTGTGACACTGCACCCCCGCCCCCAACACAGCTCCATGACAGTGCTGCCACACTGCAACAGCCCCCAACACAGCTCCATGACAGTGCTGTGACACTGCAACACAGCCCCCAACACAGCTCCATGACAGTGCTGCGACACTGCACCCCCGCCACCAACACAGCTCCATGACAGTGCTGTGACACTGCACCCCCGCCACCAACACAGCTCCATGACAGTGCTGTGACACTGCACCCCCGCCCCCAACACAGCTCCATGACAGTGCTGCCACACTGCAACACAGCCCCCAACACAGCTCCATGACAGTGCTGCCACACTGCACCCCCGCCACAAACACAGCTCCATGACAGTGCTGCGACACTGCACCCCCGCCACAAACACAGCTCCATTAGAGTGCTGCCACACTGCAACAGACCCCAACACAGCTCCATGACAGTGCTGTGACACTGCACCCCCGCCCCCAACACAGCTCCATGACAGTGCTGCCACACTGCAACAGCCCCAACACAGCTCCATGACAGTGCTGTGACACTGCAACACAGCCCCAACACAGCTCCATGACAGTGCTGCGACACTGCACCGCCCCAACACAGCTCCATGACAGTGCTGCCACACTGCACCCCCGCCCCAAACACAGCTCCATGACAGTGCTGTCACACTGCACCCCCGCCCCCCACACAGCTCCATGACAGTGCTGTCACACTGCACCCCCGCCACCAACACAGCTCCATGACAGTGCTGTCACACTGCACCCCCGCCACACACACAGCTCCATGACAGTGCTGCGACACTGCACCCCCGCCACCAACACAGCTCCATGACAGTGCTGCCACACTGCAACACAGCCCCCAACACAGCTCCATGACAGTGCTGCGACACTGCACCCCAGCCACAAACACAGCTCTACGACAGTGCTGTGATACTGCACCCCCACCACAAACACAGCTCCATGACAGTGCTGTGACACTGCACCCCCGCCACACACACAGCTCCATGACAGTGCTGTGACACTGCACCCCCGCCACACACACAGCTCCATGACAGTGCTGCCACACTGCAACACAGACCCCAACACAGCTCCATGACAGTGCTATAACACGGCATCCCAGCCCCGAACACAAGGAGTGGTCTAATACTGCATCTTAGCCCCACATCACAGCTCTATAACAGTGCTGCAACACTGATCACAGACCCCAACAAGGCTACACAAGATTGCTGCAATATTGATTTAGACCTGAGAACTAGCGCACAATGCTGCAACTGCAACACCCAATCCGATAATGATGTAAAAGTAAAAAAGCCTACAACCTTTCTGTTTGTTCTTGTTTTGCTGTTGTCAGTCCAATATAGTTGTGCACATTGCGTGCACCATCGCTGGAAGTTTTTCCCCAGTGGTATCCGTTGGGTTGACTCTGGTGCCCCTGGAGTGGCACCTACATGGCACATAGGGAGCTGGCTGGGATGATTTAGTTGGGAATTGGTCCTGCTTTGAGCAGGGAGTTGGACTAGACACCTCCTGAGGTCCCTTCCAACCCTGGTATTCCATGACCTGCCGACCCGCTTCCTCCTCGGTTGTTTCTTGCCGGAACTCTGACAGGGGGCAGGCGGGTGGGTCTTGGAGTGGACATGAGCAACACACCTCGAAGAACAGCTGTTACGAGAGGCAGGTGACCCTTCTTCTTCTTCAAGTGCTTGCTCGGGTCCATTCCATGACGATGGAGATGGTGATTCCCAAGCAATCAGTCAAGTGGTCGGACTGGCGTTTTGCTGAGACAGATTGGACTCTGCTGTACCAAAAGCTCATCATGTCTGGCCTGCTGAGTGATGGTATAGTGCATGATGAGCGTGTAGACAGAAGACAGGTCACTGCCCAGGATCGGGACTGGAGCCACGAATGCCGCTGAAGAGGCTTGCGATCTCGTGGAGTGCGATCGGTGTTAGGACTGCCACCGGCGGGGAGAGGAGCTCCAAGAGGATGAGCGAGATGCTGGGCGGTGTCTCTCCAGCACTGTCAGCTAGCCCAAGATGGGCACTTGCCTCCACCGGACGGGTTCTGCGGTACCGGGGCTGTCCCTGACGGGCCTTGGCTCAGGGAAGGCGTTAGAAGGGACAGTGGCTTCTTGATGCTTCATATACCTCTGGTGTAGTTGGCATGGCCAGGGCTGAGTCCCCTCTATGGCTCACCGAAGGCAGGGCCTCCATACGCACCAGACTCGACAGGGCCCTTTCTGGGGCTGGAGTCAACAGCGTCTGAGCGGGGCCCGGCACGGATCTCTCTCTCTGGGGCTCTCCTCAGGGGCGAGCGTCCCCAGTCTGACTTTCTTCTTTTTCTTCGGCACCAGTGATGGGGAGCGGTGCCAACCGGCCAGGGTTGACTTCTTGGTGGCCGGAGCAGTTTGTTGGTGCCATATAGTTGGTGCCGGGGATCCCGGACCCCGCTGAGACTCTCTAAATGAGGCTGGGGCACTCCTGATGGAGGAGGGGCTCGATGCCAGGTCGGGCTCCGAAGAAGGGCAAAGTGCCACCTCCATTAGGAGAAATTTGAGTCCAGTGTTTCTTTCATTCTTAGTCCTGGGCTTTAAAGTTCTTACAGGTCCGGCACTTATCCGCAACATGGCCCCTCCCAGGCAGTTCAGGCAGCTGCCGGGCCGTTTGAAGCCCTGGGTCCGAGGCATGCCCTGGGGCGAGGGTGGGAGCTTACAAGTACCCAAATCTAACGAACTATTTGCTAACCGTGACTAGGAGCCCTCAAGCTGACCTCTCCTCCCCCATATACAGTTGTAGCCAGACAATCATATTGAATGCCCACCTTCACTTCTACCCTAAAGCGTCAGAGTTTCCCCCATCAATCAGGATATTCAATTGCTGGCCTTTTCCCTAAGCCCTACTTGCTCAGGGCAAAGACCAGGCTGGATGGAAGATGAGCCCAGGCTTCCTACCTTCACTGAACTGAGCTCTTCAGAGTTCCCACTGGAGGCTTTTTGTTTCCTTTGCTTTACACTCTGTCTACAATCTACTTCCAGGAAAGCACTAAGGAGTATCACTTGCAGAGCACGAGAACAAAGCCATTCCAGGGACCGTCATGGACGAGAAGAGGGACCTGAGGAGGCGGTGGATCGGCAGGTCCCTATATACAATGCCAGGAAGGCGCCACCAGAGTCGACCTGACGGATATCACTCGGGGAAAAACTTCTGGCAACGGTGCCCGTGACATGCACACAACTATATTGGAACGGACACGAGCAAACACTCAAAGAACATTGCATCCTAGCCCCCAACACAGCTCCAGGACTGTGCTGCAACACTGCATAGAAGATCCCAGCACAGCTCTACAACTGTACTACCACACTGCACCACACACCCCACCACACACCCCATACACGATTACTGCAACACTGCATCACGTATCCAAACAGAGCTCCATGACAGTGCTTGTAAAATTGCATCCCAGCCCCTGAAAACCGCTGCAAGAGAATGATGTAACACTGCATCCTCCCAGCAGTTCCATGACACTGAAGTAACAGCTCTACAACAGTACTGCAACACTGCATCACAGCGGAACACAGCTCCATAACAGTGCTGTAACCCTGCACTGCAACCCCCAACACAGGTAACACAGCCCCTAACGGAGCTTTATGACAGCGCTGTAACACTGCATCCTAATGTCACTGCGCTGCACTGTAAGAACCTAAATGTGCTGCAAAGCAGTGGTGCGACAGCTCTGCAACACAACTGTGCTGCAAGGACACAAACTGCTCTTTAAACATGCAAGGATCTAAAAACCTGCCTGTCTGAGGAGCAAATATCCCACAAGAGCTTTGGCTGGGAGCGGGAGTCTGTGCGTCAGGAGTGCCATGTTCTCAGTCAGGGCTGACAGTGAATTAGGCAGGAGCTGGCTATGCAGTCAGACCGCGGATCTGGCCAGCGGGATCCAGAGCTGCACTCAGAGGCATTGCGAGCTCCAGACACTGCGCGCCACATTACCAGCCAGCCAGTGACCACCTGGAGAGAGCTCAGAGAAGAGCCAGAGAACTGGGCCAAGGGCTGGTGTGGGGGTGAGCGTAAGGGCTAAACCTGCCCGCCTTGGCTCGGGGCAGCAGGGACCCGCTGACTAAAAGCAGGGCAGGGCGTTAAGCCGAGGGGGAAGGGTGGAACTAGGGGTCATGGGAGGAAACTGAGAAAGGAGGAAGCCTGCCTGAGTTTGCGTGTGTGTGGCGGGGGAGCTCCCTACTGGAAGCGTCTCCCCCGAGCTCTGCCCGCTCCTCCCTCTCCCAGCCGGCTGGGCAGCAGGGCACTGGGACCCCAGTGCCCTCTGGTGGTTACACCGGGTCATTGCATGCACTGCGTTCAGCAGCCCTGCTCTGGGGCAGGGCAAGGCACTGGAGAGAGGTTCTGCACTGACTGCCCATGGCCTGCAGGGCCAGGGCTCAGACGCCACCATGCCCATCACCCCCAGCCCTCCGGTGCACGCGGTGCCAGGAACCCCAGCCCCACTGCTCGGGGTCAGCCACCCAACGCTCGCAGCAGTGGAGCAGACGGAAAGCTGCCCCCGCCCCCTTCTCCTCTAAACCAAACCCCGGGGCAGAGCTGACCCAGCCAGTGCCAGAGACACTGGGCTCCATGTACCCGCCCCCTGAGTCACCCCAGACCAGGCCCTGCCAGTCGCAGCCAGAGCCCAGTGACGGTCTGGGGGTGCTGCAGTGGTGGTGGGGGAGGGTTAGCTGGATGCGAAGGGAAGGGGACAGGGTGGAAGGGAAGGCAGCAGGGGGAACAGGTATGGATGGAGTGACGCTGAGGCAAGGAGGCGGGTTGGAGGGCAGAGAAGTCCAGAAAGCTCTTGGAATGGCTAGAGGTTCACAGGTCCCTGCTTTGGCAACTTCTCTCCCCCGGAGCGTCCTCTGGCTCCTAGTGCTCCTAGAGTGGGAGGAGGGTGGCTCCCCTGCAGTTCTGGGGCCAGGGGTGGCCCTGACCGGGCCCCCTTCCTATCCAGCCAACCCTCCCAAAGGGCACAGGTGGGGATCCTCTCCAGGCAGGGTTGCCCCCTCCCTCCTTGCCCCACCAGTGACTCCTGAAAGTTTTGACAAACCACTGTAAGCGCAAGCGTTCACAGGTCCCCAGGCCAGACGGGACCATTGGGCTCAGCTCCTCTGACACCGCGGTACAGCACGGGCCAGAGAACGTCCCCAACACAGTCGCTTACAGAACTACAGCCGGGAGTTCAGTTAAACATCCCGACTGAGTGATAATCGTCACTGGTGGAGAATCCCTCACGGCCCTGGGAAATTGTTCCAGTGCTTAGTTACCCTCCCTGTCAAAAACATAACCTTACTGCCAGTCTGGATCTGTCTGGCTCCTGTTGGCCCTTCCTCTGCCAGCCTGATGGGCCCGTTCCCAAACACTGGGCCCCTTGTAGGTACTTACAGCCCGGGACCCAGGCACCCCTGAACCTGCTCTGGTGAGTTCAATGTCTCCATGTGGCAGCTTTTCTAATCCCTTCATCATTCTTGTGGCTCTTCTCGGACCCCTCGCCAATGTCGCCACAGCCCCAGGATCTGTGGGCACCAGAACTGGACATGGGAGTCGAGCCAAGCAGAGGTGACATTTCCTCCTGGCTCATCTACCCTCCCCTGCCCATTGTGGCTCTTTGCCACCCATCTCGGTGGCGGGTGTCATGTTTCAGCGGGCCCCACCCAGCTAACCACTCCAGGGCACCTGGGCACATGGCTGGCCCAGGCTCTTTGCCCCTCATGCCAGGGTTCAGTCACACACACGGGCACTGAGGACTCGTCGGACAGGTACCAGCCTACGGAAGCCCCCCCAGACCCAAAGCCAGACCCTGCTGGGAGCTCAGGACTCTCTGGCGACCCTCACGTGAACTGGGGAGGGCCAGCAGGTTTCCACGGCAGTGCTCACCTCTAGGAAGCGTGAAATGTCCCGCTTGTCGCTCACCCCCATGGCCACCACGTTCTCGAAGAGCCAGAAGAAGGGCCGGTCGTCGCCCTCCTTGGGCCGGGCTTCGTGGAGAAGGCGGTAGAACTCGAAGAAGAGCCGTCCAGTGCCCTCTGGGCAGCAGGAAGAGAGAAGAGACATGGGTGAGCTGCTGACAGCCCGCCTCAGCCTAGACGGGACTGCAGGAGAGAAGGCGTGGCCGGCTCGGACACCTACCGTAAAGACCCTTCCTAGCAGGGTTGACAATGGAGAGGTCATTACATGGGCTCCCTCCAATCACCAGGTCAAAAGGGCCCCATTCCTGTATCTGCAACACAGAGATACGCCAGTGAGAGGTTATGGGGGGCAAAGGAGGCGAGTCTCCCTTGGTATGCGGTGGTGGGGAAACCGAGGCTGGAATATGGACTCCAGTTCTGGGGCCACATTTTACAAAGATGTTGAAAAACTGCAGAGGGGACAGAAAAGAGCCACAAAAATGATTCCAGGGCTGGAGAAAACACCCCCTAGTGCGCGATTTAGAGCCCAAGGGATCCTGAGAGGTAACCGGATCCCAGTGTCTAAGGACTGTCCCAGGAGATGATAGCAGGTACCAGAGGGCTCTTTCCTCTAGTGGAGACAGGCAGAACAAGAACCAATGGCTGGAAGCTGACGCCAGACAAATTCAATGAGAAACCGCTCACCTTTTGTTAACGGTGCAGGTGACTAACCATTGCGGGACACTCCCAAGGGAAGTGGTGGATTCTCCACCACTTGGTGAATTCAGACACAGCCTGGCTGCCTTTCTGGGAGATGCGTTAGCTCAGTACAGGGGTAACTGGGTGAAACTGACCGGCTGGTGACACACAGGAGGCCAGACTACATCATCGAATGGTCCTGTGATGGGGTGTGCATACCCCCCGCTAGGCGAGAAAGGGTTAATCACACACTAGGGGTGGAGGAAGTCCCGCCCCTTCGACCCTGTTAGGCATGCTATAAAGGAGAGCGCCAGCTTGCCCTCTAGGCTGACTGCAAGCGCCAAGGAGGACGCTTGGGGGAGGCTCCAGCCCAGGAGCCGTTACAGCCCTTGCCTGTGGGAGCTGGAGATCCCGAGACCCAGCCGACTGGTGGGAGTCAGAGTCCCCTGCGCCAAGGAGCCTGGAGACCCCGACGCACATGGATTGCAGCTTCAGGAAGCGGCCTAGGGAGGTGGAGTGAGTGGTATCTCCCACCTGTGTAAGGTCAGAGTGTTGAGGCTGGATTTCCCGCTGACCCAGTGGCGGAGCACTCCACCACTGTTAGGGCCCTGGTGGAGTTGAGTGGACCCAGGTCCCCCTACCGCAGCCGCCACCCCCACTTCAGTGGCAGCCCCCGGATTTGGTGATTAGGCTGTGAAGCCTGGAACCTCAGCGCCACTCTAATGACTAGCCACTAGGCCACACAGCCCTGTGCTCGAGGACAGCCACTTTGACTCTGGCCATTGAGCCGCACTGTCTTGAGTCCCAGGCCAGTCTGACAGACTGTAACTGCGGTGTCACCACGCCCACGAGCCACCCCAAAGGGGGTGGGGTGTGCATACACCGCCACACGTCCCTTCTGACCTTAAACTCTGTGAATCTAGAAAGGGTTCAGCCTGCTGCCCCCCCGTGAGACACAGTTGCTGAGTCGGGACGCCTGCCGGGGTAGGGAGGGGAGTGGGCAGGCAGATGGCAGCCTCACGTACATGTTTCTGGGTGACATTCCGGACGTCGCCGACGTACATGATCTTGCCCTGGTGTCTCACCATCCCCACAGTGATCGAGTCTTCGCAAACCTCAGAAGCGATGTAGCGGTCCACCTGAATGCCCAGGTCCTTCAGCACCAGCAGACCTGCCGGGATACAGAGCAGGGGTCAGGTCCAGAATGCAGGACGGCCCTGGGGACAGCACCCCAGGGAGCCCTCGCCATCGGCAACATCATCCCAAACCAGACACACCAGGAGACCGCTCAGCGCTAAGCAGCGACGCAGGACCACTGGCCCCTCCGACACAAAACAGAGGAATGCAAGCAGCTGCTTATTGAAGCTACCTGGTTCAGTCAGGACACTCGTAGCATCCCTATGGGAAACTACAGAGGCCACGGATTCAGGGGACCCCCCCCCCCCGAGTTTGCTCCTTACTCCCAAGGGTGCGGAGAGCCCAAATCTAATTCCACAGCCCCCTGCTGGGGACCTGGGCTCACCTCTCTTTGAAATACGGCCGGCAGGACAATGGGCCACCTCCAAATAACCAGGCCAAAAGTGTCTCGAGTTGGGAGCACCCAAAATCAGGGACTTAGTTTGAAACTGTTGGCCACAGGTGATGCGAGATGTTCTACGATCTCGGGGGCTGCGGGCCCAGCAGAGCTGCGAGACAGGTGGAGCAATATCCTGCCCTCGGCCAAACACCCGCCCTGCACACTAGGTTTAGAACCCAGGACTGCACTGTGCTACTGAGAACCTACCAGCTGGGTCACGCGCTGCCCTGATGCTCCCCCGTGCCCTCTGCATGCTGGGAAGGGAGCTGGGCCGTGCTGGCGGGTCACGGCCGCTGAGCGGCTGTAGTAGGGTGTGGTAAGCATGGAGGCGGCCAGCAGAACCCTAGTGCCACTCAGCTACCTCTTGTTAGCCCACCTGTGGCAATTCCATCGAAGAGAGAGAGCACTCGGATGGGCTTCCTCTTCTCCGCTGGGACCGGTGGATAAACCTTTGGTGGGTCCTTAAAAAACACACACACAGCGCAGCATGAGAGATGGGGGCACAAGAAATACTCCCCTAGACAGTCTCCTCCGACATGAACTGGGCTCCCAGCTCCCGGATGGGTCCCATCCCAGCTCTTACGGGGGGAGCTAACCGTGGCTGGAGCTCCATGCAACGTGGGGACCTCCCCGATGTGCTCCCCTAGACAGTCTCCTCCGACATGAACTGGGCTCCCAGCTCCCAGATGGGTCCCATCCCAGCTCTTACGGGGGGAGCTAACCGTGGCTGGAGCGCCATGCGACGTGGGGACCTCCCCGATGTGCTCCCCTAGACAGTCTCCTCCGACATGAACTGGGCTCCCAGCTCCCGGATGGGTCCCATCCCAGCTCTTACGGGGGGAGCTAACCGTGGCTGGAGCTCCATGCAACGTGGGGACCTCCCCGATGTGCTCCCCTAGACAGTCTCCTCCGACATGAACTGGGCTCCCAGCTCCTGGATGGGTCCCATCCCAGCTCTTACGGGGGGAGCTAACCATGGCTGGAGCTCCATGCAACGTGGGGACCTCCCCGATGTGCTCCCCTAGACAGTCTCCTCCGACATGAACTGGGCTCCCAGCTCCCGGATGGGTCCCATCCCAGCTCTTACGGAGGGAGCTAACCGTGGCTGGAGCTCCATGCAACGTGGGGACCTCCCCGATGTGCTCCCCTAGACAGTCTCCTCCGACATGAACTGGGCTCCCAGCTCCCGGATGGGTCCCATCCCAGCTCTTACGGGGGGAGCTAACCGTGGCTGGAGCTCCATGCGACGCGGGGACCTCCCCGATGCGTTCCCCTAGGAGCGGAGACGCGAGGGGCTGGGCTTGCTGAGCGGGGAACTGACCACTGGCTATACACACACATTGGGGGGAAGCCCAGGGAGGGGGCAGTGCTCGGTAGGCTAAAGGACAATGCCAGCACAAGTGGGTTGCTCTGGCTCCAGAGCAGCCTCCCAGCAGGAGGAGTGGAGGGTGAAGACGCTTGCTGAGGGCCTCCGGAGAGCTCAGGAAGCGACAGACGTGACGGTGCTGCCTGCGATAGCAGGGCCTGGACTCAAGGACCTAGCAGGTCCCCATCAGTCCTGCATTCCTGGGATGATCTGGGACCCAAGCATACAAATGCCAGCAGCCCAGCGACAGCACAGGCAGCCCTGCTGGATGCGTTCAGCCCCGGCCCCTGGGAACCAAGCTGCAGCAGGCACAGGGCTGGGAGAGGCTCTGCTCTGCTGCCCCAGAAGTGAGGCACTGCTGTGACTCTGGAGCTGTTGTGCCGAGCCCCCGGGGGAACCGGGCAGCGCTGCCACATACTCACAAATTCTTGGTCATGGTTATTGGCGAAGAACATCTGGAGGCGTGAGGGCCAGTCATCTCTTCGCCTCAGCAGCCCGTAGATGCCCTTGTGGCCACACATGTAGCAGTTCCAGGGGTCCTCTTTGATAGCTGCCTGGGCTGCACCTGGTCCCACCAGCAGGTCCACGCACTCCACACAGAAGCACCTGAAACCCAAGGGGAAGGGGAGACACTTCAGCCCATTTACCCCCCTGCCCCTGTTCCAGGGAGGTGTGTGTGTGTGTGTGGGGGCACTCCTCAGCTCCATGGCCTGCAGGGGCAGAGGTCACCAGCGGGGGCCAAGTGCGACCCCTCCCCGCTCCCTCCCTTGCGGTCCCCTAACTGCAGGGGGCAGGTCCATGCTGAGCTGGGAAGGCAACCCACAGGTCCCAGTCTGAGCCCACTGGGGCTCAGGGCCCATGCCAGCTGGCACACAGCCGGAGGTCTGGGAGGGGGTCTGGCATCACCATCCCACATGTCCCCAAGGCCTCTCCGGTCCCCTCACCCCTGACTGGCCTGGCTGCGGGGGCCCTGGAGACCCTTCCTTCCCAGGGCAGTGGCTGTCTGATGTTCCTGCCCAAGCCCAGATGGAAGCCCAGAGCCGGTGCAGCTGGCCGAGCGCCCCGGGCTCCCACACCCACCTGCAGCAGTTGTTGTTTCCACACATGAGCACCTCACGGCCGCCGCAGCAGATTGTACAGTACGACTGATATCCATCGTCGTCATATTGGTACGCGCACTCCAGGAAGCAGTTCTGGGGGCAGTGAGAGGGGCGTGAACACTGCGTCCCCTCCGCACCCCTCCACCCCGGGGGTCGGCCCACAGCACAGACGCAGGGCTCTGCACCTGGCCATGGGGACGCTGTGCAGAGTACTCCACCCTCGGGCTGCCCTGCCGGGCTAGGGAGCAGAACCCCTGCAGCTGACTGCGCTGGGCTGCTGCGGGGAGCCTGCCTCGACGGGAAATGCTTCGAGCAGAGGGATAAAAGGACCTGGAAATGCTTCAAGGCAGCAAAGGGATGGAACCCCAGGAGAAGAGGAGGTTACTCACCTGTAACTGGAGGTTCTTCGAGACGGGTGGTCCCTACCTGCATTCACTGAGGGGTTACGCATGCGTCATGCGCCCGGAGCCGGAGCATTTGGAAGCAGGTGTCTGTTGGTGCGTGCGCCCTTGCGTCACCTCATGGTTTTGTCTGAGGTGATAACGGGCGGGGGAGCGACCACGCCCTCAGTTCCTCCCCCAGATGCGCAGCAGAGGGGCTGGAGGGCGGGCAGTGGAATCCCGAGGGGAGGGAGGAACGGAGGACAGCCGTGCAGAGTCCCGCACCAAGGTGCAGCCAACTCCACGTACATCGGGGAGGGTGCTGCCGTCGCCGTGTGGGCTCTCACTCCAAGTCCCGTCAGTGGAGAGCAGAGTGTAAGACAACGCGAAAACTGCTTGGCAACCCTGCCTGCTCCTTGAGCCCCGCAGCTATTGCAATAAACAGTCTAGGGCAGCGCTTCTCAAAGATCAGCAACCTCAGAACCCTCCGTTTGATTTAACATTTTTTGGGGACCCCCTGCCCTGCCCCTTCACTGAGGCCCTGCCCCCACTCGCTCCATCCCCCTTCCCTCTGTTGCTTGCTCTCCCCCACCCTCACCAGGCTGGGCCAGGGGTTGGGGTGTGGGGGGTGCAGAGTGCGGGCTCTGGGAAGGAGTTTGGGTGTGGGAGGGGGCTCAGGGCAGGGGGTTGGGGTGCAGGTGGGGGGCTCAGGGCTGGGGGAGGGGTTGGGGTGTGGAGTGCAGGCTCTGGGAAGGAGGAGGCTCGGGGCTGGGGGTTGGGGTGCAGGTGGGGGGCTCAGGGCTGGGGGAGGGGTTGGGGTGTGCGGAGTGCAGGCTCTGGGAAGGAGTTTGGGTGCGGGGACCTGGTAGCACTTACCACAGCTCCCAGGAAGCAGCTGCCAAGTCCCCGCAGCCCCTAGACCAGTGGTTCCCAAACTGGGGTTCGTAAAAAGTTACAGGGGGTTCCCGGGAAAAAATTCCCTATGGCGGACAGAGCTGTCCCCAGGGACCCCAAGCAGCATGGGGGCAGCAGCCCGGAGCCTCTGGACTTCCAAGAGCTAAGCAGATCAAAGCCAGCATCTCTACCCCACTGAGGAGAGTTAAACTTCAAGACTCCTTATAAGAAATGGAAAGGGAGGTGGATTTTTTGTTGTTGCTGTTTTTAAAATTAAATAGGCAGCTAGGATTGTTTTTAAATTATTATGAAGAACAAGTTTAAGCTTTGTTGTAACGTGCGTTGTTTGCCTGGACTGCTCAAGACCTGAATGCTGGTGTAGGAGGAACTCTTGAGCTGGCTTCTTAAATCCCTTCCTGCTGTTTCACATCTGATCCTCCTTGATGAAAGATAGGAGCCTTGTCTTGTAACAGGCTTATTCAAAGTGATACAAGCTACGAACGTGAGATCTTGGCAGAGTGTTGCCGTTTTCATAATGTAATAAAAATACTGTAATGATCAATAATAATTAATAATAAATAGTGTGTAATAAACATGTCATAAAAACAAATGTTGTATTTCCAAGCTCACTGCTTTTATAATTTATACTCAGGTAAAGGAAAAAATCCCTGGAAATATTCATTTTTAGGAGGGCGTTCTTGAGACTTGACATTTTAATGAAAGGGGTTCACAGGATGTTAAAGTTTGGGAACCACTGCCCTAGATGCATGGGCGGCCAGGGAGGCCCTGTGTGCTGCCCTTGTGCTCACACACGCCGCCCCCACAGCTCCCATCGGTCACGGTTCCCAGCTTATGGGAGCTGCGGAGCCGGCACGTGGCCGGGGGCAGCGTGCGGAGCCTCCCTGGCCGCCCATGAGCCTTCCAGGCAGGTAGGGAGCCTGCCTTAGCCCCGGGCCCCCGATGCGCTGGGAGGGAGGGGGAGGAGTTGATCAGCAGGGCCTGCGGACTCCCTGGATCCCAGTTTGAGAAATGCTGGTCATGGGGAGCTCCTGATAGGTCTCGTCCTTGGCAGGTAGAAGATCAGAGCCCTGCGGACGTCAAAGGAGTGAAGGTGCTGCTCCTCTGCCGAGGCGTGAGGCTTTGGGAAGAAAGCAGGTGAGTGTATGGGGTGGTTGAGATGAAACTGAGCTATGACCTTTGGTAGAAACTTGGGAGTGCAGGCGCAGGAAGACTTTGTCCTTATGGAACGTGGTGAAAGAGGGGGTCCTCCATCTTGGCCCCCAGTTCGCCTACCCTTCTCGCCGAAGTGACAGCCACTAGGAAGGAGACTTTCATGGAAAGGAGGGACACAGAGCATGAAGCCAGAGGCTCGAAGGACGGTTTCATTAACGCCGCTAGAACGAGGTTGAGGTCCCACTGGGGGGGTGATAGGCTGGATGGGTGGGAAAGTCTTGAAGAGACCTTTCCAAAACCTGGTAGTCAACGGATGTGTAAATACGGAGTGTGCTTCCATGGGGCGGTGGAAGGCGCTGATCGCCACTACATGAACCTTGAGAGAACTGAGGATGAGCCCTGATGTCTTCAAGGACAAGAGGTTGTCCAAAAGAGAAATGCCCCCTTCCTCAGGTGAAAGCCCTTTTGCTGGGACCAAAAGGCCAAGTGATTCTCCTTGGCTCAACAGGAACGCCTCATGGACTCCTTCCTGCTGCTCGAAAGGCTATCATGCCCCACCTACGAACACTCCCGTTCTAGAGAAGATGCCCATCCAAATACCAAGCTCTGAGGTGAAGTGTCTGTGGATTGGGATGTCTGATCCTGCTGTTGTGTTGTGGGTAGGGGAAGTGAGGGACGGGCTGACAGAAGGAGAAGGTTGGGAAACCAAAACTGGGGTGGCCAGAATGGGGTCCTCTCCTGCCTGATCTTTTGGAGGACTGGTGGGAGGAGTGGAGGAGGGGGAGTAGTAGTTGATCTGGTCTGACCAGTGGAGGATGAGGTATCGCCTTGAGCAGTACGTGCTGCATGTTGTTGTTGCTGTGGAAGGCAAAGAGGTCTCTGGTGGGAGTCCCCCACTGGCTGAAGATGTTGTTTACTACAGAGTCGTGCATCTCCCACTCGTGATTGGAGATGAATCTTCGGCTGAGAGTCTGCAATCACGTTCTGAATCCCCAGAAGATAGACTGCCAACAATAGGCTCTTGTGGGCAATGCACCAATCCCGCAGACTGACTGCTTCCGCACACTGACCTCCTGCCCCCTGGTCTGTGATGTAATAGATGGTGGTGTCCAACACGATGAGAACATGATGCGAGCGAATGGATGGGAGAAATGCTTGACACGCTTGCCGTACCGCCTGGAGTTCCAGAATTCCCGAGGGGTCCATGTCCCTTGCGTCATGTGATGGGCCATGTGCGCTCCCCATCCTGTGAGGGATGTGTCCTGTCCAGGGAGGATGGGGATCCCTGTACAGACCTGCCGCGGGTCCATTCACTGGACGGAAGAGAACACCTCGGGGGGACTGACAACATAAAGCCCATGGCACGTAGTGTGTGACAGTTTCGTGGGGTAGGTACAACCCGTCACGGGGTGTCAGGTCTAGGAGTGTGTGGCGCCTGGGGTAGGGGGACCTGGGCCCTCCCTGCTCCTCTGAGTCCCAGCCCAGGGCCCTGGCAGTGGCGAGGGTGCTCACCACTGAGTCAGCGGGGATCCCCCTGAAACACACTGACCTGTTCTCCAGTTCTCCCCCCCCGGGCTGCTTCCTACCCTGTCTTCTTCAGAGGTGCCCCCTGGGTCTCTGGGGTCCTCGGCTGGTGCACCTCCTGATGACTCCCTTCTCTGGATTCCACAAGCACCCTAGAATCCGTCTGGGGCTCGGCGTGCGTTGGCTCTGTGGTTTGGGCTGGTAGCAGCTCCCGGGAGAGAGCTGCAATCTGCACACTTCCCGTTCAGCAGCCTGCCTCGACTGAGCAGAGCTGCTTTAGTATCTTGCCTATAGGCTGAGCGTGCCCAGCAGGGGTGGAGGGGCATGGCCTTCTCATCCTGCAATGCACAGTTAACCCGTTCTGGGCCAGGATGTGGTAGGTACACCCCATCACAGTGAGTAAACCCTCTGGAGCAACATCTGCAGACAGTGAAGGTGGAGGTGAGCGAAGGCAGTGATATATGTATAGGATGCCATGTGGCCAAGGAGGGATAAGCAAGTCCTGACCGGGACAGATGGACTGTTGACTATCCAGTCAATGAGTTCCTGTAGAGGCTGGAACCTGTCCCTTGCTAGGTATGCTCTGGCTGTGACCGAGCTGATGGAAACCCCTATGAAGTCTTGGGGCTGTGTGGGAATCAAAATTAATTTTTCGATGTTGACATTGACTCCCAGGGAGGAAAGGAGTCTGAGCAACATGGAGGTCGAGATTCAAGCCTCGTCTCTGGATCGCGCTCTGCTAGTCGAGATGGGGAATATCAGGACCGCCGAGGTGGGCCGCTACGATAGAGAAAACTTTGGGGAGCAGTGGTGAGTCCAAATGGCAGAACCCTGTACTGAAAATGCTGAGGGCCTACCATGAACCTCAGGAATTTTCTGTGGGTTGGATGAATGTCTATGTGACAATAGGTGTTCTGCATATTGAGAGCCATAAAGCACATGCCTTTTCCTAGTGACAGCATGATGGCCGCTAAAGCGACCATACGAAACTTGGCTGGCAGGTGAAGTGGTTGAGGCAATGGAGATCCAGGATTGGTCTCCATCTGCCATTCTTCTTGCTTACCAGGAAGTAAGTGGAATAGAACCCCGTGCCCCGATAGCTTGGGGGAACGCGCTCTCTCACTCCCCTTTGCAGTAAGTGGCCACTTCTAAGGCAAGGATGCTGTTGTGAGAGTGGTCCCTGAGGAGGGATTGGGGTGGGAGATGTGGATGAGGTAGTGTGCTGAACTCGATTGTATAGCCATAGCCGATGGCATCCAGTCTGTCTGTTGTTATTGCACTCCATGCTGGTAAGAAGAGTGCTAGATTCACCCAAAGGGGATGCATTAGTTGCATGGCAGTTGGCACGGTGGTTGACACTCAGAAATACTGTTTCTGAGAGGTCTGAATGTGAGATGCTGAAATCTGGGAAGAGGGCCTGGAGGGCGGGATCGTTGGGTCTTCTGGTACTTCCGAGGAGGTTCGTATGGTCTCTGGTGGAAGAATGGGGAGTCCTGAGTAGGTGGTGGGTGGTAGAAGTTACCAGATACCCAGCGATCAAAGTGTGACTCTGGAATCCTCGAGGGAGTGGAAGGAATTGTCAGTCTTCAGATTCAACCAGTGTGACTCATCGAACGGGAGCTCCTCGATGGTATTTTGCACCTCCCTGGGGAAACTGGATTTGCGGAGCCACGATTCCCTCCGCATGACAATGCCTGTGGCCATGGAGTGTGAAGAGGATCCGCAGGGTCTTGAGCTGACGGTAGCGCTGTTTGCCCTCCTGCAGGATAGACTGGAACCATACTCGACCTTGCTGAGGCGCCTTTCAGTGAAGTCCTCCAACTTTCCGTCGTCGAGGAAGTCCGATTTGGCCAGCAAGGCCTGGTAGTTTGAAATTGGAGGCTAGCTCAAGAGAAGACCTGGAGCCCCAGAAGATCTAAGCATTTGCCCTCCTTATCCGACGGGGTGGAGCGTGGGTGTTGCTGTCTGGACTGTTCTGTTGCTGCTTGCACCAAGAGGGAACTGGTTGGGGGTGTGAGAAAAGGAACTCCGACCCCTTGGCCGGTACGTAGCATCTCTTCCCTGCCCCCTGGGAGGTAGGTGTGCAAGTGGGCAGGGTAGGCCAAACCATTTGAGCTGGTTGGAGAATGGCACCATTGATCGGCACCAAGGAATGAAAGGTGTCCAGGACCTGGTGCTGCTTGTCTCGTACTCCCTCCAGTGGAATATGAAGGCCATCCGCCACTCTTCACAGGAGTTCTGGGAACTGCCAAAAGTCATCTGGAGGTGAGGTGGAGTGAGGTTACTGCAGTGGCTGGAGAGGACGATGGGAAATGCTCTTGCTCTGGCAGTACTGGTGGAACCGGACTGAGCAGATTGGAGTACCTGCTCGAGGACCCTCTGAGCAGGGATGGGGTGAAGTCCTTGTGTTCTGTCGGAATCCTCCCATGATGAGAACTCAGATCTCGGTTCCAATGGTGGTACCGTTGGAGCCGGTGGAAGTGTGAAAACCGTAGAAGGATGAGTCACAGCATGACTTGACTGCGGTAAGTCCTGGATAGGAGATCGGACCTCCCTAGGTGCAGAGGGTAGAGGAAGGCATGGAGATCTCAGTTCTCCTAGGGCAAACAGTTCATGTGGTTCTGGTGCTTCCTCCAATCCCCCCGGTGTTAACGGTACTCGTTCCGCAGCCAGAACCGGCACTGGAGTGAGGACTGTCCCGGAGTCGATGGAGCCCTTGTTTTAAGGGAGGCTGACATTGAGAGTGTGCATGACTGGGTGCTCGGTGCCGGCGGATCTGCTGGTCTGCATGATTTTTTGTCATGCTTGTGCACCTTGGAACGCCCCGCTTCTCCGTGGCTGGTACATGTGGAAGGCACGCCGTCCTTCTTAGGCTTGGAGGAAGAATTACTGTCATGCTTATCACAGAAGATTAGGGTTGGAAGAGATCTCAGGAGGTCATCTAGTGCAATCCCCTGCTCAAAGCAGGACCATGGTTCCCTGCCTCCCAACTAGGCCCTGGCACATGGTCCGTAGCAGTGGTGCCGGTGGAGCAGGACTCTGTCTCCATAGCGGGAGGCGCACTCCTGGGTTTCTCAGGCCAATGTACAGGGCAGTTCTCCAGCCTGGTTCCAATTAAGGATTCATGGTGACCTTCTTGAGGCAGAGAGCCTGGCCTTCTTGGGTACGGCGTGGGAAGGACTGGCAGATACGGCTCCTGGATGCAATGTGGGCCTCTCCCAAGCAGCAGCGGCACCACTGCTGCTTGTTGCTGACCGAGAAGGAACACGGGCAGGAGGTGCAGATCTTGAATCCTGGCATCTTTGTTACAATCCACTTTCTGCGTGTGGGTGCTGGGGAGGGGGAACCGGTAAACAGATTCCACAAAGGCCTCAGTTCTACTAAAATTATTCCTAAAAACAACACTATGTTAAAAACAGCAAAAACTGGAAGAAAACGCTCTATAATGGGGGGAGGGATAGCTCAGTGGTTTGAGCATTGGCCTGCTAAACCCAGGGTTGTGAGTTCAATCCTTGAGGGGGCCACTTAGGGATCTGGGGCAAAAATTGATCCTGCTAGTGAAGGCAGGGGGCTGGACTTGATGACCTTTCAAGGTCCCTTCCAGTTCTAGGAGATTGGTATATCTCCAATTATTACCTTTTTATTACTTAATCCTGAACTGTTATTTTCCAGTAGGTCAGAGACGAGAGGACACTAGCAGCTCGGGCTTGGACCATGCAGCAGTGAGAAGGAACTGGAGACGCAGTTGGTCCGCCCCACCCTTTATCGCCTCGGATGAACTCATGAGGTGAAGCCAGGGCGCATGCACTGACCAACAGACACTTCTACTTGCACACGGCACACGTGTGACACCTCAGCAGAATACAGTAGGGACCATCACTCGAAGAAGGTGCCCACACGGGGGGAGAGAGGCCTCATGTTAGCTTGGGAGGCCCAGGTGGCACTGGCCTCGCTGCAGCTGAGGCCTGAAGCTCGGGTCTCGCCCCTCTGCAGTGCAGAACTGGACGATCAAAGTGCACATGCGGCTTTGCTCGTGTCTGGCCTGGAACATTCAGGGAGGCTGGGGGCCAGGCCAGCCTACAGAGACAAGAAGGCTCCCCCCACTCCATACCTTGCAGTTTTGGCACATTCCGCCGATAAATAGAGGGTGTTCCAGGGTAACGTTGAGGCTTCCACAAGAAATGCAGATATCTGGGGAGGGGGAGAGTAGAAAAGGCAAGTGTTACATCCAATGGGGGCTTCTCAGCCTCACCTCCACCCCCTCCCCCTCACTCTGTGCCCCAACTACCTGGCCCAGAGCACCCAAGCTCCCAGGAACCATCCCATGCTGCATTGCCAGCCTGGCTTCCCAACTGAGTCAGTGGGAGCCCCAGCAGACTCCACACCCACTAGCCACAAGAGGAGTCTGGACGGCCACACACGTTAAGGCTCGGAAGAGTCATTCGATATCCTGCATCACACCGGACAGAGACTCCAGCCCACAAGCTCCAGACGAGTTAGAGCGCATCCGTTCCACAGACCCCCGGGCCTAAGCTAAAGCGTCCAAGTGACGGCAAATTCCCCACAGCCGCTAGTGGCTTGCTCCAGTGGGTCGTTACCCTCCTCTCCCTGTTAAAACTCTGCTCCTTATTCCTAGCCTGGATTTGTCTCACTTCAGTTTCCAGCTACTGGGTCTTGTTCTGCCTTTGCGAGAACAAGCCATCAGCCCCATGCAGAGCCAGGAGCAAGGCGCGTACCCTTCTTTCAGGTCAACTAAATGAGAGTTGCAGAGTGCAAGGCCAGAAAGGACGGTTCGATCACCCCGCCTGGTGGGTGCGTATCCAAGGCCACTGCACACCAGCCAGTTCCCCCTGTAATGTGTGTGTGCCAGCAAGGCAGCCGGTCTGCATTTAGAGATGCCAAGTGGTGGAGAATCCCCCACTGCCCTTGGGAGTGTCGTGTCCCGCCCACCCCTGGGTTAATCCCACGCGTTGTTACAGATTTGCACCTTGTTTCTCGTTTGAATGGCTGGCTCCAGCTCCCAGCCTCTGGCTCTCAGCTGCCTGTCTCCGCTAGCGGAAAGCCCCCTAGGACATGGTGAGTTCTCCCTGGGAAAGCACTTACACACTGTAACCAAGACACCTCTCAATCTTCTCCCTGCTCAGCTAAACAGACAGTGCTCCAAGCGTTTACTCCAGCCCTGGCCGCCTCTTTTCTGCACCCTTTTAAAAGTGTGACCCCCAGAACGGGACACCGAATTCCAGCAGCGTCTCCCCAACGTTGTGTACAGAGGGAAGATCTCTGGGCTCCTCCTCGCTACTCCCCTGGTTACACAGCCAAGGCTTGCTAACGCTCATACCGCGCACTGTGACTATCATTTCCAGGCCCTGACGGCCCCCCACTCTGCGCCCCTGGCTCCTACCCGGAGAACCTGGCATTGCCTGTATTGCACACGTGTTTGAACGGGCCCAGCTTACCCGCTTGCTAGTTACCCCCTGCCAACGGCTGCGCCATCCCCTAACTTCACCAGCAAGGACCTGAGATTTTCATTCAGACCAGTGCTGAGGACACTGAGTAGCATGGAGCCAACTGCCTTCTAGCCCAGTCTCCCGTCTCTAAGCACATCTCTGTGCCACTGGCCTCAGCATTGCTCCCCGATGATCCCAGCGGTGTGGGAATGCAACACACGCGACCACTCCTGGTAGTGGCCCATGCGGTGTCCCCAGGACAGCCCTTCCACCCGCCAGGATGGCCACAGTCTCACCGCTGCATGCCAGTCAGGTGCAAACCAGGAGGTGTCTCTGCCAACTGGCTCCCTTCCTGCCTCTCCGCCACCACAGTCCCTCTCTACGCGGCAGGACGGTGTGTGGGCAAGGGGGAGGCTGAGGCTGACCGACGTCCCCTCTCTAGGGATGTCTGGGGGTGGCAGCAGGCGCTAGGCACCTCCCTGCTCACACACTCACCTTCAATGTTCCTGCATTTCTGGCGAACCTCATAAACAAGCCGCTCTGGGGAAGCGAAAGGAGAAGTCGTCAGGCAGGTCACGGGGGGCCTGGAGGGCGGCTGGGTTACACACAATGGCACAGGATGCTCTGCGCCAGCCCGGGGGCAGCTCGTAAGGTAAGAGCGGGAGTTGCTACAGGGCCTGAGAGAAGGGTCTTTCCCTAGCCAGGACTCGGCCACTCAACCCTGCCATGGGGCGGGGGGGAATTCCAGCCCCTTCTCGTACTGCCTGAGGGCGCGGGGTCCTGGATGCAGAGGAAATGACAGTGTCCCCAGAGATGGGGCAGTGCCCAGGGAGGTGCCAGGAAGAGCAGAAGTGGGATCCGGGCCCTCGTACGGGTCTGCTCTGGGGCCCATGGGAGATGGGGGGTCCCAGGGCAGTCCCCCTTGCTGACAGTCTCTGCGGAGACACGAGGGGCGGAATGGGTGTGAAGATGGCACTCGGCCAACGATCGGGGCTGGCCAGGCCCAGGCTGCATCTGCCCTCTGGGTAGGAGGTTTAGTGCCCGGGGCCGTTGGGCACCAGTCGCCAGCGCTACACAAAGAGCCAGTGCTGCCCTCCAGCGGCAGGGCAGGGTGTGAGCACAGACACGGTGGCCGGTTCTCTCTGTCTCCTCTCCCCTGGGTGGCTGAGGGGAGAGAGGAGCTACTTTGGGGTCCATTACTCTGCAGTGGGGTGGCAGCCCCCACTTCTCTCCTCACCCCTCCCTTGCCCAGCCAGTGAGAAGGAGGATGGCAAAGGAGCTCTCAGGCCGGGGAAGGTCTCGGGTGGGGTTTAACCCAAGTCCAGAGGCAGCCCCTGTCCAGGACAAGCTGGAGCTGCCCTGGGCTCGGGGTTCAAAACCAGATTCCAACTGCCCGAAGGGGCAGGGTGGGGCCCACAGCGGCCTGACTCGGGGGGCTCTCCGCAGCTCAAGAAGGGGAATTTGGGAGCTAGGCTTGGGCAGCTCTAGTTCTCAGGCTGGCCGGGGGCGGGACTAGTGCTCCCCAGGGCCAGCAGACAGAGCCCTGCAGCCTCCCTGGGCCAGCGGGGTGTCTCTGCTCTCACGATGCCAGCAGCACCATGGGAAATGCTGTTCTGGAGCTGCAGCGGCGGCCAGCGGAGCTCGGTGCCAGTGGGGGTGAGTGGCCCTGTCTGGGGCCAGCCAGCCACCCCTCCCCAGAGGCCCTCCCTCAGCGGGCGGGCGGCTACCTCGGGTGCGCTCATCTATGATCTCCTTGACCTTGGGCTTCTCCGTTGTGCTTTTCCTTGGTTTTTTGGCTGGCGGAGGCGGGGGGTAAGCGGCTGCTTCTGGCTCCACCCACATCTCCGTGTAAACTTCTTTGTAGGGATTCCGCTCCTCTGCGCAAAGGGAAAGGGACGTGGTTAGAGCGGGCGCCGGAGAGCAGCACGGGCCAGCTCCTCGCAGTGGGCACAGGGGAGCTGGGCAAGGCAGCTGGCTGCCAGGCATTTCCCAGTGACTCCCAGGGCAGCGTATGCAGCTGGCCCCGAGCCTTGCACTGCTCCCTCCCACCTCCTCCCCGCCTGCCTCTCTCTGCCATCCATGTCATGAATCTGATCGAATATCTCATTGAAGGATGACAGGGCAGAAAGAGTTAATTAACTCACAGACTGGCCTGACCCAGGACCCAACTTTAGAAACTGGTTAGGAAGATCTGTAAATGACCAGAGCTTTGAAATGCAGCCGCATTGTTAGAGGTAGAAGGGGAGGTGTTTGCTCAGGGCTTGGGATGTCAGCAAACAAGTCTTGTCTATTGCTAGAGCTTTGATTCAAAGATCAAAAAAGGAATATTAACATTTAGGAAGACACTTGAGGGAAATAGTGTTATTGTCTGTGTGTCTCTTTGAAGGTTGTGGTAACCTGTATCTGAACAGTTCAATGGATAAATGACCCTGTGATAATTGCCAGGATGTTTAGAAGGAAAGTTAAGCCCATTGTTTGCTCAGGCCAAAAGGCTGCTGGAAATGTATAAAAACCCTGGGACACGATCCTGCTTCATCTCAGATCTGCTTTGGGTTTCAAGAGGGGGAAACCTTAAGCCACAAGGATTAAGATCCCCAGTCACTGACTGGAGTGACCCTGAATATGGAAATTGGACTGTAACCTATGGACTATTTCTAAAAGGACTTTTGGCAACTACAAGCTCATCTCTGCTGTGTCTGAACCTCAAGAACTGAATTCAAGTCTGTCTGTATATTGATCTTTTAACCAACATTCCCTCTCTTTTCTTTTTAAATAAATGTTAGCTTAGTTAATAAAAATTGGCTGTAGCGTGTATTTTGGGTAAGATCTAAGTTATGATTGGACCTGGGTGTGTGGCTGATCCTTTGGGGTTGGAAGAACCTTTTCTTTTATATGCTGAGATAAGATTTTCAGGAATCATCATCATATCTGATGTGTGTGTCTGGATGGAGGCCTGAGGCTGGGCACTTCAAGGGAACTGCAGTGTTTGGACTCTGAGTAACCAGTGAGGTGCTACAGAAGCTGTTTGTGCTGGTTGGGAAATCTAAGTATTGGAATAACCACCAGCGTTTGGGGTTTGTCTGCCCTGTTTTGTTTGCAGTTCACCCGAATTGAGTGACCTCAGCTGGCTCCCACGGGCAGCACCGTCACACCTGCCAAGGCCGAGCCGGGTGCTCCTTGGGGCAGTAGCTGGCTGATTTTGCTGCACAGCAGGGCCCTAATCCCCACCTGCGGCTTCTCGGCTACCATGCCAGCAGCAACCCCACGAGCTGTGGCTGGGAGAGGAGGCTGGCAGATCACAGCTAGGTGCCAACAGCGGGGAGCTGGGACTGGGAAATCGCTCCCAGCGGCCAGGACCGCTCCTGGAGGGGCAGGTCAAGGAGCCGGGCAGGCTGGCAGGGCCGGGCAGCCCCTCTGTGCTGCCCCGAACCTGGCCTTGAGGCTGCAGAGAAGGACCGCAGTGGACAGAGCTGGCGATAACTGAGCCAGGGACAAGATGGCTGTGGTAAGTCAGCCTAAGCCAGAGGAAGGGAAATACAGCATCTCATTGCCATGCTCGGGAGCTGATGTGCCAGGTGCCACGGATACGCAGGCGAGTCCGACTGCCCCTCCCCGTGGCCCAGTGCCCATTCCGCAGCCTGGCTCCCCCTGCCTGGAGCTGCGCCCGCCCCATCCCACAAGCCCGTTACCTTCTGGTGGCTCCAGGCCTTTGGGACCAGATGGCTGGAAGCCCCCCAGGGCCCACTCGATCATCTGCTTGTTCTGGATCTCCACCGCTTTGGAAGTGTCTGTCTCGTCGTTCTCGGGGCATGCTGGGAAGATCTTCCCCGCTCTGCTGCTGGCCACCTGCGCAGCAAGCCCCAGGGTCAGGCCACTCGCCCACAGCCCAAGAGGGGCCTCCCCTGCCCCATGGCAGGGCTCTGCCCTGCTGTGTGTGCAGCCAGGACACAGGGCCCCTGCCTCTCTGGCTCCAACACAGCCCACATCATTCAGGCGTGGGCTGAGCGCGGCAGTGCCCCATGGCACAGCCACCGCCACTGCCCTGAGTGGGCTGCAGGCGCCCCGATGAGCAGTGCAGGAGGTTGCACAGCGCAGAGGAAGCTACTGCCCAAGCAGATAACTGCTGGTCTAACTCCAGGACCCATAGCACTGCCTAGCTGAATGGATGGGACCGAGGCCAGGGGGCCCCTCCCTTCCACCCCCTCCCTGCCAGGGAGTCTCTCTCCGGCCCCCATCATAGAATCATAGAATCTCAGGGTTGGAAGGGACCTCAGGAGGTATCTAGTCCAACCCCCTGCTCAAAGCAGGACCAAACCCAACTAAATCATCCCAGCCAGGGCTTTGTCAAGCCTGTCCTTAAAAACCCCTAAGGAAGGAGATTCCACCACCTCCCTAGGGAACCCATTCCAGTGCTTCACCACCCTACTAGGGAAAAAGTTTTTCCTAATGTCCAACCTAAACCTCCCCCTCTGCAACTTGAGACCATTGTTCCTTGTTCTGTCATCTTCTACCACTGAGAACAGTCTAGATCCAGCCTCTTTGGAACCCCCTTTCAGGTAGTTGAAAGCAGCTATCAAATCCCCCCTCATTCTTCTCTTCTGCAGACTAAACAATCCCAGTTCCCTCAGCCTCTCCTCATAAGTCGTGTGTCTGAGTGCCTCGCCCTCCGTAACACAGTCACCCCCCTCGGGTGCCCGTGGTCACACACCCACGGTCTGGGCCAATCCAAGGCTCATGGGTGGATGGGCATAGGGACAGCAAGGGGCCCCCTCTCCGGCCGCTCTTACCTGCAGGACCTCATAGATGGCTTTGCGGTACATCGGCTGCTTGTTGTACGTGGCCTGGTGGAAGGCATTGGAGAAGGAGCTCAGTGGCAGGAGCTTCTCCACGCAGACCTGTGGGGAGCAGAGATGGGGCTGTGAGAGAAGAGCACCCCTCCGCCAGGGCAGGCCTGAAAACTGCCAGCCTGCAGCCCAGACAGCGCCTGGCGCTGCCACTTACCACGGAAAACTTGCCATCTCCGAACCACATGACCCAGCGGGTGCCCTCGGCTGCTCGGCTCCGCCCAGTCATCCACCAGGACACAATCCGGCCAGGCCACCAGGAGAATCCACGCAGCTTCCCCCACACCAGCTCGCCGATCCCGAAGCCTCGGCCATCCTGCCAGCCCGGGGAGCAGACGGAGCGTCAGAGAGTGGGCCCCCCCAGTCAGAAACAGGGAGGGGCAAAGCAGGGGGCTGGACATGGGGAAAGGGGAACAGTGGGGATGGGGGTGTCAGGCACGTGGGGGGACAGGAATGGGCAGGGATGAGATACACACGTGTAGGCCAGTAGAGGGAGCTGGGGGCAGGCGAGGTCAGGGGAGGAGCGCGGTGATGCAGAGCAGCCAGAAGGAAGGTGTGTAAGGGAGGACGGGGGAGGGGAAGCACAAGATAGTGGAGGGAGAGAGGTGTGCAGGGGAGGGGGGGCAGAGGCTGGGGAGGGAGGTGTGCAGGGGAGGACAGGGGAGTGGAGGCACAAGATAGTGGAGGAGAAGAGGTATGGAGGGAAGGACAGAGAAGAGGCACAGGGTGGGGAGGGAGGTGTGCAGAGCAGGTTGGGGAGGAGGCAGAGGGTGGGGAGAAGTGATAAGCAGGGAAGGAAGGGGGATGGGAGCGGGAGGTGTGCAGGGGAGGACGGGGAGGCATGGGGTGGGGGGAGGTATGGAGGGAAGGACAGGAAAGAGGCACAGGGTGGAGGAGGGGAGGTGTGTTGGGTTGGGGTGTGGTGGGGGGCTGAGATGGCTGGGGGTGGGGAAATATAAAGAGTGGCAGGGGAGGGGAGGCGTGCAGGGAAGGGAGGAGCAGGGGAGGGAGGGGTACAGGGAAGGATGGGGAGGGGAAATATGCCGGGTGGGGAGGAGGTGTGCAGAGAAGGGTGGGGAGGGGAGGAGTGAGGGGTGCAGAGAAGAACGGGGAGAGGAGGAGCGGGGAGGAGGGGAGGCGTGCAGGGAAGGACGGGGAGGGAGGCGCGCAGAGAAGGATGGGGAGGGGAGGTGCAGGGTGGGGGAGGAGGCGCGCAGGAAGGACAGGGGAGGAGGTGCAGGGTGGGGAGGGGAGGCGCGCAGAGAAGGACGGGGAGGGGAGGAGCAGGGAGGAGGGGTGCAGGGAAGGACGGGGAGGGGAGGAGCAGGTGCAGAGAAGGGTGGGGAGGGAGGTGCAGGGTGGAGGAGGGAAGGGGAGGCGCAGAGAAGGACGGGGAGGGGAGGAGCAGGGGAGAGAGGGGTGCAGGGAAGGACGGGGAGGGAGGTGCAGGGTGGAGGAGGAGGCGTGCAGAGAAGGATGGGGAGGGAGGTGCAGGGTGGAGCAGGGGAGGCATGCAGAGAAGGACGGGGAGGGGAGGAGCAGGGGAAGAGGGGTGCAGGGAAGGACGGGGAGAGATGCAGGGTGGAGGAGGAGGCGCGCAGAGAAGGACAGGGGAGGTGCAGGGTGGGGGAGGAGGCAGGGAAGGACGGGGAGGGAGGTGCAGGGTGGAGGAGGGAGGAGGCGCGCAGGGAAGGACGGGGAGGAGGTGCAGGGTGGGGAGAAGGACGGGGAGGGAGGCAGGGTGGAGGAGGGAGGCGCGCAGGAAGGACGGGGAGGGAGGAGGAGAGAGGGGTGCAGGGAAGGACGGGGGAGGGGAGGTGCAGGGTGGAGGAGGGGAGGCGCGCAGAGAAGGACGGGGGAGGGGAGGTGCAGGGTGGGGAAGGGGAGGCGCGCAGGGACGGACGGGGGAGGGGAGGTGCAGGGGGGGGGCGGGGTGGCGCGCATGGAAGGACGGGGGAGGGGAGGAGCAGGGGAGAGAGGGGTGCAGGGAAGGACGGGGGAGGGGAGGTGGAGGAGTGCAGGGGAGAAGGCCAGGTGGCAGCAGGGATCCGGGGTGGCCAAGGTCCCAGAGCGTGGCATGGGTGCTCTGGCATGGCTGGGTTCCCAACAGACGGTGCGCCCCACATCTGCCCCCAGCTTTGCTGGCCCGAAGGCCCCTGGCCCCCGCTGCATGTGGCTGAGCTCACCTCGTACTCTGGCTCGTCATCAGCTGACTTGGACGTGCTCTTGTCCATGGCGTCGGCCACCACTGGCTCAGGCGTGGTGGCCACGTTGGGCGAGGCGGGGTCTGTGGGCTGCTGCGAGGCGGGCGGGCTGGCCTCCTCCTCCTTCTGAGGCTCTGCCCGGGGGCTCTCCTCCACCACGTTCATGACGGCAATGACTTTGGCCTTCTTCTCAGCCTGCAGAGAGAGCAGACGGGGAGTCAGGGCTGCCTGCCGCGTCCCGGGGAGGAGGGACCCCCCAAAAGCCAGCAGCAGGCAGGGAAGGGGCCAAGTGCCAGATCCCCCTCAGGGACTGCTTGGCTCAGCCAGCTCTCAGGTGGGCCCTGTTGGGGCTGGCAGGGCCCGGGGCCCCCAGTGCCCAGCAGCAATGACTCTCCCGCCGTGGGGCTCAGTTTGGGAAAGGCCCCTTGGGGGCCCAGCATGACCCTGGGCTTTACCCCTCCAGACAGCAGCTGCGCACCCGTGGGAGCATGTGGTGTCGGGGACCGAGCCTGGCATGGCAGGCTGCAATGCTTGGCCTGGCCTGGCCTGGGGGGGTGCCCATGGGGGGGCCCTCAAGGGAATGGGGGGCTCCCCTCTCGGAGGAGACAGCCAGGTCAGGAAGGCACCGTGGGGTGGCCCCAGGAGGAGAATGTATGACTGGACATGTCCCGTTCTGCTGTCAGAGGGGCCAGGCCCCTCGCCAGGGGATGCAGGGTCTGGACCCAGCCCTCCAGTCCCAGGGCCACAGCGCCGCCCGGGTGGGTGTGGGAGAGCACAGTGCCCCATGCTGCCCGGCAGGGAATCTCCCCAGCCTGCCATGGCTGGAGTGGGGGGAGACAGAGGGCTCAGGTGTGAGAGAGAGGGGAGGGCCCCGAAAGTCCTTTCCTGGGAGGGGAGCCAGTCCCCAGGGCAGCGGGAAATGAGGGATGCCCAGCCAAAGGGCCAGGCCGTGAGCACAGCCACCGTCGCCTGTCGGGGTCAGGAACACCCTGCCCCAGACTGCTCCCCGGAGCAGGTGGCCCAGGCCGGAGCCGTTCCCGACAGCGGGGGCAGTGCCAGGCCGAGGAGCCCGGGGACGGCTTTCCCCACCCCAAAGGAAGTGCCAGGCTCCTGGAGACACAGAGTAGGTGTCCCAGCGGCTCCCTGGGAATCAAATCAGCGGCCTCCTTCCCCAAACCCCATGCGAAGGGTGTGCTGCACTGGCTGGGCCCAGGAATGCTGTGCCACCGGGCCTGCCAGGAGCTAGGTCTGCTCTCACCCCCCCCCCCCCCCCCCCGCAGCCCTGCCCTGAGCAGTGACTGCCCCACTCCCCCTTCCCCCTCCCATGTGGTGTGGGGCTCAGCCTGGGAGAGGGCAGAGCTGGGACCCCTCAGAGCTGGACTGGGAGGATGGAGAGGGGCTCTGGGGGCCGCACTCCGCACAAACCAGCCCTGCAATCAGGTGCGCAGGGAACAGCCGGGTGAGCTCCCAGCCCGGGGGTGCAGGGATTGGAGAGAGAGCGACCCGTCATCCGGAGCAGTAACAGCGTCAGCATTTACCAAGGGCCTACCCCCCACCCCTGGGACAAGCCTGCCCCAAACTCTCCCAGCCACCTCTGCTTTCTACCCCCCCCCCCCAGCCACACACCTGAGCACAACGGGGCTGCGTAACCTGCAGAGTAACGGGGAGCCCACCAAGCCCTGGCTTCTCATGCTCCAGCCCTAGACACTGCCATCCTCACGGCACTTCCTGCCTCGCTAACCAGCCGCCGCTCGGATGTAACGAGGGAGGCACATGGTGACTCCCACGCTCTGGGAGCTCGCCCGCCCCAAGCCAGCGAGTCCCTTCACCCAGGGATGGGAGGTGAACTCCAGGCCTAGGCGGCACCAGGGCCGCCCAGAGGATTCAGGGGGCCTGGGATCTTCAGCGGCGGGGGGTCCTTCCGCTCCGGGACCCACCGCCGAATTGCCCTGAAGACCCACGGCGGGGGCCCCCTGCCGCCGAATTACCGCCGAAGACCCGGCACTTCGGCGGCGGGTCCCACTTCGGCGGTAATTCAGCGGTGGGGTCCCCGCCTCGGGTCTTCGGGGCACTTCGGCGGCGGGTCCCACTTCGGCGGTAATTCGGCGTTGGGGTCCCCGCCTCGGGTCTTCGGGGCACTTCGGCGGCGGGTCCCACTTCGGCGGTAATTCGGCGGTGGGGGGTCCTTCCGCCCTGGAGCGGAAGAAGCTCCAGGGGCCCCGGCCCCGCGGGAGTTTTCTGGGGCCCCCGGAGCGAGTGAAGGACCCTGCTCCAAGGGCCCTGAAAAAGTCTGGGGGGGGGGGCCCTGTGGGGCCTGGGGCAAATTGCCCCCCTCCTCCCCCGGGTGGCCCTGGGCGGCACCAATCTGACTACAGGGCGGGCTCTCCGCGGCCAGCGCCTTAGAGAAGGCAGAGCTATGAACATGTGGGGCTCAAAGGTCCAAAGTGATCAGGGGGGTTTGTAAGCAGATCGCAGGCCCTGGGGCCCTCGAGAGCAGGGTAGGGCAGGGCCCAGCTGTCGCCCAGAGCATGCCTGGGGCAGAGCAGCCCCCTGCCAGCTGCAGTCAGCGAACCTGGGACGAGGGACTAGAGGCGTTAGAGCTGGAGCACGGTGAGTGGCTGCTTTGCATCTTGCCCAGCCCTGGGACCAGGCTGGAGGCAAAGGCTCTGGGCAGGATGCCTCACGTGCGGACACACTGGCGCAACAGCTCAGAGGTGGGATTCTCCACTGGTGGGACGGCTCGTGGCCAGTAATGCTCACAGCCATGCAGTGTTTGCCAGGAGCTGGGAATGGGCGCCAGGGATGCATCACTTGCTGATTCCCTGTTCTGTTCATTCCCTCTGGGGCACCTGGCACTGGCCACTGTGGGAAGACAGGACACTGGGCTGGATGGACCCTTGGTCTGACCCAGTCTGGCCGATCTAATGTTCTTATCTGGGCCAGGGAGCTGGCTAAGCAAACCTCAAGCTTATGGCCTGGGAGGGGAGGGGTCAGGGAGGAATCCTGGCCAGGTGCATTATGGGCCTTCCCCCAAACCTAAAGCTTGAGGTAGCAGATGCTGCTGGGACCCGTGTGTTCCTGAGAGGGAGGACGGCAGTGGAACAGCGAGGGGCTGGCCCAGAGCCAGCAAAGCTGGGTGGCCCCTGCAGGCTCACAGGCCTACGGGGTGTGTGGAGCCCGTTCCACGCGGCTGCGCAAAGCCAGGGAGCCTGGCGTGGATACAGCGGGAGGGCGATCTGGCCAGCAATGGCAGGCGCGTGGCTGGGATCCCACCCCCAGGAACTGGTGCTGCCCCACTCCTATCAGCAGAGGGCCCCAAGGGAGCTGAGAGGGGACACCCCCAGCCACCCGCTGCGGTGAACGTTGTCCCTGGCCGGCAGCGCGGAGCTGGCTCCGCGGCTGCGTTCCCTGTAAGCAGCACAGTGCCATGCAGTTGATTAGCAGAGCCACACGCATCCAGCGGCAGCATGTAGTCAGGTGCCCCCCCACACCCGCTCTGCAGCCTGATTGCTCCTGGGACCCTCCTGCTGGCTGTGCAGAGTGGGGCAGGGGGAGGAAGGAGGGGGCTGATGTCAGGATGTCCCTGTCTCCCCCCAGCCCCTGTACCCAGCTGCACAGAGCAGGGTAGCAGGGACAGGGCTCAGGACTTGCAGCAGCTCTGAGGTCTGAAGGAGCCTTTGGGTGAGTGCGTGCCTTAAAGAGACAGCGCCCGGTCTCTCAGAGACTTCCCCAGCAGCACCCCCGCCCCCCCCAGTTGTTACTTCTTGGTACTTCCTGCAATGCACATATATTCGCTGTCATTTGATTCTTTCAAGTGTGCTATTCTGGTCTATGCATTTCATAATTTTTACTTCTCTCTTACACTTACATTCAATTCTTTGAGTAGTGAATTGTAAAATGCCGAATCTGTCCTGGCTGGAGTAATTATCCCTATGGTAACTTTAAAAAAATCTGTATTATATCTAGGTTTTTTGTTCTACTAGTGGGACACGTCTGCACATACCTCGGGGAACGTAACAAAATTTATTCTGCACATGGATGGAAAAACGTAGAGGGAACGTTTCTCCCCGGTGCCAGAGAGGAGGAGTGGGGGTGGCCGGGGGAACAGTGTTGCCACGCTGCCAGGCCTTTCTTACTGCGCAGCCAGCCAGGCCGGCACAGCCCAGACATCGGGCTGAAGAGCCCAGCCCTGCAGCCAGGGAGCTACTGGAGTTGGTGCGTGTGTGTGGAAGCGCAGAAAAGCACCAATCCTGCCCCACAATTCAACTTTGTGGTCCAGGATCAGATCTGGCAAGGCCCATCCCCCCTGCACCGACTCCAGCCCCTAAACCGTTGCCAGGGTCACATCCCCCCCAGCTTCCCAGCACCAATCCCACCTCCTGGCCCCCCCGACTGTAATCACACCCTGTCCCAGCACCACTGCTCTTGTAACAGCCCCCATCCTACTGCTCACCCCAGTCCCACACACACAGCGCACGGCCCCAACCCTGCAGACACAGTTCTGGCCCCCACTTCTGCCTCCTCAACCATCCCACTGCTTGCCTGTCCCAGGACCCAGCTCCCTCTGGCTCATTTCCGTCGCTAGCTCCACTCACTCCACAAGCTCCCTGCGGGTCTGAGTGGAGCTAGCGATGGAAAGGAGCTCCCTGCGGGTCTGAGGAACAGTTATTAGCTGAACGGCATAGGCTGGGTGCAGCTGCCAGATTTCCAGCCCCCCATTCTCTGGCAACAGTGGAGGGATTTTTACCATGTAACACTGTCAAAGTTCGGAGGGTGCCAAGCCAGCGAAGCCTGTCGTAATGGTTTGGTAAATCCCCTGCACCGAGCAGGTGTGGCTCAGACATGGCAAGGGCAGGCTGGTGAGAACAGAAGGCCAGGTGAGCTACACCGCACCCTGTGTTTCAGTCGGCAATGCACACCGCTCCCTAGGATTCCTGTTACACCCCATCTCCCAGCTTCATTTCTGTGATTGACACTAGTGGGAGCGGCCTGTGGCAAGGAACGGAGACCAGCTGCAAGGCAAGTCCTTTTTCCTCAGGTAAGAAACCGATGAATGACCAACAAGCGTGGAAAATTCCCTCAATTAACAGCTTCTCAGTCAACACCCCAAGTAAATATTGCATCTAGTTCTGTCGGTTCTCCGCAGGCTGCTCCCACTCGCTCGCCAGCTGACACCATTCAGGGTAAGCTCAGGAAATGGCTGACAAGTTTTTTAGACTTCACACCCCTCCCACGCCAAGCCTGAGAACCCAAGGGGTGCCCCACCTACCAGTACACCTCCTCAGGAACAGCCCACTCCCCCTTGTATCATCGCCATGGCAAGGACCTACCCTCCCACAACAGCCTACTCACCCCCCTCGATTATTTCCATGGCAACAACCTAACCCCCCATATCAGCCCCCCGGCAACAGCCTACTCACTCCCCTGCCCACTATCAGTGCCACACCCCCCCTCAGGCAGCGTGACCTAGTGGATGGGTGCCTCACTGTGGCCTGGGGCAAGTCTCTTCCCTCCTCTGTGCCCCCCCCGGACAATGGGACAGAGCTGGTCTGGGGTGTTTGCACAGCGCTCTGTAAGGAGCCCTGTGGCTACCACCCAGAGGAGGGGTGCAGCTGGGCAGCCCCCGCTGCCAGGCCAGGTGCTGGGGAAGCTGGCGGGGGGGTGTGCGTGCCCGGGACTGTCACGGCTCTCGGCCTGACACACGACGCCTCCTAATTAGATGTCTACAGTGCGGCCTGCAGCAAGTAAGCAGCTGCCAAAACGCCTTGGAAGGAGGCGGCCTGCTACCCCGGGCCTGCAGGGGAAGAGCACGGCAGTGAAATGGCACCAGCCACCAACTGCTGGGAGGTGACTGAGCCAGAGGTCAGCGGCCCCACAGCCCTCTGCCAGCGCTCCCCCTCCCACGGTCAGCACCCCCTCCCCCCCAGGCTAGCCCCAGGCAGAGTGTTCACCTCTGGAGGGCTGGGGCCCTGGTGCTCAGGGGAAGGAGCCCCGGAGGGGGAGGGAGAGGCAGATCCCCAGCTATCAGCAGGAGAAGGGCTGGGGGAGGGCACGTGCCAGGAAAAGTATTTCAAGAACCCTGGGAAAATGGCCCAAAGCAAAGAGGCTTTGAAGAGAGACTGACAAGGCCCCTCGGGCTGCGCACAGGCCCCTGGCCCGGTGCTGGCAGGACAGAGCTGCTGCTGCCAGGGCAGCGGCTCAAATCCGAGTCTCGGATGAGAGAGAGCCCCTGAACGAGGCTGCGCGGACGCAGCCAGAGCCATGCGCCCCCCGCAGACGGGCATGGGAGCTGGCCCCACTCTGGCAGTCACAGCAGGGCTGCTCTGGCTGAATGTTCTTGCTAAGGATCCCATGGTCAGGGATGCAGCCCCATCCTCTGGGTGTCCCCGAAGCTGGGAATGGGTGACGGGATGGATCACTCGATAAGTTGCCCTGTTCTGTTCATTCCCACTGAAGCACCTGGCATTGGCCACTGTGGGGTGACAGGACACTGGGCTAGATGGACCATTGGCTGACCCAGTGTGGCAATTCTTATGTTCTGATCCAGCTGAAGATGGCTCCCCAGAGACACACCCTCTAGTCTGTTCCTTGGGGTCTCTGCCATTACGTGAACGAGCGCAGGACCGAGCCTGCGGAAGACTAAGCCGTTTCTCGGTCCTGGGACGTGAGACTGAGGAGCCAGGGACAACTTTGGGGTTCTCAGCGGCAAGGTAGAGTACTTGGGGCGCTGTCTGCAGGTGTGGGGGCTGACGTGGCCGATGGGCTGCCTCCAGGAGTAAACACTCGCCTTTTTCCAGCATGGCTTAAACCCCTTGGAGGTGTGACACCGACGTGGGACTCTCCCAGCACGGGCTGGGGCTGCAGCACTGCCTGGCCTGGGTTAGCGGCAGTGCAGCAGCACTTACACCCCAGGGAGTGTGGCATCGTTCTGGTACCAAGCCCGGTACCGAAAAGGGAAATTCAAAAGCCTAAGACTAACTTAGCAGCATAACGAGCAAATCTAACGTATCGAACTCACTAATTCCGAACAGTAAGAGTTGAGGGAAGCTCCCTCAAACGAGCAGTCTAAGATTGCGCCAACAACTGTCCATGGCACTGTGACGGCACCAAGAGGGGTGGCTCTGCTCCCTTACACCCACATGCAGCAGTGCCACACAGCAGAGGGGGCTGACGGGTACCGCAGAGGGGAAAACGTTCTCCGATAACTGTGCATAAGGTGAGTGCGCACCGGCGGTGGAACAGACACGGGGTGTCTTCGGCAGAAGGGCTGAAAATGCTGGCAGGGGCACGGGTCCACCGTGGGGTGGGAGTTATCTGCTGGGGAAGGGCTGGGAGCCCCATTACAAGGGAAGTTTGAAACCAGACTGCACCTGCCCTGTGAGGGCCCATGGCACAGGGCGGAGATGGGTCTCTCCAGCCTGAGGTTTCCATGGCTCCCCACCTCGGTCTCAGTTCTGCCTCAGGCCCCTCTCTGCAGGCTCCATGAGCCGACTGCCTGGCTCAAGCCACTGTGGAGCACGGACAGACGAACGTCTACAGCTCCTCATGACTTGGGAGGGGAAAGCAGCAGCTGCTCCCAGAACTCCCAGCCTTTCCTCCCCTTTGCCACAGCCCCTGTAACAGGCAGCCAGTGCTGCTAGCACCCGCTGTGTGCCACAGATGCACCAGCGCCTTTTAGCCTGGGCCTAAGGAGCCAGAGGGCTACCAGCCCCCCCCTCACCCCCTGAGATGCTGCACCCTCCCTGTCCTGCGCTGTTCTCCTTCCCTTTGCCATGGCATCCTGCCCAGCTACTGCCAACAGCCCCTGCGAGAGTCTAGCATAGAACGCAAACTCGCCAGGCCTGCTGGTGCCTCTCTGCATCTCCCCGGCCCGTGAACACTGGCTACTGGAGTCTATTCTCCAGGGCCTTCAGGCTCCCAGCCCTCCGCTCCAGAGATGAGGCCGCAGTCCCAGAGCTCTCCTGAGCCAGCCAAAATCGTCCTTTGCTCTGAGGCTCCCTCTCCCTGGACCCCTCGAACACTCCCAAGAGTCACCCCTCCCTTTGCAGGCTTTCTAGGGACGTCATCTGCTGATGCAACTTCAGCCCCCATCTCTGCTGACAACGGCCAAATCCACCTCTGCACCGTCAGCCCATCTCCCTCCAGCTCAGCCAGTGTCTCTGGCACCTGCCCCCACCCACGCAAACTCTGTATGGCTCACAGGGATCCCCCGAGCTCTCCTCCCCCTTCCCCCAGGAGCAGTGCTCCTCCCTCGCTCCTGCCAGTCAGGCTGCTGCTTTTCCCTCCCATCTCACATCCCTGCCCACCCATCTGCTGCTCCAGCCTCCTTAGCACCCACCTCAGCTGCTCCGCCCATGCAGAGAAGCTGCTACAGTGGGGATAACTCTGCCCCTCGTTCCTTATCGGTCTGTCTCTCTTATGGCACTGCCCTGTCCCCTCTGCGGGGACAACACTGCCTTGGCTGGCCCACAGGGCAACTCCACCCTCTCCTCTTGAATCCCACCCCAACCCCACCCTCTGCCAGGACCCCTACAGTGCGGCTGCCTGAGCCTCTCCTGGTGGAGTCAGTCCCTTTCCCTGCAGAGAGGTGTGGTTCAGGGACGGAGGGGTCAGGACACTGGAGCTGGGTCCTGCTGAGGTGAGGGGACAGGGCGAGCTGTGTCATTAGAATTACACTACGAAAGCTGGCCAGCCACCCCCACTGCTGTGGGGAACGTCCCCCCACCCCTTAGGGATTAGTGCTGCCCAGCCCTTCTGCACAGCAGCGAATGCCCCTTCTTCACCCGTCGTCCTCGATTTCACAGCCTCCGAGAGCACCCAACACTACCGCGCTCTAGACAACCAACCACCGTCCTCGCCTCCAGGCTGCAGCTGGCCACGCCCTGCGCCGGCCGGGGGTCACTCCCAGCAGCTCCCCGGCAGTCCCTCTGCTGCTCAGTCTCATCCAGGCTTCTCTGGGTCTCTAGCCCCTTTGCTGCCCCCTCCCCCCTTGGCCTTGCTCAGCTCCAGAGCAGCTGGGTTTTGGGTAGCCCCAGGGGTCCCCCTGCCCTGCCCCTGGGAAGAGACCAACAAAGGGCAGCGCATCTCCAGGCCCTGACTTGCCACCCTAGTGAGCCAGGCTTTAAACTAGGTTCAGAGGGGCAGGTCGCCAAAGCCTATGGGTAGGTGCACAAAAGGCAACTGTGGGAGTGGGATGGAAAATTACCCTAGGGTTGTAGGAGCAACAAGAGGGAAACCAGTGAGGGAATCTGCTCAACAGCTTAGATGTCTATACCCAAATGCAAGGGGTACGATGCATAGACAGGAAGGACTGGCAGTCTTAGTGTCTGAACTAAATAATGACTTAGCTGGCATTGCTGAGACTTGGTGGGAGAACACTGATGTACAGAGCAGTACAGCTTGTGCAAGAGGGACAGGC
The DNA here is from genome assembly GCF_016161935.1 of Mauremys reevesii. NCBI lineage: Eukaryota > Metazoa > Chordata > Testudines > Geoemydidae > Mauremys > Mauremys reevesii. The sequence continues at coordinate 206,187,289 of NC_052625.1, read as the reverse complement.
AGGGGAAGAAGGGAGGTGATGCTGCATTATACATCAAGAATATCTATCCTTGTTCTGAGTGTTGTCACGAGGCAGACCAGCTAAAAGCCTCTGGCTACGGACAAAAGGGGGAATCAAACAGGGACAACATCAGAGAAGGGTCTACTACAGACACCACGTCAGGAAGAGGAGGTGGATGAGGCATTTCTAGAATAAATAAGAGAAATATCCAAAGCCAAGCCCTGGAAGCAACGGGGGACTATCACTACCCAGACATCTGCTGGAAAAGTGATACAGCAAAACACGACGTTTCCAGTAAGTTCTTGGAATGGATTAGAGACAACTTTTTGTTTCAGAAAGTGGAGATGGGCAGCAGCCATTTTAGACCTGAATCTGACCAACAGGGAGGAGTTGGTTGTGAATCTGAAGGTGGAAGGCCCTGTGGGTGAAAGTGATCATGAAAGGACGGATTTCATGATACTAAGGAAAGAAAGAAGTGAAAGCAATGGAATAAGAAGAATGGACTTTGAAAAAAGCAGGCTTTAACACACCCGAGAACTGACAGGTAGAATCTCCTGGGCTGAAGGAGTTCAGGAAAGCTGGCAGTTTCTCAAGGAGACAATATTAAAAGTACAACTGCAAACTATCCCAATGCGAAGGAATTATAGAAAGAGTAAGGGGACACTATTGCTCCAACAGGAGCGCTTTAACGACCTGAAAATCAAAAAGGAATCCTATCAAAATGGAAACATGGATGAATTACTAAGGAGGAGTACAAAGGAACAGCATAGGCATGAAGGGACAAAATCAGAACGGCTAAGGCACAAACTGAGTGATACCGAGCAAGGATGGGGGATGCGGTACACATGCTATCTTGATTTCAGCAAGGCTTCTGCCCCATTCCCACGTGACAGCCTCATAAGCAAGTAGAGAAATGTGGTCAAGATGAAATTACTATAAAGTGGTTGCACAACCGGTTGAAAGATGTTACTCAGAGCAGTAGTTATTAATGGTTTGCTGTTGAACTAGGAGGGCGTATCTAGTGGAGTCCTGCAGGGGTCAGGCCTGGATCTGGTACTATTTCATATTTTCAGATAACACCAACCTGGGCGGGGCTCCAAGTACTCTGATCAAAATTCAAAATGACCTTGATAAATTGGAGAATTGGTGTAAAATCAACAAGATTATATTCAATACAGACAAGTGTGAAGTACTGCACTTAGGAGGGCAAAACCAAATGCACAATTACAAAATGGGAAATTACTGGCTAGGCGGTAGAACTGCTGAGAATAATCTGGGGGTTATAATGGATCACAAATTGAATATGACTCAACAACGTGATGCAGCTGCGAAAAAGCCTAACACCATCCTGGGGTGCACTAACAGGAGTGTCGTGAGTGAAACACGGGGGGTAATTGTCCCGCTCTACTCAGCACTGAGCACTGTGCCCAGTTCTGGATGCTGCACATTGGGAAAGATGTGGACAAATTGGAGAGTCCAGGGGAGAGTAACACAAATGATTAATCCTGCCTATAGGGAATGGTTACAAAGCCTGGGCATGTTCCGTCTTGAGAAAAGAAGACTGAGGGGGACCTGTTAACAGTCTTCAAATCTGTTCAAGGCTGTTCTACAGAGAACGGTGATCGGTTGCTCTCCATGTCCCCTGAAGGTACTTACATGAAGAAATGGGCTTAATCTGTAGCAAGGAAGAGTTAGGTTAGATATTAGGAAAAACTGTCTGTCAGGGTGGTTAAGCTCTGGAAGGCTGTAGAAACCTCGCCACTGGTTGGGCAAACCCCTGTCAGGGCCGGTCTAGGTTTACTTGGTCCTGCCTCAGCCCAGGGGACTGGAGTAGACGACCTCAGGAGGCCCTTCCAGCCCTGCGTAGCTATGATTTGAACTGCCTCCCATCTCGCTGGATTCTCTTGCTCTGGCCTCACCAGGCTTTGCTGTTCCTCTCCATTTAATCACATCAGCCTGTTTTAGTCACATGCTGTTTCCTCTTCTAGAGCATTAAAGAGGAAGTTCAATCAGAGGGCTGGACTGAGGGCCCCAGCTACTGGCCCCCTTCCCCAACTCAGCACACGATTACTCCCAGGCCTTCAGCAGCTCTCTGAGGGCAGACAGAGCCTCTATCTCTGTTCATCACCAGGCCATGTCCTTCAGACAGCACCCTGCTGCTTCAGACAACCAGAAACCCGCAGCAGGGCTGTCTCCTTGCACCCACATTCTCTCCCCTCTCCTACATGCTGATCCTTAGCCTTTGCCATCTCTTCCTATGCAGGTCCTGCCCCAAGAACCCTTAGAATCATAGAATATTAGGGTTGGAAGGGACCTCAGGAGGTATCTAGTCCAACCCCCTGCTCAAAGCAGGACCAATCCCCAACTAAATCATCCCAGCCAGGGCTTTGTCAAGCCTGACCTTAAAAACCTCTAAGGAAGGAGATTCCACCACCTCCCTAGGGAACCCATTCCAGTGCTTCACCACCCTACTAGTGAAATAGTGTTTCCTAATATCCAACCTAAACCTCCCCCACTGCAACTTGAGACCATTACTCCTTGTTCTGTCATCAGGTACCAATGAGAACAGCCGAGCTCCATTTTCTTTGGAACCTCACTTCAGGTAGTTGAAGGCTGCTATCAAATTCCCCCTCACTCTTCTCTTCTGCAGACTAAACAAGCCCAGTTCCCTCAGCCTCTCCTCGTAAGTCATGTGCCCCAGCCCCCTAATCCTTTTTGTTGCCCTTTGCTGGACTCTCTCCAATTTGTCCACATCCCTTCTGTAGTGGGGGGGGGGGGGACTGGATGCAGTACTCCAGACGTGGACTCACCAGTGCTAAATCGAGGGGAATAATCACTTCCCTCAATCTGCTGGCAACGCTCCTACTAATGCAGCCCAATATGCCATTGGCCTTCTTGGCAACAAGGGCACACTGCTGATTCTCATCCAGCTTCTCATCCACTGCAATTCCCAGGTCCTTTTCTGCAGAACTGTTGCTTAGCCAGTTGGTCCCCAGCCTGTAGCGGTGCATGGGATTCTTCCTTCCTAAGTGCAGGACTCTGCACTTGTCCTTGTTGAACCTCATCAGATTTTTGGCCCAATCCTCCAATTTGTCTAGGTCACTCTGGACCCTATCCCTAGCCTCTAGTGTATCTACCTCTCCCCACAGCTTACTGTCATCTGCAAACTTGCTGAGGGTGCAATCCAGCCCATCCTCCAGATCATTAATGAAGATGTTGAACAAAACCAGCCCCAGGACCGACCCCTGGGGCACTCTGCTTGATACCAGCTGCCAACAAGACATTGAGATGTTGATCACTACCTGTTAAACCCGATGATCTAGCCAGCTTTCTATCCACCTGATAGTCTATTCATCCAGCCCAGACTTCTTTAACTTGCTGGCAAAAATACTGTGGGAGACTGATCAAAAGCTTTGCTAAAGTCAAGATATATCACATCCACTGCTTTCCCCTCATCCACAGAGCCAGTTATCTCCCCATAGAAGGCAATCAGGTTGGTCAGGCATGACTTGCCCTTTGTGAATCCATGTTGACTGTTCCTGATCACTTTCCTCTCCTCCAAGTGCTTCACAATGGATTCCTTGAGGACCTGCTCCATGATTTTGCCGGGGACTGAAGTGAGGCTGACTGGTCTGTAGTTCCCCGGGTTCTCTTTTTTCCCTTTTTCAAATATGGCTATTGGCTCTCTTTACAGAGCAGCAGGCCTGCCCCTGGGTTCCCGACTGCAACAGGGGATCTAGTCAGTGTGTGCCCACAACACATGCCCAGCCCTTTGTCATGGAAAGGGCTGACAGAGCCTGGAGGTGGCCTTTGATTCCAGTCAGCACAAACGGATTCGGAGCAGGGCTGGGATCTGAGCCCTACCTGGGCTGAGAGCTGACTGGGGCTTTCTGGTTATCGTGCGCCCGCTGACCTGCAAACTAGGGCAGCCTGAGCCCCTTGCCCCGATTCCCAGAACTGCCCGCAGCATGAAGCCTAGTCCAAGCCAGCGGCCCGGTCATGCCACATACCTGCCTTCCGAGCGACACCCAGACCGGAAAGCAGCTGGGTGGAACGTGGCTGGGCCCAGTGCCCCCGCATGGCTGTATCTGGGGTTTGGACAGTCACTCCTGGGGCTTTGGGACAAGAGGAGCTGCTCCCCTCGGCCCCAAGCCGTGCATGGGAGAAGGGCTCCGAACAACTGTCAAAACCCACAGGTGACTCAGCCAGCAGCAAACCAGCTTGGTGCTTCCCTAACAGAGACAAGCCGGGACGGGAGAAGCCTGCAGGGCCAGCGTGCTCTGATCTCTCCCAGCCCCCACTGACAGACAGCAGCACAACTAGGCATGCAGTGCCCCTCGAATTCTGCTAATGCATTTCCCCAACCAGCCCTGGGCTCCCCACACACAGCCCTGCCAGTGCCCCAGACCCAACCCACAGCCTCCTGCCAGCCCTGAGCTCCCCACACACAGCTCTGCCAGTGCCCCAGACCCAACCCACAGCCTCCTGCCAGCCCTGGGCTCCCCACACACAGCCCTGCCAGTGCCCCAGACCCAACCCACAGCCTCCTGCCAGCCCTGAGCTCCCCACACACAGCTCTGCCAGTGCCCCCATCCTGCCCCACAGCCTCCTGCCAGCCCTGAGCTCCCCACACACAGCCCTGCCAGTGCCCCAGACCCAACCCACAGCCCCCTGCCAGCCCTGAGCTCCCCACACACAGCTCTGCCAGTGCCCCCATCCTGCCCCACAGCCTCCTGCCAGCCCTGAGCCCCCACACACAGCCCTGCCAGTGCCCCAGACCCAACCCACAGCCCCCTGCCAGCCCTGAGCTCCCCACACACAGTTCTGCCAGTGCCCCAGTCCTGCCCCACAGCCTCCTGCCAGCCCTGAGCTCCCCACACACAGCTCTGCCAGTGCCCCAGACCCAACCCACAGCCCCCTGCCAGCCCTGAGCTCCCCACACACAGCCCTGCCAGTGCCCCAGTCCTGCCCCACAGCCCCCTGCCAGCCCTGAGCTCCCCACACACAGCTCTGCCAGTGCCCCAGTCCCAACCCACAGCCCCGCCAGCCCTGAGCTCCCCAGCTCCTCCTCCCGTCCCTGCTGTCCCCATCACTGCTGCTGACCCCTCAGCCTCCCCCACACTAGGCCTGTGGCTGGGTCCCAGCCCCTCCCCCATGCCCAGGGTGGGGGGCTCAGCCCTGACTCCTTGACCTCACCCAGGGTGACACCAGACCCTGCCACAGGCTCCAGACCCTCCTCTCCCTCCATGGCGCCCCCATCCGGATCAGCCACAGAGCTTGTCTGCTGCTCTTGCCTCTTCACCCCCTCCAATCCCTTCACTGGCTCCCACCCCACCTCAGGTCCCGCTGTTTATTCAACAGGGTCTCGACTCTTCGCATTCCCCCTGCGCCCGCCAGCGATGCAGTGTCCCCTTCATCCTCTCCCCACCGCCATGCTGCTCTCTCCCGCCAGCCCTGCCCTCCCCTCACTCCACACTGCCCGCCATGCCCTGTGGCATGCACCGCGCCTGTGCCTAGAGATGCCTAGCAGGGATCAGGCAGGCACGTATACCGCAGAGTGACAACCCTCCCCACAGAGGGAGCAGGGCATTCCAGCACTGGCCAGGAGGTGACAGAGCTGCAGACCCATGGCTAGTGCCCCCCAGGAGCAGGGCAGCACCAATGGCTCATGAACATGGAGTGCCCAACACCTCGGCTCCACCAGCATCTGTCCTTCCCTCCTGGAGTTCCTCATAGAGCCCCACTCCTCCCTGGCCCCTCTGGGTTTGCTACCAAGGGTGGTTGGGTAGTTAGCGCTCCAGCTGCCCCTCCCAACATGCTGCAGTTCTCCTTCAGGCTCTCCTACTCTCCTTCCCACGCACACCCGGCCATTCTCCTTCAGGCTCTCCCACCCTCCTTCCAGCCCACACCCGGCCATTCTCCTTCAGGCTCTCCCACCCTCCTTCCAGCCCACACCCGGCCATTCTCCTTCAGGCTCTCCCACCCTCCTTCCCACGCACACCCGGCCATTCTCCTTCAGGCTCTCCCACCCTCCTTCCAGCCCACACCCGGCCATTCTCCTTCAGGCTCTCCTACTCTCCTTCCCACGCACACCCGGCCATTCTCCTTCAGGCTCTCCCACCCTCCTTCCCGCTCACACCCGGCCATTCTCCTTCAGGCTCTCCCACCCTCCTTCCAGCCCACACCCGGCCATTCTCCTTCAGGCTCTCCCACCCTCCTTCCCACGCACACCCGGCCATTCTCCTTCAGGCTCTCCCACCCTCCTTCCCACGCACACCCGGCCATTCTCCTTCAGGCTCTCCCACTCTCCTTCCCACGCACACCCGGCCATTCTCCTTCAGGCTCTCCCACCCTCCTTCCCGCTCACACCCGGCCATTCTCCTTCAGGCTCTCCCACCCTCCTTCCCACGCACACCCGGCCATTCTCCTTCAGGCTCTCCCACTCTCCTTCCCACCCACACCCGGCCATTCTCCTTCAGGCTCTCCCACTCTCCTTCCCGCCCACACCCGGCCTTTCTCCTTCAGGCTCTCCCGCCCTCCTTCCCACGCACACCCGGCCATTCTCCTTCAGGCTCTCCCACTCTCCTTCCCACGCACACGCGGCCATTCTCCTTCAGGCTCTCCCGCCCTCCTTCCCACCCACACCCGGCCGTTCTCCTTCAGGCTCTCCCACTCTCCTTCCCACCCACACCCGGCCATTCTCCTTCAGGCTCTCCCACGCTCCTTCCCACCCACACCCGGCCATTCTCCTTCAGGCTCTCCCGCCCTCCTTCCCGCCCACACCCGGCCGTTCTCCTTCAGGCTCTCCCGCCCTCCTTCCCACCCACACCCGGCCATTCTCCTTCAGGCTCTCCCGCCCTCCTTCCCGCCCACACCCGGACGTTCTCCTTCAGGCTCTCCCGCCCTCCTTCCCGCCCACACCCGGCCTTTCTCCTTCAGGCTCTCCCGCTCTCCTTCCCGCCCACACCCGGCCATTCTCCTTCAGGCTCTCCTACTCTCCTTCCCGCCCACACCCGGCCATTCTCCTTCAGGCTCTCCCACTCTCCTTCCCACGCACACCCGGCCATTCTCCTTCAGGCTCTCCCGCCCTCCTTCCCGCCCACACCCGGCCATTCTCCTTCAGGCTCTCCCGCCCTCCTTCCCGCCCACACCCGGCCGTTCTCCTTCAGGCTCTCCCGCCCTCCTTTCCGCCCACACCCGGCCATTCTCCTTCAGGCTCTCCCGCCCTTCTTCCCGCCCACACCCGGCCGTTCTCCTTCAGGCTCTCCTGCCCTCCTTCCCCCCCACACCCCGCCGTTCTCCATCAGGCTCTCCCGCCCTCCTTCCCGCCCACACCCGGCCGTTCTCCTTCAGGCTCTCCCGCCCTCCTTCCCGCCCACACCCGGCCTTTCTCCTTCAGGCTCTCCCGCCCTCCTTCCCGCCCACACCCGGCCATTCTCCTTCAGATTCTCCTGCTGCCCCTCCCGCCCACACCCGGCTGTTCTCCTTCAGGCTCTCCTTCCCGCCCACACCCGGCCATTCTCCATCAGTCTCCCTCCCCACAGATCTGGCTGTTCTTCATCAGCACCCCCCCCCCCCCGGCCCGGTCTAGGCAGCCAATACACTTACTAGGAATCTGAACAAATTGTTTAAATGAATCCCTCAGCAAGCACAAGGCAGGACTGCAGGCAGGGGTGGCCAAGAACAACTAAAGTAGTGATACTCAGTGGTTCAGGACCAAATTAGTGATTTGCTGAATTCATTGCTACATCTACTATAGCTCTATATATTCATATTTAAATAATACGATGGGAAATATTTGTGTGTGTGTCTATTAGTCTCCCAGCAAAATGACTGACCAAGTATTAATATATGGAGATATACCTATTGCCTAGAACTGGAAGGGACCCTGAAAGGTCATTGAGTCCAGCCCCTGCCTTCATGAGCAGGACCAAGTACTGATTTTGCCCCAGATCCCTAAATGGCCCCCTCAAGGATTGAACTCACAACCCTGGGTTTAGCAGGCCAATGCTCAAACCACTGAGCTATCCCTCCCCCCCTGCCATTATTATTTTATCAGCTACAATTGGGTAGTAACACAGGAAAAGCATCCTGATTGGTTAATAACTAAGTCACACTCTGTTTTAATATCATGTGCTGCAAAGAGCCACAGGAGACATATTAAAAAGCCACTTGTGACTCAAAGCCTCAGCCTGAGTGTCCCTGAACTAAAGGAAATATGATCCCCTGGGGGCCAGCATGGGGGACGGGGGGGGGGGGTGTATCCCTGGCAGTTGAGGGGGAAGCATGTGTTTACAGGGGAAGTGAAGGCAGCTATGAAAACGGAATCCTGACACTGGCCTTGGTCCATTACCAGATTGAAATGGTAGAATTAGCAATAAGGCTACGTTTTAGTCATGGGTATTTTTAGTAAAAGTCAGGGCCAGGTCACGGACAGTAAACAAAAATTCATGGCCCATGACCTGTCCCTGACTTTTACTAAACATACCTGTGACTAAAAGTTGGGGGTGGGATTGCCCGTGGCCCCTGTGGGTGCTGGGGGAGGGCAGCAGCACGCAGCCTGGGACCCCTGCTGGAGCCGGGGGGGAGGAGGCAGTGGTGCTTGGTCTGGGACCCCCGCTGGTGCTGTAGGAGGGGAGGGGGTTGGCTGGGACAGCAGGCTCCCTATCTGCCTTGGCACCTCTCCCCCCCTCCCAGCAGCAGAAGAGTTTGGGTGTGGGAGGGGGTTGGGGCACAGGATGGGGTGAGGCAAGCTCTGGGCAGCGCTTATCTGAGGGCTCCCCAGAAGCAGCAACATCCCCCCCCCCTGCAGGCACCGCCCCCATGGCTCTCATTGGTCATGGTTCCCAGCCAATGGGAGCTGCAAAGCCAGTGCTCTGGGCGGAGGCAGGGCGCAGAGCTGCCTGGCCACGCCTCTGTGTAGCAGCTGAGCAAGGGGGATGTCACTGCTTCCAGGGAGTCCCCCAGCTAAGCACCACCCAGAGCCCACTTCACCCCATCCCAGACCCCAACTCCACATCCAAACTCTGCTGCTGGGGGCACTGTGGCCCGAGACTGCCTCAGCACGGCTGCTGCAGACGTCACAGAAAGTCAGGGAATCCATGACCTCCATGACAAACTCGCAGCCTTAATGATCAATAATAATGCAAAAAAAGGCACAAGTGTTCAATAAATATTTCTGTTCTGTATTTGGACAAACAGATGATGCAGTCTCATCATATCATGATGACAACACTTGTTCCACTACTATCTCTGGAGAATGTTAAACAGCAGCTACTAAAAACTTAGACATTTTTAAGCTAGCAGGTCAAGATAACTTGCATCCAAGAGTTTTGAAGGAACTGGCTAAGGAAATCGCTGGACCACTGATTTTTAATAAGTCTTAGAGCCCTGGGGATGTTCCAGTCTAGTGTTGTACCAATATTTTAAAGGGTAAATGTGACATCTGGATAATTATAGGCTTGTCAGCCTAACATTGATTCTGGGTAAGAAAATGGAGCGACTGATGCAGGGACTTGACTAAAAACGAATTAAAGGAGGGTAACATAATTAATACCAATCAACATGGATTTACATTAAACTAACGATATCTTTTTGATGAGATTACAAATTTGGTTGATAAAGTTAATGTTGATGTAATACACAGATTTCTATAAGGCATTTAACTTGGTACTGTATGACATTTTGATAAAAAAACTAAACTGAGATAAAATTAACATGGCCCACATTCATTGGAGCAAAAGTTGGCTAACTGACAGGCCTCAAAATGTAACTGTAAATGGGGAACTATCATCAACCGGGTGTGTTTCTAGCGTGGTCCCAGAGGAAGGGATTTCTGGCCTTATGTTATTTAACATTTTTATCAATGACCTGGAAGTAAACATCATAAAGCTTACAGATGACACAAAAACTGGGGGAGCAGAAAATAACAAAGAGGATGGGTCACTGATACAGAACATTCTGGATCACTTGGTAAGCTGGGCGCAAGCAAACAATGTCATTTAATATGGCTACATGGAAACGTCTACATCCCCATGGAAAGAATGATGGCCAAGCTTGCAGGATGGAGACTCTTATCTTAGGAAGCAGTGACAGTAAAAAAGATTTTGGGGGTGGGGGGGAGGTGCTCTTGGCATGATGCTGTAGCCAAAAGAGCAAATGTGATCCCTGGATTCATAAAAAGAGGAATCTCAAGTAGGAGCAGGGAGGTTTTTACACCTCTGCATTTGGCACTGGTGCGACCAGTGCTGGAATCCTGTGTCCAGTTCTGGTGCCCACAATTCAAGAAGGATGCTGATAAATTGGTGAGGGGTTCAAGAAGAGCCACGAGACTGCTTAAAGCAGCGGTTCTCGCTGGGGTCCAGGAGGGTACTCCAGGGGTCTGAGAGTCATGGCAGGCGCTGCTGATCAACTCCTCCCCCTCCCTCCCAGCGCCTCCTGTGCGCTGTGGAAGGGCTGTTCAGTGGCATGCAGGAGGCACTGGGAGGGAGGCGGAGGAGTGGGGGCAGGGCCTTTGGGGAAGGGGTGGAATGGGGGCGGGGCCTGGGGCTGAGTGGGGGTTGAGCACTCCCAGGGAAAATTAGAATCCGGCCTGGGAGTCCATGAAAAATGTAAATGAAAGTGGGGGTCCTCAGGTTGCTAAAGTTTGTTAAAGGATTAGAAACCTGCCTTACAGTGATGACCCAAGGAGCTCAAGCCATTGAGTTTAACAAAGAGACGGGGAAGAGGTGACTTGACCACAATCTAGAAGTACCTACATGGAGAACAAATATTTGATAATGAGCTCTGCAATCTAGCAGAGGAAAGTCTAATACCATCCAATGGCTGGAAGTTGAAGCTAAACAAATTCAGCCTGGAAATAAGGTATAAATGATTAAGGGGGAGAGTAATTAACCAAGGAACAATTTCCCACCCTGGTGGATGCTCCATCACTGACAAACGTTTAAATCCTGACAATGTTTTGTAGAAGCTGCTCTAGGAATTATTATGGGCCGGTCAGCGCAGAGGATCACAATGGTCCCTTCTGGCCTTGGAATCAGACTATGCGCTCCCCCCTCCCCCCAAGAACACGTGCACCCCCATCAGGGGCTCTGCACCCCCCAAAAGCACCCGGGCCCCTCCTCAGGGGATAGGCACACCCCTGCCCCGCCAAGAGCACACGCTCCCAGCGCCCCGCCCCGCCAATGCCCCGGGAATCCCCACTGCCGGGGTGCTTCCCGCCCCGGGGACTCTCCTCCGCGCTCCCCAGAGGCGCAGCCCCCCCCCCCGGCACAGCCCTGGGATTCACCGCCCCCACCCCCCGCGCTCCGCCCGGCTCTCCTGCCGCGCTAACTCTGCTCTGCACAGGGCGAACTTTGCCGCGAGCCTGGCCCGGCGCCAGCGCAGCCGCCCTGCCCGGAGCCCGCGGGACGGCGCCGCTCCCCCAGCAAGTGCGGCGGGCAGAGCCTTCCGGTGGGAGCGCGGCGCCCGCCCCCTTCCTCCTCCTCCTCCTCCCCCCGCCCGGCCCGGCCCGGCCCGGCCCCGCTCCGCTCCGCGGGGACCTACCCGTGCGGCCAGGTGCGCGCGGGGCCGGCGGGACAGAGCCGCTGGCTGGGGCTGGGGGCGCGCGGGGGCCACGCCGCACAGGGTCTTTGTCTGGGACTGCGGGTCACATGATCCCCGCTGGATGGACTGGTTGGCTGCGAGGGGCGGGGGGAGGGTGGTCTCCACACGCTGGCGGGGAGCCAGGCCTGGCTGCTGCACCGGGGAGCCGGCCCGGGGCCCCCTGCACTGCGCGGCGAGCCCAGGCCGAGCCCAGCCGAGCCCGGGAGACCCGCTGCTCGCCTCCAGCCGGGCTGCCTGGCGCTGGCTCCGGCTCCGGCTCCAGCGCGTCTGGACGCTCCAGCCCTGGAGCACCGCGGTGGAGGAAGTTCCCCGGGTAGGCCGGCCCATGGTGTTCGGCCAGTTCTGCCAGCAGCAGCCTGACCCCTCCCAAGAAAGATGACAAGGGCCACGGGCTGCTAAGGGGACCCACTTCTCAAGGCCACGTAACTACCCCTGCTGCCAACACCGATAACACAACAGCTCCCAAACTGCACACGCCCGGGGGCAGCCTGCCCAGCCCCTGCCTGCTGGGAGGCAGGTGCTACAGGATGGGCCTGGAGGTTGGACCCACTGGGTTCCGTTCTCAGCTCTGCCCGACTCCCTGGGGCGAGTCGCTGAGCCAGGCTATGGCTCAGGTGTCCCATCTCAGATGGGGACAGCACTCACCAAGCAGGAGGGGCTGTAAGGGGTCCAGATCCGCCCAGGGAAGATGCTAGAGAAACGTTACAGCATTACTGGTGCGTGAAAGCTTGTCTACACTACGTAACTGGACTGTGATCACACCCAACGGTACAGTCAGAACAGAGGACACTGCTGAGCATGGTTCACTCTGGTCTCCCCACCAGCACCAGCTAGCCTGATTCTGCACCAGTGTCTCAGATACAATCAAATGGAATGCAGGCTAGCGTGTGTGTGTGTGTGTGTGTGTGTGTGTACACACACATGTGCTCTCATCCCCCCAGCCCAAGACAGGGACCAGTGGGAGAGCTGGGAGAAGGAAAGGGGGTGACTATGCCAGCATGTGAGCACTTGCACCCAGTCACTTCTGTGTCAACATGAGCGCGCCTGTGCTACCCGTGCTAGTGTCATAGAACCAAGGGGTTAGAAGAGACCGCAAGGGTCATCTAGTCTAACCCCCGAGCCAAGACACAGGATTTGATGTGTCTAAACCATCCCAGACAGATGGCTCCAGCCTCCTTTTGAAAACCTCCAGGGAAGGAGCTTCCACAACCTCCCTAGGCACCTGTTGCACTGTTGGACAGTTCTTACAATACCTAGGTGTAGCAGGGTGGACCCTGCTCCGGGGTTTTAAGGGGTTAGAAAGCAGCCTGGCAGGGCTTGAGAGCTGTGGCTGGAGGCTGCACTGATGGGGAAAGTGGCTGCAGCTGGGGCCACGCCCCAAACTGAAGCCCTGGGGATTATAAGAGGCAGGAAAGCCAGAGCCCAGACAGAGTCTCTCTCTGCTTCAGAGAGGGATGGGCCTGGCTGCTTAGGGCTTGAGGCCAGATACCTGAGGGTGAAGCAGGGCTGGGAACAGGCCGAGGAGCTGGGGAAGCTCCAGCCTGGAAAGCCCCAGGCTGCGGCCTAGCGAAGGGCCATAGGTACTGTGGGTTGCAGAGGGCAGCCCAGGGGTAGGACGAAGCAGCAGGTCCAAACCCCCTTTGCCTGTGATGAGTGGGCTGATACTGCAGTCTGCCCCAGGGTGTGGGGCTAGACCATGACTGTCAGTAGCCACTACTGAGGCAAGGCGGGGATAGTAGCGTGGGGTTCCCCTGGGAGGGGGAGACCCAATTATAGATAGGGGGCACCGGGTCCAGGGAGGGACGCCGGGGCCAGAGAACAGGCGGGTCACCAGCCTGCCGGGGGCGCTCCAGGGCCGGACCGAGGGACATTCCGGGACCGACCAGCAGGAGGCGCGGCAGGGGTGAGTACCACCCGCGTACACTAGGTATACGTTACCTATTGCTGTGTGTTTGCACCGTGTGTTACCTGTCGCTGTGCATCTCTCTCTGTGTGTGCGCGCGTAGTTCAGTCAGGTAATCATGTGGCTCTTGATACTATAGCAAATGTGATGCTGAAACAGCCCTGAACTTTACCACATCCAGGAAGCCCTTCAGCTGTTATTTTACCCTAAAGCTCCAGCTCAGACACCTCCCTGAGATGTGGGCAAATGGACACTCTGCTCCACACTCACAAACCAAGATGCTCTGCAGCCACGTGTCTGAGAGGCACCTGTGTCAGCAGCCGCAAGCTTGTCTGCAGCATCCTCAATAGGAGAACACTCCTGCCATGGAATGCAGACTATGGATTGGTGAAACTCTCCATGGAAAGGGTTAAATGGAGAGGGCCTTGCCCAGAGCCCCCCAAGGCCAGTCACACCCACTGCACTGGGGCAGTGGTTAAGGGGACAGTGTGGGGTAAGCCCTCTTGTTTGTCTGGATGTGGACTGCCAGAGAAGCTGGCTTCTGTGGGACACTGAATCTTTGTGTTGCAAAGCAGCTGGACAAATGCACAGAGCCGCTGGCAGCGCCTGTGTTAGTGGTGAGAACAGTCCTGGCCCTGTGGTGCGGCTGTGTGCTCACCAGGTGAGAGTCGGGACACCACAATGCACCAACCATGCCGACAGTAGAAGACTGAACCACTAGTCATAGTAAACCCCTGTAAAAACCCACGTGCTTGTGCCCAGCATCCACTCTAGGGACAGACTTCTCAACAGTTTCAGCAGGGGTGAAAGTAACTTACAGGACTTACCAGTCCTGAGCGGGGTACGGCCCGAGTCCTGAGGGGGTGTGTGGCCTCAACCGGAAGAGGCGTGACCTCAAGATTTAAAGGCCCGGGGGCATGGGCTGTGGTTGGGAGCCCCAGGGCCTTTAAATCACCCCAGAGCTACCAGCTGCAGAGGTGGCTGGGAGCCCCCATGGCTCCAGAGTGACTTAAAGGGCCCGGGGCTCGGCCACCGCGGAGCCCTGAGCCCTTTAAATACCCCCCCCCCCCCAGCTCCGGCAGCCGGGCTGGGGCGGGGATTCAAAGGGCCCGGAGCTCCCCTGGCTGCGGGGAGCCATGAGCCCCCTTTAAATCCCGGCCCCAGCCCGGCTGCAGAGCTGGGGGTGTGGGGGTGCGGGGTTTAAAGGGCCCGGGGCTCCCCGCAGTGGCCGAAGCACCAGGCCCTTTAAATCCCCACCACGGAAGCCAGTGCAGTCCAGCACGGCATACTGTCTCTTGCCGGTACGCCGGACCGGACCGGACCAGCTTACTTTCACCTCTGAGTTTCAGTTACAATGACCTATGGGTACAGTCCCAGCACAGCCCCCAGAAGGATTCTGGGAGATTTTCCAAGGCCACTGCTGTACTCTGGGATAGTAGGAGGAAGACTAGCTGAACCGGTTCAGCGGGTGTACTTACACACTGGCGCCGCTCCGGTTCAGCGGGTGTACTTACACACTGGCGCCGCTCCGGTTCAGCGGGTGTACTTACACACTGGCGCCCCGCCGGATCAGCGGGTGTACTTACACACTGGCGCCCCGCCGGATCAGCGGGTGTACTTACACACTGGCGCCGCTCCGGATCAGCTTGTGACCGTTCTCAGCCAATTCTTATTGCTGCTGAGCCCAGTCCGCTCTAACCAGTTAGTCATTTGTACACTGGTTCCAGCACGTCAGTGTGCAGAGCTGAGCTCTCCACAAGAGGACAGAGCTCTTCATACAGCTGTCCATTTCTCTCTCGCACACATGGTCAGAGTGCTGGGAGCAGGAGACAGAGAGCAAAGGTCAGTGGATCATTTTGGGCTGAGGGGCTGCCCAGGGTGCAGGCAGGGCACCAGCGCAGTGTGCTGGGCGCAGGAAGGAGAACAAGGTTCAGAGAAGGAAGCCAGCTACTGGTGTGAACACGGCATTGCCTTGGGCAGCCTGGTGGGAGCTGTTGCTATCACTGTTCCAGGTGAACAGGACTTGGGCAGAGACTGTGAATCAAACTGGAGCAGGAACTACCCTGAGTGTCTCTGTCTCCAACACCCCTTCCAAGGATACAATTCTGCCCCGCCAAAGCCAGCAGAACTGACCACCCCCACCAAGGTTACACCCAGGCAGGTCAGACTGGAGCCCTCCTTGAGGAACGAGCCACATCGTTACCCCGTGGAGGCTGATTAGCTAATGTGAAGAACTAGAGAAGATCTTCATTGGCTTTAGAGACTTGAAAAATGCCTGGGACTCAGTCTAGCACCTGGGACTGAACCTTAAGGAACCACAAAATGGAACCAGGGGAGCAATCGTTAGATCCGTATACCAGCACACTGACCAGAGGGTTAAAGTGAACTGTGCCATGGAGAAACTACTAGACAGCACAATCCAACCTGTAGTAAGAGGAGGCCCTAAGATATAAACCTTGGTATCAGAGGCCTGGTATGAGGCCTGAGGCCTAAAGTAATGGTCAAGACTTTGCTAACATAAAGCAAAGTTAAGCTGTGAGCCAGAGGCAGGCCCTGCTCACAGAAGCTGGCAAGGAAAGGGCTGATGCTGCAAGAAGATACGTACCTAAAAGGTACTGAACACTAGATATCAGAACATTCACATACTTGCACATTCCACACAGATAACAAGGAACAGGCTGGCCCATCCCAATGACAGGGCCAAAAGGGTAATATGATGGAGAGAGTTGTTTTGATCGAACCAACATGTACAAGGTGAGAGGCGGCACCTTAATACGTAGAGGGGTTGAACCTCATACGTCAGGTGTGATGTGTAACGTGTTTGTATCTGTGTATAAGATGCATCCCTGGGGCGGTGTCTTTGTCCAGCCAAGGGGGCAGTAGAAAGTCCCGCCACTGACTGAGCCGAGTCCATTGCCAAGAGGCACTTTCTCGTAGTTTGCCCTGAATTAGGCTAAGAAACCTACAGGGAACTGCAATTGTGTCCGAGGTCGCAATAAACCTAGTCGACGTGGCTTTGCATCTTACTGGACTCTGTGGTTATTGGGGATTCTCGTCGGGTCTGCTGGGTCAGCTATCTGCGCAGAGCTGGGGCAGCACACAGAGGGAACACACGCACGCAGCCGAGTGATATCAACATTGGAGAGAGCAGAGCACCACACCGGTACCACTCTGACAACACAACCCATTCAACTGTCTGGGATCTAAGCCTTGGGATCCACTTTAACAGCCAATTACACCAATGGGACAAACCCCAACTGTTCAGTCTCAAGCAAATACGCAATGTGCTCAGGAACCCCGGCAAGGCTGGCTGCGGAGCAGAACCGGGCCCATCCCCTGCCAATCAGGAAGGAGCACTCAGATCCCGGTGCCACCTCAACCAAAGCAGCCAACACTCCCTCCGCCACACAGCGAGAGGATCCAAAAAGGAGTCTAAATGAGAACATGATCCACTCGACAGATCCCTGCACAGTCCCGTCACTCGCAGTTACCTCAGCACAAAGCTACAACAGATACACAATCAGTGACCACAAAGTGGAGGTGGAAACTAGGAGGCACAAAGCACAGTCCCACCCCAGAGCGGAGCGATTGTGCAAGTAGAGGAGATGGTTGCACTGGAGCTGGAGGGGTACTTTCCAGCATGGGCAGACACACCCGGATGGAGCTAGCGTGCTACCAACAGACCGCGCAGCTATGGCAGTGCAAGTCGCAGCACCGGCGAGCCACTCCACGTACAGTCCTGTCCCAGACCCCAGCCCGTCCCGCCTCTCAAGGCATCGTGGCGACCCTCCACTGTTAGTGCTGTACCTCGGTCAGAGCTAGTGCAGGTATGCCTCCACGAGCTGGAAATGACACCTCCAGCCCCAGGGGAAATCTGTTCAGAGACAGAGACGCTGCGAGGGAGCGCCAGGAAGTGAGCTCCCCACCTGAAAAAGGGAGGAGGGAAACTCTGGGCAACACATGTTATTTTCCTTGTTACATCTCATTAGCACCCAGAGGCCCCAATCACAATCAGGGCACCACTGTGTGGGGCACTGCACAGACCCAGGTGGAGATGCTGTGGGTGCCCTGATGAGCCTACAATCCAATGCAAGAGGAGGTAAAACGCGACTTCACCAGTCCAATGAAGGGAGAGAGGAGGGTGACAATGATAGGAGCATATGGTTACACAGATAAGCTATGGGCAGAATTCACCTGGCTTCAAGTCACTCAGCATTAATATAACACTTTGCTTTGGTGAGGGTCTGCTGCCCCCGGCTAGCTGCTATCACTGACCATTCCCTATAGGCATGGTGGTAGAACATCTACTTCAGGAGGGATTTGCAGGGAGACAGTGCAGTGTCCTTACAGATTAGTTCAAGGTAGCGGTTTCAAGCACAGGGACAGTCTGGAGAAAACGTGAAGCACCCATGGGTGAAGCTGACAGACAACGGAGGCGGGCACCGTGGGGGAGAGGGAATGGTAGAGGGGTAGAGCTATGCAGGTTGGAGCACAATTGTGGAGGTTGCATTTGATGCCAGGGAGGGGAAGCCAGTGCGGGGACCCAAAATGGAGAGTGACCTGGTGAAAGTAAGAGGCTAGGAAGATGAGGTGTCATTAGAGGAGGTTTTGGAACAAGTTGATAAACTAAACAGTAATAAGTCACCAGGACCAGATGATATTCACCCAAGAGTTCTGAAGGAACTCAGATATGAAATTGCAGGACTACTAACTGTGGTATGTAACCTATCATTTAAATCAGCTTCTGTACCAGATGACTGGAGGATAGCTAATGTGACGCCAATTTTTAAAAGAGGCTCCAGAGGTGATCCCGGCAATTAAAGGCCAGTAAGCCTGACTTCAGTACTGGGCACATTGGTTGAAACTACAATAAAGAACAGAATTATCAGACACAGAGATGAACATGATTTGTTGGGGAAGAGTCAACGTGGTTTTTGTAAAGGGAAATCATGCCTCACCGATCTACTAGAATTCTTTGAGGAGGTCAACAAGCATGTGGACAAGGAGGGGATCCAGTGGATAGAGCGTACTTAGATTTTCAGAAAGCCTTTCACAAGGTCCCTCACCAACCAAAGGCTCTTAAGCAAAGTAAACTGCCATGGGATAAGAGGGAAGGTCTTTTAATGATTGGTTAAAAGACAGGAAACAAAGGTTAGAAATAAATGGTCAGTTTTCAGAATGGAGAGCGGTAAATAGTGGTGTCCCCCAGGGGTCCATACTGGAACCAGCGCTGTTCAACATATTCATAAATTATCTGGAAAAAGGGGTAAATAGTGAGATGGCAAAATTTGTAGATGTTACAAAACTACCCAAGATATAGTAGTTAAGTCCCAGGCAGACTGCAAAGAGCTGCAAAAGAATCTCACAAAACTGGGTGACTGGGCAACAAAATGGCAGATGAACTTCAGTGCTGATAAATGCAAAGTAACTCACATTGGAAAACATAATCCCAACTAGACATATATAATGATGGAGGCTAAATTAACTGTTACCACTCAAGAAAGATCTTGGAGTCATAATTAGTTCTCTGAAAACATCTACTCCATATGCAGCGGCAGTCAAAAAAGTGAACAGAATGTTGGGAATCATTAAGAAAGAGATTGATAATAAGACAGAAAATATCATATTGCCTCAATATAAATCCATGGTACGCTCACAGCTTGAATACTATGTGGAGATGTGGTCGCCCCATCTCAAAAAAGATATATTGGAATTGGAAAATGTACAGAAAAAGGCAACAAAAATGATTAGGGGTCTGGAACAGCTTCCATATGAGGACAGATTAATAAGATTGGGACTTTTCAGCTTGGAAAAGAGACGATTAAGGGGGGATATGATAGAGGTCTATAAAATCATAACTGGTGTGGGAAAAGTAAATAAGGAAGTGTTAGTTACTCCTTCTCATAACACAAGAACTAGGGATCACCAAATGAAATGAATAGGCAGCAGGTTTAAAACAAACAAAAGGAAGTATTTCTTCACACAGCATACAGGTAACCTGTGGAACTCCTTGCCAGAGGATGATATGAAGGCCAAGACCATAACAGTGTTAAAAAAAGAAACAGATAAATTCATGGAGGACAGGTCCATCAATGGCTATTAGCCAGATTGGGCAAAGATGCAAAACCATGTTCTGAAGCGTCCCTAGCCTCTGTTTGCCGGAAGCTGGAAATGGGTGACAGGGTGACTTGATTCCCTGTTCTGTTCATTCCCTCTGGGGCACCTGGCATTGGCCACTGTGGGAAGACTGGATACTGGGCTGGATGGACCATTGGTCTGACCCCGTATGACCATTCTTATCATCTCTGTGGCAGCATTCTGAATGATTATGAGGGGTGGGTTGTAGTGGCTATCAGGAAAACTACAGGGAAGTTGGCTACAGTTGTGAGGTCAGATTTAAAAGGCCTGGGTGAGAGTTTTAGCGGTGTAGATGTACAGAAAGCCAGATCTCACAGATGTTCCCCTAGGCAGGGGTTTCAAATGTATGGCCCATGGGTCAAATCCAGTTTCCAGCCCTAGTGGCTGCAGAGATGTGAACTGGCACGGTCTCTGCCTGAGTCTGCAGACAGCCTGAAACAGGCGGAACTCTGCTATTACTCTCATGAGGGCATCAGCTCCAAAGGAAGCCACTCGAGTGTCAACATGAACTGCTCCACGACTGATCACTGTAGCAAATGGAACAGGGACAGGGAACTGTGAGCTGCTGCAGAGAAGGAAATGTAGAGGGAAGAAGAGAGGAGACCTGCAGAGACAGAGATGAGAGGAAGGGTGGTCTAGTGGTTAGAGCACTGTCCTGGCCCTTAGGAGAACCATGTACAATCCCTTGCTCCACCACAGACTTCCTATGTGACCTTGGCAAGTCACTGTGTGTGTCAGTTCTCCAGTTGCCCTGACTCCCGGGGAGGGCTGCGAGGATAAAGGCCTTACAGACTGTGAGGGTCTCAGATACCCCAGTGACGGGGCCATATCAGTACTCGCTAGATAGCAGCGGAAAAGAGAAGGGAATAGAGACAAAGGCAGAGGTAGCAGTGGCCCAATGGGAGCACAGGCCTTCACTGATGAGCTTGATACAGACACTGAAGAAAAAATCAAAGGTGAGTTCCAGCACAAAGCTGTATCCTTCCCTTGATCTCTGTGACACTCACGCCAATGGGGGATCCACTGAGGATTTAGGGGAGTATAAAGTCCTGAATTTATATGGCTGTTCTGTCCCTTCCCTGCCCTGCCCAAGGAGAACAGGGAGAGATTTGACAGTGATGGTTTCAGGCTACAGAGCAACTTGCCAGCAGATCAGGAACAGCAAGTAGTGACAAAGTGTCATGGAAGCAAACTCGGAGCCCAGCCACCCCAGTAATCATCGCACCATGCACAAAGCCAACCTGAGGATCTGGGGAATGGTCACAGAGTCACACATTTTAATACCAGAAAGGACTGTTATGACTGTCTAGTCTGCACTCCTGTATAACCACGTGATTCCTGCCTCAAGCAACTGATGGAGAATCTATCACACCCCTAGTAAATTGTGCCAATGGTTAATTACCCTCAATGGTAAACATCTGCACCTTATTCACAGTCTGAATTTGTCTAGTTTAAGTTTCCAGCCATTGGATTTCACTCTGCCTTTGTCAGCTAAATTAGAGAGTCCTCTGCTATCAGAAATCTTCATGTGTAGATATTTATGAACTGTGGTCAAGTCACCTCTTCAGCTTCCCTGTGATATGCCAAATAGACCTCAAATAACTTCTGCAGCTCTTTTCTGAACCCCTTCCGTGTTTTCAACAACCTTTTTAAAACGTGGACACCAGAACTGGGCACTATTCCAGTAACGACCTTGCCAATTCTGTCTATAATGGTAATAACACCTGCCCCCTCTTCTGCTCTGTAGGAAGCAAGCAGTTCCCAGGCAAGATACAGACACTTGCAATAAATGCCAAAGATCATGCAAATCTCGGATTGGACTATTCAGTCACGTGAGACATTGCAAACCATCTACCTCATAGGCTGCAATTCCCACCGTCTCTCGCAGACGAAAGGATGCCAACATGCACCAGTTCAGTACTTCTGCTCCACAGGCGTCTGTTTATCCATCTAGTGCTCATGCAAGCCCTCTCGGCCCCAGCACAGCACGGGGAGCGCCTGCGCAGCCATGAGAACCCTTAAAACCTTTTCAGAGTCAAGGGGGTCCAAGATACAGTCCCACATCCTGTAAAGAAGACCCAAGTTCCCAATGTTTATATATAGGGCCTTACGTTTGGCTGACTTAAAATTCATGTTGTTCCAGGGAGCCCAGTTTACCAAGTGATCCAGCTCACGTGCTATAACTGACCTGCCTCATCACTATTTACCACTCCACCAATCTCTGTGTCATCTGTACATTTCACCAGCACTGAGCCATGAACAGCCTTGTGCGAGCCCCATAGGAACTGCCCCACCCAGTGACGACAGAGGAAGGGTCTGTGCAGAGCAGCTGTAGGTCTTCAACCACCTGCTGGAGAATGGGAGCCCAGCTGCTTGTTTCTTCCACACCTAAGGACTGCTGGTGGGTTCATTCCCAAGTGAAAAGGCCAGACGTGTCCTGTTTCTCTAATGCTAACGAAGACGTTCTAATTCCTTTAAGTTGGGAACCGGAGGGCACGGGTTCATAGGACTGGCTGGCTCTGACAGATACAGTACCTGGGGCTGTACACTTTGACAGCACCTATATAGCTTGTTATGTCAATAAAGAATTATTCTATCAAGTCATGTGTGTGCATGGTCTCCTGACTGCCCCAAACTGGTGCCTGGGAAGTGAGACTCTATTGATGGAGGGGGAGTTAAAACATTAGCATGTGTGCATGCGTGGTTATCAGTGTATGTGTGTCAATGTGAGCGAGTACACGGTTCCCTGTACCTTTGTGTCAGCGTGTGCCCATGTGGCTACCCATGCCTGTTCCCAGTACCCATGGGACAGTATCAGGCGGTTATCTGTACCCACGTGTCAGCTTGTCCCTGTGTGTCGACTGGTGTCAGAGCATCTGTGAAACTCAAATTCAGGAGACTGATACTATAGCCAATGCAATGCTGAACCACAGCCCCGAGTTCGACATTTCATGAAGCCCTTCCGTTCTCAGGCTGTGTCTGTATTACAAGTTACGCTGGTTTCACTAAGGGTATGTTTTAAAACTGATTTAATTAAACTCGTACAAACCCCTTTGTGGACACAATTAAATCGATTTCAACCTCTTCTATATCAAGTGAGCCTTAGGTCAATCCTTACCAAATAAAGGTAATTTGATATAAACCAAATGTTTTAACCTGACAGAGGAGCATTCACACAGGGGCCTATACTTGAATGTAAAACCCAGTGCACCTTGTTAAGATAGACAAAGCTTTATTGCCCCAAAGCGCCTGCTCAGACACTGCCTTGAGATGTGGTCAGCTTGACTCTTTGCTCGACTCAAAAGCCAAGATGCCCAAACAACTCGAGAGACACCATTGTCAGCAGCAGCGACCTCGTCTGCAGCACCCTCAATACAAGAGCATCCCGCCATGGCAAAGCAAGCTCTGAACTGCTACAAAGAAAGTGTTACCCGGAACGGGTCCTGCACAAAGGCCCACAAGGCTGGGGCACCTGGAGAGTGGTTAACAGGACAGTAAACATTCTGTCTGGACATGGACGGGCAGAGAGGCTGGCTCCTGTGGACCATTCAACCTGTCTGAGATGCTCCTTTGTGTTGCAGAGCAGCCGGCCTGTCATAAACAGTTAGTTAAGGGTTAAGGTTTTTGTCTACCTGTAAAGGGTTAACAAGCAGTACCTGTGGACACCTGACCAGAGGACCAATGAGGGACAAGATATTTTCAAATCCCTGTGGAGGGAAGTTTTTTTCCTGTTCTTTGTTTTAGAGAGTCTCTCTTGGGAGTTGAGGGAGTCCAGACATCTTAATCAAGTCCTCCCAGGTTTCTGCAATAAATTCTTCTATTCAAGCTAGTGAGTATTAGTAAGGAACTAGTATTCTTATACTTTTATTTCTGTATTTGCAATTCTGTGTTTTGCTATAGAATTTCTTTAAGTCTGTACTGTTATTGCTTTTACTGAGAAAGAAGGGAGGGGGAATTCTCTCCAGAGATTGATAAGTTTAGACCCTGTGTATTGTTCCATCTTGGATTACAGAGACAAGTTACTTTCTTTTTATTCTTTAATAAATTTTTTCTATAAAGGACTTGGTTGACCTTTCCTTGGGTGCATTCTCAGGGAAAGGGGAGGGGGAGGTATCCCTCTGTAGTTAAATCCCGGTATCTCTCCTAGGAAAGGGAGGGGGGAGGAAGCAGGGGGGAATGGTTTATTTCTCCTGGGTGTAAGAACTCCATGGATTTGGGGCTCTTGGGATCCCCTAGGATTTTGGGGAAGGATTGTGTCCCAATCCACGTACCTGATTGGGTGGTGGCAGCTTTTACCAGATCTAAACTAGGATTTTTAGTTTAGAGGGAAACCAGTGCAGGTCCCCATTTTGGAACCCAACAGCTCTAAGTGGGGGTGAGACCTATGACACGGCCAAAAGGGAGTAAACCTCTGGGGCCCATTGGAATGAGCCTGTGTTTCCTGTTGAGAACAATGGTCTCCCTCAGGGCTGAGGGGCTGCCCAGGGTGCAGGCAGGGCACCAGCGCAGTGTGCTGGGCGCAGGAAGGAGAACAAGGTTCAGAGAAGGAAGCCAGCTACTGGTGTGAACACGGCGTTGCCTTGGGCAGCCTGGTGGGAGCTGTTGCTATCACTGTTCCAGGTGAACAGGACTTGGGCAGAGACTGTGAATCAAACTGGAGCAGGAACTACCCTGAGTGTCTCTGTCTCCAACACCCCTTCCAAGGATACAATTCTGCCCCGCCAAAGCCAGCAGAACTGACCACCCCCACCAGGGTTACACCCAGGCAGGTCAGACTGGAGCCCTCCTTGAGGAACGAGCCACATCGTTACCCCGTGGAGGCTGATTAGCTAATGTGAAGAACTAGAGAAGATCTTCATTGGCTTTAGAGACTTGAAAAACGCCTGGGACTCAGTCTAGCACCTGGGACTGAACCTTAAGGAACCACAAAATGGAACCAGGGGAGCAATCGTTAGATCCGTGTACCAGCACACTGACCAGAGGGTTAAAGTGAACTGTGCCACGGAGAAACTACTAGATACAGCCTCCGACAGCACAATCCAACCCATTCAACTGTCTGGGATCTAAGCCTTGGGATCCACTTTAACAGCCAATTACACCAATGGGACAAACCCCAACTGTTCAGTCTCAAGCAAATACGCAATGTGCTCAGGAACCCCGGCAAGGCTGGCTGCGGAGCAGAACCGGGCCCATCCCCTGCCAATCAGGAAGGAGCACTCAGATCCCGGTGCCACCTCAACCAAGGCAGCAAACACTCCCTCCGCCGCACAGCAAGAGGATCCAAAAAGGAGTCTAAATGAGAACATGATCCACTCGACAGATCCCTGCACAGTCCCGTCACTCGCAGTTACCTCAGCACAAAGCTACGACAGATACACAATCAGTGACCACAAAGTGGAGGTGGAAACTAGGAGGCACAAAGCACAGTCCCACGCCAGCGAGAAATGATTGTGCAACAAAGAGACTGAGGCAGACACTTTCTGTGGCAATGTCTGAACATGAGGGAGTGCGAGAAAGTTTTCCTCCCAGTACAAGGGAAGTATCATCAAAAAGGGATGAGGAAAATTTGTGCCTATCCTTCTTTATTGTTACTATGGTGATTGCAGACTCAGCCCAATGTGGATCGGAGCCAGACGTGTCCTCTGCCCTGAAGAGATTATCATCTCACTTTAAACAAGACACGCCAGGTGTGTTTAACAGCCATGGGGTGACAATGAGAGGAGCTTGTGCTTACACAGCCCAGCTCTGGACGTTCCCACCAATGTTTATACCAGCAATTACCAGCTGGCGCAGTAGAAGAGGGCCTGGAGGAAGGATGTGAAGGAGCAGGGAGGAGGAGATTGATGGGTACGTTTGGTGGTGGCATTTCAGGTGGAGGGAAGGGTGAAGGTGCTAGTGGGAGAAGTTGACACACAGATTTTGGAGGCTGGTGTCAATGACAGAGCAGAGGGGATGGGAGATGCCAGAGGGCAGAGTAAAGGTGCCAAAGGTGAGAACAAGGAGCCTGTATTTGATGTGGTAGAGCTGTGAGGAAGGGGCTCGGGGGGTGGGGGGGTGTAACATGGTCTTAGTGATGGGCCAGGCAGCTGACCCTCTCAACAGTGTTTTGAATGGCCCTAAGGAGACACATGGGGTGTCAGGTTGTAGTAGTAGCTGAGATAGGAGACACAAAAGGCCTGACAGAGTTTTAGCAGTGCAGACCCAGACAGGAAAGGCCAGACCCATGCCCTGAGAGAAGTTCCCCCAGGAGGAAAGGAGAGATTTGGCAGAGATGGTGTCATGCTACACAGCAACCTGCCAGCGAATGAGGAGGAGATGGTAATGACAGATGGACACGGGACTGAACCCCAACATGCAGTGAAACCCGGCCCCAGACACAGCCAGTCGCAGTGTTTTATGCCAGGCCAACAGAACAGTGTTTTACCACCCATCTCAAACGTAGCCAATCTACATCCCTACACACAAGGCCAGCCCCAGAATCTGGGGCCGGGCAGTAAGCTAGTTCTTTGGGACACACTCCAAAAATCACTGACTCACTTGCCTCATGAATGTGTGTGGGGGGGAGCAGCTTCAGGTCCCCCAGGCACTTGCATCAAAACAGGTGACCAGCTGCTTGTTCCTTTGAACCCGAGTGACCAGTTGACTGTGGTTCCATTTTCAAGGCTCTTCCCCCAAAGGCCAGCTCCACCTGGCAGATTGTCCCCGGCCTCTAGCACTTGTCATTTCAATCAATATGGAAATCAGTTACCTGTGTACGTGCTCTCACCCTGGCTGAAAACCAGAAGCCCCTCAATGCAAGGCCTGCGAGCTGGGGCAGGTACATGTTTGGGGGTGAAAATCGGGGCCCTTTCGCTGAGTATACGTGCGTGTCAGCCCACGCAGACGTTTCAGCTCAGCTCTGTGTCCGTCACAGCGCCTCTGAACCAAACACCCTCCCCCGTCATGCGCAGTGAGCAGGGACTGGCATGGCGCTGTCTGATTCCCCTCTTCAGAGGGCCGTGCTCATTCCACCAGCATCTGAAAATCCAGCCTGTCCATCACCCAAAGCCAGAGAGAGCCAGGCCGGCCGGCCAAGGGATGAACAGGACTCAAACCAGAAGGACTGTGTGCCATGACCTAGCACTGCGAGGTGCTCATTCTCCTGAAAGCTGCTGAGTGCTCAGGTCGGGGGCTCTGCAGCCCGGCTTTGCCACGGGCGATTGTCTGCTCGCCAGAGGAGCTCAGCGGCATTCCGTTGTGATGAGAATGGCAGAAATGACAGTTAGAAACAGGATTCACCCTCCTCACTGTCCTTCCATGACCCTAGCCCAGCCAGTGAGTGTACATGTGCCCCCGTGCAGGAGGAACTGGGCATGGGCTGGAACCACAAGCTGCCTCACTAACAGTAATTATAGCTGACACAGTGATGAGAATGCCTGAGCCCTACCCAGCACTGCCACTACCGCTCACATCAGAGGAGCTGCACCAGTGGGTGACCCCTCCAAAGGCTACTGCACGCCAGGCTCGGAGAACGGCAAGCTCCCTTGGGAAGCCAGAAGAATCAGTGCAACTCTAGCACCTAGCCACCTTAACACAAACCCAGAGAATTCCACCTTAAAATCCTGCCTCTCTCTCCCTCTCCCCCAGCTGCATTCCCAACATGAGGGCCTGGTCCCCGCACACAGCCTGGGGGGCAGGTGGCAGAGGGGCAAGAACTGCAATGGCAATAAAAGCTCCTCCCCTGCTGTGGGGGCGGAGCGACCCCCCTGGAATCTGGGGCCTCTGTCTCTCTCGGTGCCAGGTCCCAGGTGCGCTGGGCACACGCCCTTCCAGCTCACTCTCCCTCAGACCACAAACACTGCCACGGACACAGCTGCTTCCAGCCTGGGAGCGCTGATCTTCTCAGTCCTGGCTGCATCTCCCCATAGCCAGGAGGGCCAGTTCAAGGACCTCCCTCTTCCACCCCTGTTTGGGTCCAACATGTGCACAGCATGAGACCTTCTAGCTCACGCTGCTCCGGGGCTGCAGCCCTACAGAGGAGGGAAACAGGGCATGTGTCCATTTGGGGTGTTAGTGGGAGGAGGTTCCCTACTGAACCGGAGCAGGGGGAACGTGGACTGTATCCCACCCAGTCAGGGCCATGATCATGGAGCACACAGCTTTGTCCCCCGGCAGCGCAAGTTACTAACCCCCGAAGTCAGCACCACACCCCGGGGCACGCTCCGAAGAGGCATGGCCCAGGACCGCTGCACAGCCGAGGCAGGCCCTCGCGGATCTGAACAGAGTATCAGTGGGGATGCAGAGAGATCCCAGAGACCAGTGCAGAAGGGCAAATCTTTCCAACCCCTACACAAATCAACTTGCTGGGAGCCGAAGGGATGTGCCTAATCTGCACAAAATGGAGCATGCTGACGCCACCCTGATATTTCATATGGAGGTGGAACCCAAAGAGCCTCTGGGTGCTGGCATGCCATGCTCTATCCTGATCTGGGTGGGACTGGAAGCTGGGACCCGCAGAGATCACTAGAGCTACATCCCATCTGGTGTGAACAGCTCCTTCACGTGACTCTGAAACAGACAAGCCCCACAACCTCAGGCTACATCCATACTACCCGCCCGGGTCGGCGGGTAGCGATCGACGTCTCGGAGTTCGATATATCGCATCTCATCTGGACGCGATATATCGAACTCCGAACGCGCTCCCGTCGACTCCGGAACTCCACCACTGCGAACGGCGGTGGCAGAGTCGACGGGGGAGCCGCGGACTTCGATCCCGCGCCGTCAGGACAGGTAAGTAGTTCGAACTAAGGTAGTTCGAGTTCAGCTATACTATTCGTATAGCTGAACTTGCGTACCTTAGTTCGAAACCCCCCCCCCCAGTGTAGACCAGGCCTCAGACTTATGCTGATCAATGCCAAATCTGTGCCCAATAAGCCCTTCACCATTCATGATCTTATCACCTGGCCTGGTCTGTATCACAGAAACCTACCCGACTGACAACGTAGGCCTGTGTTCGCTCTTCTGCCCCACAGGCCCAAACACAAGGAAGACAAATCCAGAGGCCAGAATAGCCGCTCTTTTCCCTTCCAGGAAAAATGCAGGAAAAGTTCACTTCAATATGAATCCTTTGAGTGTATCTACTTAATCTGTGAGCCCAGAGCGAAGACTGCTAACCGGTAACCCCGCAGTGCCCAGACACATAAGGTTTCCCAGCAGAGCTGACAGAGACGCTGTCTGACACGGTGCTGAAGTTCAATATCCACAAGGACAACACCTCTGGTAGAGCAGCCCCAAACCTCCTCTACCGTAGGGTTCTCACAGATACTCTCTGGACACACACACACAGCTAGCCATACCCTGGATTGGATCCTCGGGCTGAGTGTCACCATAAGAAACACGCAACCACCCCTCTCCTCATCAGACCATTTCCTCCTCCTGGCCAAAATAATAACCCTTCCCCATTGTCAGGGAAGAAGAAACCACCAGCCTGGCCTACTCCCGAAAGCTCTTGGATCCTGGCCCATTCCAAACATGCATTCAGAGAAAACTCTTCCCCAGCAAGGATTAGTGAGACATCTCAAACACTCCCTGCCTACTTCTCAAATGGTCCTCTCTCCTACCGAGTGCCTCTACAGATTGCCACGGCTCCCGGACAACATCTGGGAGGAGAAGTGGGATAAGCTTCACTGACACAGAAATATGTTTAAATGACAAAAGTTAACATCACTAGTGAACTTGCATAGCTCCTGAAGAAAATATGGAACTTTGCAAGGATTCCATTGTCAGATTATTCAGCTTTGGAAGGAGAAGAGTTACGAGGGGACTCAACTGAGCTATCAGGATTACGGAAGAACGGTTACTTTCCCTACAGTAACTGTGGTGCGTCGAGATGTTATCGTCTATGCGGATCCCACTGTAGGCATGCATGAGCTTCACACATGTGAGACAGAATCTTCTGAACAGCTGAGTCTGCTGGGGCCTTGCACCCCTCCTCTGCCTCCTCATGCTCCTATGCAAGGGCATGAAGGGCAGATCAGCTACAACCCTTCCTCAGGTCTCGTGAAATCTGAAGCCTATGTCTGCTGAGAACTCCAAAGGTGGGCATGGAGGGTGGCACATGGGATCCACATTGACTGAAACATCTCGAAGTATCACACTTACTGTAGGGCAGCGGTTGGGACCCCTCAGGAGGTCGTGAGGTTATTACATGGGAGGTCGCGAGCTGTCAACCTCCACCCTAAACCCCATTTTGCCTCCAGCATTTATAATGGTGTTAAATATATAAAAAAGTGTTTTTAATTTATAAGGGAGGGTCACACTCAGAGACTTGTTATGTCAAAGGGGTCAACAGTGAAAAAGTTTGAGAGCCATTGCGTAGGGCAAGTAGCTGTTCTCTCTCCTTCAAGTATGTGTCAGCCTAGATCTCATTGTAAGTGACTGGCAAGAAATAATCTCCTTCAGGTTGGGTGGGAATGAGGAGTATCAGTGCATCTAACAGAGATTGGAGTCCTGCTCTCCCAAAAATGGCATCTGACCTAGCAGGTAAAACTCATGCATGCCTACAGTGGGATCCGCATAGACGATAACATCTTGACGTACATGAGTGGATCGATCCATGTAGCAGCCTTGCAGAATTCTGCTACCGGTATGTTTTGGAAACAGGCCAAGGATGTGGCTTGCGCTCTGGGAGAGAGTTGTTGGGAGATGCACGCAGGCCGGTTGGTAGCACAGTGAAATACATTATCAATTTTCACAGTCTTTGTGACGAAATGGCCTAACCGTTGGCATGGCCAGCAATAGCCACAAACAGGCATGGAGACAGTCTGAATGATTTGTACAATGTAGCATCAAAGGGTGCTGGATATGTCCAGGAGTGGCACTTCTTCTGTGTGTGTGGAATATGGCTTCGGGATGAATCCAGGTATGTTGACTGATTGATCAAAGTGGAACTCAGAAACCACCTTGGGGATGAATTCTGCATGAGCTTTCAGTACCACTCTGTCTGTATGAAGCAAGGTGCATGCGGGTTCTGCCATGAATGCCTGAAACTGACTCACTCTCCTGGCCAAGTGATGGCTACCAGAAAGTCCATCTTAAGTGTAAGATGGTAAATGGGGCACCCCAAGAGGAACTTAAGTGGAATTACGCATTCTGTGAGCGAAGAGCCACACACATGGGTGATGATATCCAGCATCTATTAATCTCCAACCACCTCTGATGGAAGCAGTTGAGGCGGTTTCTGAAGGTCATCTCTGTGATGGTTTTAGTGGGACTCTTGCCTGTCTCATCAAATCTGCTGCCTCTGGGAGGGACCCTGGAGCGTGATGAAGGGGGAAGACAGGCATCTCCTGGGAGGGTATTCCAGTTGATGACCATGAGATCAGGCAGCGTTCTCTGTCTTTGAGGAGTCTGGTACAGGAAGGGCTTGCGGGTATGGCAGTGGGTTGTAAAATGCCCAAAGATCTCAGTGTCACCCTCAGATCCCTGGGGAAATAGAGTGTGCTGCCCATCCGAGTGTCTGTTGTCACCTGGACTCCTTTCAGAATCCCAGACTCCTGTAACCACAAGGCCTGGCACATTGTCACTGCTGCGGCCATGGATTAAGTGGCCATATTGAATATGTCCATTGCTACTTGTAGCACTGTTCTGGCTACCAACTGACCTTCCTTGATGGGCTCTCTCCACTCACAGAATCAAAGAATCATAGAAGATTAGGGTTGGAAGAGACCTCCTCAGGAGGTGGCCTACTCCAACCCCCTGCTCAAAGCAGGACCAACCCCAACTAAATCATCCCAGCCAGGGCTTTGTCAAGCCGGGCCTTAAAAACCTCTAAGGAGGGAGATTCTACCACCTCCCTAGGGAACCCATTCCAGTGCTTCACCACCCTCCCAGTGAAATAGTGTTTCCTGATATCCAACCTAAACCTCCCCTACTGCAACTTGAGACCATCGCTCCTTGTTCTGTCATCTGGTACCACTGAGAACAGCCGAGCTCCATCCCCTTTGGAACTTCCTTTCAGGTAGCTGAAGGCAGCTATCAAATCCCCCCTCACTCTTCTCTTCTGCAGACTAAACAATCCCAGTTCCCTCAGCCTCTCCTCATAAGTCATGTGCCCCAGCCCCCTAATCATTTTCATTGCCCTCCACTGGACTCTCTCCAATTTGTCCACATCCTTTCTGTAGTGGGGGGCCCAAAACTGGACACAATACTCCAGATGTGGCCTCACCAGTGCTGAATCGAGGGGAATAATCACTTCCCTTGATCTGCTGGCAACGCTCCTACTAATGCAGCCCAATATGCCATTAGCCTTCTTGGCAACAAGGGCACACTGCTGACTCATATCCAGCTTCTCGTCCACTGTAATCCCCAGGTCCTTTTCTGCAGAACTGCTGCTTAGCCAGTCGGTCCCCAGCCTGTAGCGGTGCATGGGATTCTTCCGTCCTAAGTGCAGGACTCTGCACTTGTCCTTGTTGAACCTCATCAGATTTTTTTGGGCCCAATTCTCCAATTTGTCTAGGTCACTCTGGACCCTATCCCTACCCTCCAGCGTATCTACCTCTCCCCCCAGCTTAGTGTCATCTGCAAATCTGCTGAGGGTTCAATCCATCCCATCATCCAGATCATTAATGAAGATGTTGAACAAAACTGGCCCCAGGACCGACCCCTGGGGAACTCTGCTTGATGCTGGCTGCCAACTAGACATTGAGCTGTTGATCACTACCCATTGAGCCCGAAGATCCAGCCAGCTTTCTACCCACCTCATAGTTCATTCATCCAATACTTTTTTAACTTGCTGGCAAGAATACTGTGGGAGACCATATTAAAAGCTTTGCTAAAGTCAAGATACATCATGTCCACCACTTTCCCCATATTCACAAAGCCAGTTATCTCCTCATAGAAGGCAATTAGGTTAGTCAGGCATGACTTGCCCTTGGTGAATCCATGTTGACTCTTCCTGATCACCTTCCTCTCCTCTAAGTGCTTCAGAATTGATTCCTTGAGGACCTGCTCCATGATTTTTCCAGGGACTGAGGTGAGGCTGACTGGCCTGTAGTTCCCCGGATCCTCCTTCTTCCCTTTTTTAAATCTGGGCACTATATTTGCCTTTTTCCAGTTGTCCAGGACCTCCCCCAATCACCATGAGTTTTCAAAGATAATGGCCAATGGCTCTGCAATCACATCAGCCGACTCCCTCAGCACCCTCGGATGCATTACATCCGGGCCCATGGACTTGTGCATATCCAGCTTTTCTAAATAGTCCTTAACCTGTTCTTTCATCACTGAGGATTGCCTACCTCCTCCCCATACTGTGTTGCCCAGTGCAGCAGTCTGGGAGCTGACCTTGTCTGTGAAGACCGAGGCAAAAAAAGCATTGAGTACTTCAGCTTTTTCCACATCATTTGTCACTATGTTGCCTCCCCCATTCAGTAAGGGTCCCACACTTCCCCTGACCTTCTTCTTGTTGTAAACATACCTGTTGAAACGCTTCTTGTTACCCTTCACACATCCCTTGCTAGCTGGAACTCCAGTTGTGCTTTGGCCTTCCTGATTACATCCCTGCATGCTCGAGGAATATTTTTATACTCCTCCCTAGTCATCTATCCAAGTTTCCACTTCTTGTAAGCTTCCTTTTTGTGTTTAAGTTCACCGAAGATTTCTCCTGCTGGAGCCTGGAAAGGAAAGGGGGACGGGGGGGTGTCACCCTTTCCCATGAACAAGGCCTGGCAATTGACAATGCAAAACTGGAGTCAGGCGGACAAATAAGCTTTTTGGTCAGTGGCTCAGTTTCTCAGGTTCTTTATCTTTTGGAGTCTCCTCTGTGGATCAGCTCTTCTCTTGGACTGTGGGGTTAGCTGTGTGTAGAAATGTTCAAGGCCCTTAGGAGGGACTAAGTAGCACTTTTCTACTTGCTTTGAAGTCAGGGAAGTGAGGCTGGGGTGTGCTGCAGACCCCTTGCTGGGTCCAATATGTCCTCATTAATTGGAAGGGCAAGTCTTGCGGGATCGAGGAGCTGAATGTGTTGAACAGCTTATGTGTATTGTCTTGGGTCACCATTGTCTCGATGTATAAAGTTTCAGCTCTCCTTAACAGCCAGTCTTGGAAGGCCTGAAAATCAACAGCCAGTGTTAGGGATGAGGTGACAACCTTGTTGGGGGATGACAAGGATTCATTCAGGTGAGGAGGACAGTTGGAGTGTCTCCCAAGCTACCTTGTAATGGGGCTTTACTCTGGGGCCTGTGGCAAGGAGGGCCCCAATAAAGCTAGTATGGCCATGACAGCATATTATACTAGTATTGGTCATCCACTGCCGGTCATGTGTCAGAGCCCGGAACAGGGCTCTTCTGGAATACCCTTTTGGGTACTGTTCTGGTCTCTCAGGAGAGTGCTCCCAGCTCGAAGGGGAGAGGAGGACTGGCCTGGGAACTGCAAGGAGAAGTACTTCTCAGAGATCAGTAGTGCTGTTGGATGCAGTACTGGTGCTGATGCTGAAGTCAGTGCCGGCTCCAGTGCTGAGAGGAGGGGTGAAGGTTGCTCCTCAGAAGGGCTCAGTGGTCAGAGCTGGTACTGGTGTAGATCTTGGTGTCAACAGGTACTGGCATGACAGTCTCTCAAGCCGTCTTCTCCGATGCAGAAGCTGATGCAGCTGGTGCTGATCATCGTGGTGCACTTTCAGGTTTTTTCTCCCTGCTGGAGACAAAGGTGTGGTGCCTGGTAGCCAGGGTCTCCTCAGATCCATCTTGGAAAACGTCTTCTCTCCAGGATCATGTTTACTCCAAGAAGTGTAGTTTGAGACTCCCATCACAAGATTTTTGGGTGCGAAACAAGGAGGAGCGGCAGAGGGAACATTTGTCAGGGATGTGTTCTACCCTGAGGCATCTGCTGTGTCTACTAAGGGCATCAGACCATTGCAGCAAAGACAGGGTTTAGCATCCGTCCCTGCTAACGGCTGGCATGAAGTGCTTTCACTCTGCTGTACAAGGGATGTACGGCGGAGGATGGGAGGTTCTCTGCTGTACAAGGGATGTACAGCAGAGGATGGGAGGTTCTCTGCTTGTCCTTTTCCTTTCTTTTGAACATACAACTAAAACATTCTTAATAGAAAACAGAAAAAAAGGTGGAGAGAGATTTCTTCATGAGTTAGAAACCACAGAAACAGGTTGGACACTGCCGAGGTTCTGTCCTGTGGCCACAAGGGTAAATGGGAACTGAGGGAGGGCTGTGGATGTTCCACCTTTTATGCCCTCATATGGGAGCATGAGGAGGCACAGAGCGCATGTGCAGCCCAAGGGACAGTGACGCATGGACTCTAAACTTGTGCATCTGAGGCGCATGTGTGGATCCACAGACACGTCCTCGAAGAGAGGTGTGCAGCTGCTAAAGTGATGGGGTAACATAAGCACGTAGCTAACAGATGAGATAGCTAGTTGCCATGGGTCACACCTGTGTGGCCTCACTGTCCCCAGTGCTTGGCCTCTGAGTATCACTCTGACCCCCACTGTCACGAGGGGCTCTGTGGAGTCAGAATCCAGGCAGCGTCTGGCATTTTGTTATTATTTTAAAGTGGCAGCTGCACAACAACGCTTTGCCTCTCATTTTCAGTATTCCCCGAGCTGCTGGTAAATGTAGGGACACTTTGCCGTGACACAAACCCTTCAGCGTGGGTTTCCCAGTGTCGCCTGCTCCACTCTTTAAAGGGTAATCAAGGTCAGACCAGGTTTTCAACCTGGCAGAGCCCCAGGTGCCATGGGCTGCAGGGTAGAATCCAGTGAAGCCTGTCCTAAGCAAGACTTATCCCAGAACAAAATCCCAGATGCAGATGCTAATCTTGTCTTTCTACAATAGGACCAACCCAAAGCCCAGGTTGGGATCCAGACTTTCGCAAAGTTCGGCCCATTCCAGAGAAAGGTTCCAGCTGAGAGCTTGGATCTGACTCCCAAGCTGGAGTTTTGGCATGGGGCCATTTCCACTCTTACTAATGTAGGAGACTAGGGCACAATCCTTACCATCAAAACCAAGATCCATCTGCTGCAATGTGCAAGAAAGCTACAGCCCCCTCTGGATCCCTGTTCTGCCAGAATCTCCTACTGAAGGGAACTCGCGCCCTCCCGCCTGCACACCACACCCCCTGGGCTTTGTGGAAGTGGTGCCAGGGCTGCACATGGCTCTAAATCAGCAGGCACCAGACTGAAGTCTCTATGCATCCACAGAAAAGGAACAGCCTGGGCAACGGGAGGGCAAGCACCCCCCATGCAACCCCAAAGCAGCATACCTGAGCCTGAACTAGTGTGATCCCCTCTGAGGTGAGGCGGCAGATCAGTCTCCAGGACCTCGCTGCCAGCAATGCAGGAAACTGCGCTGGTGGCTTTGTGATGCGGATACTTGTCCACACACAACTGCAGAGTCTCCCAGCTCACTACACTCCAGCCCCACTGAACGCCCGCAGGTGCGAAGAAGGAAGGGTGCACCAGAACCCATGACCTGAGGTGAAGGCCCACCTCTCATCCTCAGTCTCCCCAAACATGGCATTTCTCCATCTCTTCCTCGCTAGAGCTCCATCTACCCTGATGGACTGATTCCCCAGTGGTGTAAGCCCCTGCTCCTAGGGCTGAATTTGGCGCCCTTTCTCCACATCTATCTAGTAGCCCTTCCTCTGTCGCTTCTCATGTGTGTGCCTCTCTCTGTCGGGCCTGGGTGGCAGAACACCAACATGTGCCATGGGTAAGGGGCATGGATCTGGGATGGAGAGATTCAGCTCAGGAAATCACACGGACACAGACAGAACAGGTGACATCAATCAGAGCCTTTCTTGCCGGGGGCTCCCTGTCCCCACAGAATCATAGAATATCAGGGTTGGAAGGGACCTCAGGAGGTATCTAGTCCAACCCCCTGCTCAAAGCAGGACCAACCCCAACTAAATCAAACCCATGGGCTCTTGCAGCTCTGCCAGTCTCTGGCAAGCTTGCTCCAGGCACAGGGCTGAGCTCTCTGAGAGCACAGGAAGTTGGCTAACCCAGGTCCCAGAGGGAGGGAAGAGCAGTGCCAGGACGGAAGTCACAGGCCTGACCTGCAGACAGCAGGGCTATTCCTCGTCAGACTTGTCCTTTGAATCCATCTGCTTTGCACAGGGTCAGACCTCAGACCAATGAGCAAGTGAGAGGACTGAACTATGTGCAAGCAAAAGTCCTGCAGGCTTCAAACTGCAGCGACCAGGCTTCTCTCTGTAGGCAGCCTGCCTGATTTCAAAGCCTTTGCCAGAGCTCGCAGCACCCCACCTGCCTGTGAGGTGCACAGGACCGGTGCAATGAGCATCTGGAACTCAGGGCCTCCCCTCTTGGGCTGTAGCTGAACTCAAATCCGCCCCCCCCCAACACTTCCCCACTGTCGCTACCCTGATGCAGCTCCTTCTCTTGCATTCAGCCCCCTGCTGTGGCTTGCAGGTCGCGGCTGCACCATTCTGGGGGGTCAGCAGCTGGAGGGAGAGAAGAGCCACCCTGGCAATCCAGGCCCCGTGCCCCATTCCCCAGCCCTGTACTAATGGAAAGCAACTGCCGAGAGCAGCCGCTTGGCAGGCAGGGTCTATAAATAGCCACACCGTCTGCAGCTGGGAGAGGACCTGTTGCTAGGGAGACACAGCTGACATGGCGAGTGAGAGAATGAGAGGACGGGATGAAGGAGGGAGGCAGGGAGAGCATGCTAGAGGAAAAGCTCTTGCAATCAGCCCAGTGCAGAGATGGGCGGAGGTAGGAAGGGTGTTTGGGGTGGGCTGGATACATCTGCTGCTTGTTTCCCTAGCCCAGAAGCAGCATCTGGCTATGGCACACAGCTGGCTAACCCTTCCAAAGGGCAAACAGACCCCAACCTCTTCCCTCAGCAGCTCCTGCCCTGGCCCCTGTGCAGATTCTCCAAATGTGAAACAGGCCAAGACACCCTGAATCGCACGACGGAGCCTGAGGCCTCAGTTCCCGAAGACAAGTCATGGGGAAGAGACGGCCCCTTCCTCTGCCATCTCCGCCAGGCTGCGGAGGCCAGCACGCCCCTGCCCTCTCCCAGCCACGCAGCAAGGACTGCGACCCGACCTCTCAAACCAGAACTGTGGGGCTGAGACGCCCCTTCCTCCCCTCAGACCCCCACTGGTCCCTGCTCCCCCCTTCAGACCCCCACTGCTCCCTGCTCGCCCCCTCAGACAACCCTGCTTCCCACCCACCCCTAAAAGGCCCCCTGCTCCCCCCCCCAGATGCCCCTGCTTCCCACCCACCTCTAAGATGCCCCCTGCTCACCCCTCAGACGCCCTCTCATCCCCTCAGACATCTCAGACCTGATCCCTGCTCGCCCCTCAGACATGCACTCTAATGGCCGAGCTGCACCCCCATCTCCTCAAAACAGGCGCCAGGGGAGGGGGCAACAGATGCCCCCTCCATCTCCTCAGATAGGCGACAGCAGGCCAGGTGCCTTCCCATTTCCTCACATATGCTCCAGGGGCCTAGTCAACCCCTTTTCCCCACCGACCGCTCGGACACACACTCCAATGGCTGAGATCTACCCCATCTCCTCAGACTGGCGACAGGAGCCTGGATGCCCCCCATCTCCTCAGACTGGCGACGGGGGCCCGGATGCCCCCCATCTCCTCAGACTGGCGACGGGGGCCCGGATGCCCCCCATCTCCTCAGACAGGCGACGGGAACCCAGATGCCCCCCCATCTCCTCAGACTGGTGACGGGGGGCCCAGATGCCCCCCATCTCCTCAGACAGGCGACGGGAGCCCCGATGCCCCCCATCTCCTCAGAAAGGCGACGGGGGCCCGGATGCCCCCCCATCTCCTCAGACTGGCGACGGGGGCCCGGATGCCCCCCCATCTCCTCAGACTGGTGACGGGAGGGCACCCGGGCTCCCATCTCCTCAGACTGGCGATGGGGGCCCGGATGCCCCCCATCTCCTCAGACTGGTGACGGGGGGGCACCCGGGCTCCCATCTCCTCAGACTGGCAACGGGGGCCCGGATGCCATTTCATTTCCCCTTCTCTTTCCCTCAGTCCCCTGGGCACTTGTCATCTTCATTTCCATCTCTGCATCATTCACCTCTTCCCCGGGCCCCAAGCTCACCCCATTCCAGCCAAGCGTGACAATCCCCATCTGCTCACAGTGAGCCTTTGCTCACAAAGCAGCCAACCGCCCCGGCATCTCAAAGCCCCTCCACTGCCTCTCCATCCACTTCCAAATTACACTCGTCACTCACAAAACCCCTCTGTCCATTCCCACCTCACCACTGGGCAAGGGCCTTCTCCCTGCAGGTCCTGATCTCCCTGTAGCTCTCTGCCTCATCGGCTCTCCGGATCCCCCCAAATCTGGCCAAAGCCTGGTGGCCATTTCCCTCTCCAGCTAACATGGCTTTGGCGTCACTTGCTGAGGCACTGTTCAGATGCTTTACAAAGGACAGTGGGTCTGGATCACAGTCCCTGTGAAATGGCCCTGCCTGTCCACCATACTCCATGTCCCCCATCCCTCCACTGTCCCTCCTGGGTCTTTCTAATGGCATACGGACTCTTAAAGCTCTTTCCTTCCTTCACTGCCTACATTTCTGATTGGCCACCTGGCTCCCTCTGGTACTACCACTGACAACTTCACCTGCGGAGCTTTCGCCATCTCTTTATCTGCCACT
The DNA here is from genome assembly GCF_016161935.1 of Mauremys reevesii. Classification (NCBI taxonomy): domain Eukaryota; kingdom Metazoa; phylum Chordata; order Testudines; family Geoemydidae; genus Mauremys; species Mauremys reevesii. The sequence goes on along the minus strand of NC_052625.1, from coordinate 206,148,009 downwards.
TTCCATCCCAGGGCCCTCTCTCAGTCGCCCCCATCTCTGACCTTCCCTGTCTCAGCAAAGTGCCTGAGAGAGTCACTACCCCTCATCTCCCCAGCCCCTCTCACAAGGTGTCCTGGATCCAGGTCAGCCTGGGCTTCCCTCCCGCAGCATGGAATCTCTCTCCTCCATGGAGTTAACCGTCTCCTCTCCTGAGCTGAAAAAGGCTCCTTCTTGCTGACCCCACAGCAGCCACTGTTCTCTGGCCCACTTCACAGCTAAGCTGGGATCTCCGTGCCCCTCCTGAAATCGCTCTTGAGCTACCAGCTAGTTCTCCATCCCTGGGGGGGGCTCCATTCTCGGCCCTTGCCTCTTTACCATCTTCTCCCTCTAATCACTAGCTGCTATTACTGTTCAAATGATATGTGACTGTACAGAACGTTTAACACCTTGAATGAACCCTCCGTGCCTGACTGACCAAATAAACGGCTCTGCTTCCTTCAGGCCCAAAGAGAAGCGCTTCCCTTTGCCATGGGGGCTGCTTCAAGCACAGCAAAACAGATTTGGAAATGGACAACCGTAAAGGGACAACACAGCCCTAGTAACCCACACTATGTCTACTGTAGGGTCCCTGCTCAGGATCAGGTCTCCATTGTACAGCGGGAGGCTCAGGCCCGGCCCCACCGAGTGGTCAGTCTAAGAATACAAAGTAAGAGAGGCTTTCAGTCAAAATTAAATGCAAAAACCTTTGTTAACGCAGGTTAAGGTTCAGCAAAACTCAAACTTCTGAAAACCATGAAATGCCGACTTGTGGTGCATGGCCACTCAACCTTCACTCTGCCCCCTGGAGCTGGCAATAGCCATGGGCAATTCTCTGCATGCACTGCAGCCTCATTCGCTGCAGTGGTGGAGCAATATGGTGGAGCAGCTTGGCAGAGCTGTGATTGTGACAGGAGGATCTGGGACTGAGCCCTGTTACCAAAGACAAGAGGTGCATGTGTACCTTGAGGTTCCCATCTGCACCACTTCAACACAGAATTGTGTAGGCTGTCAGTAGTGGGGCACTGGGGTTTTCTTGCCATAGGTACTGTCAGGGGCGAGGTGGGACATGAGTGTCTGTGGCTTTAATGATGGGGAGGGGTGGTAGCCTGGGTGCAAGTGGGAAGGGATTGTAGAAGGGTAATGAAGTGGTTGTTAAATGTTACAAGTGTGGTATTCTGTAGGGGGGTAAGCTCAGTGTTTGAGCACAGGGCTTGTGCAGACAGTGCCTGTCCATCACAGGGACAAGGCAGAGCTGGACTGTGTGTTATGGGTGTATCGGGGCATCACTCAGAGAGGCCATAGTTAAGGCTGCCTGGGCGTTTACCTTCACTCAGTATTTCCTGGGTTTTAGAGGTGGAGTTTTGCCAATTCCGCATTCTGGAAGGGTGTGATCCAGCACCAGGCAACCTGAACTCTGTATTAACTAAGTTTTTGCCATTTAACTTCCTAGTTTTTTAAACAGAAAGAGAAATGTTTGTTGGTAAGAGTTATTGGTCATTTAGACAGCTGTAGTTCTCACTTGCATTTGCAGCTCATATGCTACTGTGGCCAGGTAACAATCAAAAGATAGAGGTTTTCTATATAGTGAGTTCTCAAAGAGCTCATTTTACAATGGGAAACTGAGGCACAGAGAGGTGACGTGACATGCACAAGGTCACCCAGCAGGCCAGTGGCGGAGCTAGGAATAGTCCTAGTCCAGTGATCTGTCTATTAGGACACAGGGTTCTCTGTGACTCCTTAGGGCTCCTCCTCTCTCCTGGCATAGTGGAAAGAGGATCATGGTCATGCTCTGAAATGTTTGCAACCACTCCCACCTTCTCCCCTCCCACCTCTTCCCCCTTAACAGAGCCCTGCAACTCTTCTTCCTTCCCTACCGCCCATTCCCATTTATCCCCCTCCCCAGAACACCCCCATCCCTCACTGCAGACCCCGATTACCACCTTCTCTTGCTCCTCTAAGCGCCGCTCCCCCTCCTAGGGAGCATTCGCATGTGTAATTCATTTTCTTCTCAAAAATACATTCAGCACATCTGAGTATTCTGCTGTACTCACATTACATTTCTTCAAAACCCCCAAATCAGATCCCACCACCCTGACAGGCAGATTTCCTCCAAATGTTCACGATTCTTTCAGATTTCTGCCCAGGGTGGGGTCCAGACGTCACAATGAGAGGCTCAGAGCGGTGGTAAGTGGCCCATTTATCTCAATGCGATGTTCTCAGATGAAAGGCAACACCTCATGGAGATGAATATAGTCTGAAACAGCAGCCCTGAGACACAGGAACTGCTCCATTCCTGGCAGTGGGTGTTCCCATCTCTGCACCATAGTTCTAGAGAGTTTGATTGGAGCCTAGCACACCTGTTCAGAGGGACAGGGCTTCCCCAGATCCTCCTAGCTCACATGAGGGGGTCGGAAGCAGGGTTCAGATACCCACACAGGAGCAGTGACCCCCAGATCACATGACTGGATTTAGGAGGGGGGTGCAGACACTCCCAGAATGGTAAGACCCCCTCCAAAACCTGGGTCACATGAGGGGGGCAAGGAAATAGGGGGTCACACCCACATAGATGAGCAGTGCCCCCAGATCCTGACACACATGGAGGGGAGGGAGTGGAGCTCAGACACTACTGGAGAAAGCAGGGACCCTCAGATCCCAACTCACATGGGGGGGCGGGGCAGGGAAAGGGACTCAGACCTCTCCATAGGCAAGCCCCTCCAGCACCTGTCTCATTTGAGGGGGTCAGCAAAGGAGAAGTCACACCCACATAGGTGGGCTGGAGGCCCCCAGATCCTGGCGCACACATAGGAGAGGAATGTGGGGCTGCCAGGTGCCTCTGCCCCTACTCTCCCCCAGTCTCCCTGTTACTCAACCCCCACATCCCGTTTCCCATTGTCCCACCCCTTCCTCCTCTCCTCTCCCACTCCCCATCCCTTGATCCTCCAACCCCGCTCCCCCTATTCTTCCACCCCTAAGAACTCTCTCCTCCCAGGGAGCCTCAGCGTGTGTAGTTTACTTTCTTTCTAGTTTCAGCGCCTTCTGAATACTCAGCTGTTTCCCCAACCTAACAATTGCCTGGGACAGAGGCAGACTGGAGCAACATGCCTGCTTTTTTAACTGCCCGTTCCTACCCTGGGTTGGATCTGAACTCGCAGTACCTGGCTTGGTGCTCAGAGTCACTGAGCAGAACATGTCCTCAGAACCACTCAGGCCCTGTGGCACGCAGTGACTTTTCCCGATAGCTAGCCTCTCTCCGGACATGTGCGGTGGAATTAATTAAGGGGGTCGATAAGCACGTGGTGCTTGTGACGTGTCTAACTGGTGAAGCAATGCTTTTTCAGATCATGTTTTCATTTGATTCCCCCCAGGGCTGGTGGGTGCCAAGCCCTGTTGGGGTAACCCTCGAGCACTGGACACGCTGGAGTGAGGATCTGAGCTCTACCTGTGAGCAAAAAAGGGTCACCAGACTCTGCCACCATAAGACAAGCTGTTTTCCCCCCAGGGAGTTCTATCCAAGGAATCACTGGTCAAATGGCCCCAAATCTGGATTTACAGAACCCTGCACGCCAGGAGACACAACACGGCAATCCGAGTAGCCGTGTTGATTTTAGAGCGCTTAGCACAGTCGAACTTCAAACAAGGAAGCTGGTCTGGACGGTAGTTGTAGAGCTGTCACTGCTATATTACAGCCAACTAAGCTTAACAGACAAGGGGTCAGAACCTACGGCTCAGGGCCTAGGCTCTAGAGAAGGACAATACATCTAGACAGAGAGGGTTTTAAAATGGTGCTGCATGCTGTGTCCTAGTCCTGTCTGGCTTTGGCCTGTAAACTCTCTGAGGCAGGAACCGGCTGTATATTCGATATGTCAGGTACTAGATGTGTCTGTCAGCGGGGTACGCCCTGCCAGGCTTGGGGACTGATCCCCTATCAAACTTCTGTTTGCCTTTACACTGGGCCCTCCTCTGCCCCCCGAATCCTCTTTTTCCTCCCACATTTCCTACGCCTGGAAACCTGCCTATTGCCGCCTCCTCTTCTCTGCCAGAATCAGCCCCGGCTTCACCTCCTCCTGTGTTGAAATCTCCATTCCCTCTCACCTTGACTACTGCAGCTCCCTGGGCTAACCTCTTTCCACCATGCTGTGCTGCCATCACTTTGATTTCATCTCCACTGTAAACTCCTCAGGGCAGGAACTGAGTCACTTCCTTTACCTGCAAAGTGCAATGCACACCCAGGGCGCTAGGCAGCTCCTAAGTCCCAGCTCTCCCCGGGCCACACACACATGCTCCCAAACTCGGACACCTCTGCTGGCTGCCCAGGCACTCCACGCCACCGGTTTTCCCCAGCCTGTTTCACAGACCTCTCACAGACCACCCATCCTGCACCAGCCTCCTCGCCGCCTATTCAACACAACCCCCCAGTGCTGGCGCAAAGGCTTCCTCCTCTCCAGCTTCTGCCACTCGGAGGAGATTTCTGCATTTCTCTGCCAGAGTCTAATGGACTCTGTCTATTTTCAGATCTCCTCCGAGACCATCTCTTCCTCCCTTTCCTCTGTGCTGTCTGCACTGCAGTGTCCACAGCAGCTACACAGAGCGTTCGACCTCTCAGCACCTCGCTCTCTCAGCCAGGGCTTAGCATTTCACTAGCCCTATAAGGCTGGCCAGGGTGTTGTGTGTGTGACAAGCACTGTAGCGCAACGGACAGACTGTATGGGGGCATGGGCTGTCTGAGTGAATGTGATGGTGCATGGGTGTGTGACTCTCTGCGGGGTTGTTAGAAGTGTCCAAGTGTGCATGTCTATATGCCAGTGTGTGTACACCAGTGCGTGGCTGTGCGATGGGGTGAATGGAAGTGTGGGTGTGAACGAGTGGGTCTGTGAACATGGGACTGGGAGTCTGAGGTCTGGGCACGCCCTGTAACATATCCAGCAGCACAAAGCCCAAGGGCTCCGCGCCTCCCACACAGCATTTCAATGTCACAGTAAACACTGCCCAGAAGCAAAGCATGTCCGTGCCCCTCGCTCCGCCCCCCCAGAAGGAAGTTACACCCATGCCACGAACCTTGTCAAGCTGGGATGCCGATGGATTATCAGTCTGTGGGGAGAAAGGTAAAGGAGAGGAGGGTGTTAGCAAACACAACCACATCATTCAGTACATCAGAAGCTGCCAGCCGCCCCATGTGGGAAGCAGACGCTGCAGCAGCAGGGAAATCCCCTTCCCCTTTGCAACATACTGAGGCCTCAGGAAAGGGCCCTGCACCTTGGAGCCCCCCTCTGCTCAGTGAGACGGAAGATGATGGATGCTTGTGCCCATCAGCCAAGGGCAGCTGCACCACCAGAACCTGAGCACATACAGATGAGGAGGGGGGTTATTTTGGGGTGGGGAATTATCCACTTGTTTTTTGTGAGAAGCCGGTGTCCCTCACTCCCTGGCTTCTAGTCTGTTCTCTGCTGCTTGCCCAATAGCCATAACCCCCCAGATTGTGGCCCGGAGGTTTGTCACTCCTTCACCGCAGCTAGAAAGGGGACAAGGACGTGGCAGAGGGGGGCTTCGGGCAGGCTCCCTCACTGTGACTGAGTGCTGTCTCCACGGCATCTGTGCCACCCATCCAGTGTGGAGACAGGTGTCTGCAATCCCTGCCACAGAAGCATTTCCTGCCGATGCCTCCCACGCTGTGCAGTGCTCAGACTGTGCTGCCCCCACCCCAGCTCATACCAACCCTGACAACCATCCTGCAAAGAACTCAGACAAGAAGCTGCTTTGCATTCACCGGGCGTGTCTGTTCAGGGCAGGGGCCTGGCTCTCCTGGAGAACCCTGTGCACTCTGCAGCCAGTCCTGACGTTCCCCTTGTTCTACGGCTCACACCAGGATCTACGCAACTACCGTGCGGCTCTCATGCCTTGCAGTGCACCAGTCCCTTAGCACTGGCAGCTACAGGATGAGGTCGAGGCCAAGAACACACAGAGGTGGACATTCCACATTACAACCAGCTGACACATGGAGGGTCCTTCCCTCCGGGGGGGACCCCCCCACCTACTGTCTCCCTTTGAGGCCTTGAGATAGAACTGAAGGCTGTAGGTCAAAGGGGGACCAAAGGGCAGTCCAAGAAAATCCACAGCGTACTACACACCAGCTCTCAGCCCATGGACTACAGGCCACAGCATCCAGTGTTCCAAACAGCCTGAGGAATGAATTCCCATCCCAGCACGAAATGGGACCAAGCCTGTTGGGTCAGAACAGAGCAGTGCATGCTGGGATGAGCAGTCTTTGCTCCTAGACAGCAAAGATGCAGCTGGTTCCTCCATGCAGGACAGAGGCAGGCCCTGGCCTTGTGGCACAGCCCCCTGCAGCCTGGATTTATTTACTCTGGTTTCTTTTTAGTTTAATCGCATTATGTTTGTCTTGGTTCTCCTGGCAACCAAGAGAAAAGGAACGATCCCCTTGGGAAGCAGAGAAAAGGCAAGGACTTGGGGATCAAATGTGTTACAACGAGCTCTTCAATCCAGCAGAGATCCGCCTAACAAGATGCAGGGTGGGGAGGTGGAAGTTAGACACATTCAGGCTGGAAAGAAGGTGCCAGTGTTTAAGAGTGAGGAGAATTAACCATGGGAACAACTTACCCTTCCCCAGCCCTGGCAATGTGAAAGCAAGACTGGATGATTCTACGAGATCTGCTCTAGTTCAAACCGGAGTGACAGGATGATCACAGCGGTCCCTTCTGCCCTGTGGAATCTAGGACTCGCCCTGCAGTCCAGACGCCCTCCAGGCAGCTTCCTGCACGCTCCCCTCGGGTGCAGGAGTCCCCAGGACACAGCCAGAGCGAGAGGCCAAAGGACCTTACTGGAACTCTCCAGCACTTTGCTTAGCCCCGAGAGGCGGGCAGGCAGGAAACCTGGCTTACATTGGCAGCTGTGGGGCCCCAGGTCAGTCTGTTCGCCTCCTTGTGCGTCCTTCCCCTCTCCCCCTCGCCTACACTATCAGCTCCTGGGGCACGGCCTGTCTCACTCCATGTCCACACAGTGCCTAGCCCAACCACGGGGCCTCTGCCTGCTAACACAAGGCAAAAAGCCGAGTCCTGGCTGCATTCTGGCCGGCTCAGGTGCGCTGCTGCTTGCCCAGATCCAAGAGAGCGGGACAGGGACTCAGTGGAAGGCTTTCCTCCTCCAGCTCCTCCCCACTGTTTGTCAGCAGCCCTGGGGATTCCCAGTGCATGGGGAGTGGGGTACGGGAGGGAGGGACCCAACGGGGCAGGGTTCAGTGGCAGATGCCAGGAACCAGAGAGGCACGGATTCATTGTGTGACATCATCACATGGTGAACCTGGAGGACCTGCCCTCTGGGGTCTGGTTAGGGACAAGAAAACCGCCTGAGAGGGAGAGGAATAGACACAAACAGGAAAAGAGCCTGATGCAGAAAGGAAAGCCACCCCACGAGGCCCCAGGCCACCAGCACACGGACAGAAAAGACGACTCCACTGCCCCCTGGTGCCCCCTGTCCAAGCTCAGATCTCCTCGGCCATCAGCTGCTGGCCATGGCAGCTGCCAGCACCGGTCCCTGCCAGAGGGCAAGGGCAGAAGAGCAGCACACAAAGGAGGGTCTCAAGGAAGCCATCCCCTTGTGGCCATGTGACCTGCACTTGAACGCAGAGCTGGTTAGCAGAGCCCAGCAGCCGGGCGTTCCCGAGAGTCCAGCACAGCCCGGGGAGCGCCACCAGAGGGGAGGAGACAAATGCTACTTAACAAGACAGCGGCATTTGAGGCCCCACGTTCCGGTTTTGGAAAATAACATCCAGTCTCATGAACACACGTGGTGCTGGCCCATGGGGCCCTAAGCAAGGATATTTTGGGGCTCCCTCTTACCCCTCCTCCACCCCCGAAAGTTCTGCTTACATTATTCCACAAACCAAAAGAGCAGCAACCCAACCCGCACGTGTTCAGTAAGTACAGTCACTCTAAGCGGGGCCCTGAGCCACTGCTTCGCCCGCTTCTGCCTCGCACAGCCACAGCTCAGCAACACGAGTCCTTCTGTCCAACCAGCTGCTGTTCGGTTGTGAGCATTCCCAGGCAGCCTCCACAACCCAAACCCAACAAGGCTGGGCTGGGGGGCAGGACAATATGTACCTGAAGCTGACTAGAAACAGGAAATTACACTGACCGCTCTAGTCTCACTGACCACAGTGAGTGAAAACAGCCTCGGTGGGGAAAGGTTACAGTCATTTAGCTGAAATCTTGGTTTCCATAATTTGTGTGGTCACTGGCATAGAGACAACAGCCCAGGCTCTGCTCTCATTTCCACGCTGTAAATTGGGAGTAAGCTCCCTCGAGCCAGCCCTGCACCTCAGCAAGGACAGCGGGGAACGTGGCCCAGTCTTTAATAAAACAGAACAAAAACATGGAAACCGAATGCTAACCTGTCAGTTACCTTCATGCACGACTGCCTGCGCTGGCTCACCCTGGAGATCCCAACCATATTCTCGACCTTCGCTCCTACCCCTGTCCTGGGCAGACTTACTTGAAGGCCTAACAGAAATATTTCCATGGAGATACAGTTCCTGCGCGGGAACCATTTCAAAGAATGCTGTCTAGTGTTCGGCTCTGCTGCCCCCCAGAGTTCCCAGAAGCCCCTGCTGCTCACGATGGCAAGGCCAGAGGAGGGGGGCGGGGGGCTTTGGAGAGAGAGAATGAGACTAGAAAGGAGGCAGATCCTTCCTGCTGTAACCCACATCCTGGCCTGACCTCCTGAGTGTGCACCACACCTCCCCGAGCTTTGCTCTCAGCTACAGACTCCTCTTGACGGGGCTGCAAAGCACGTGAGTGTTCACGGGGCTATCCGGAGACAATTAATGGTGCTGTCAGAAGCTGGCTAGCCTGTCTGTGCGCTAAAGGCCCTGCGCTGCTCACCGCTAACAGAGTCTCCTTTAGTTCAAGCGGGAGGGCCTGTGCTTTTGGCGCACAGAGGTCTGCGTTTCTGCTGTCCCCAGGAGCTGCAGTGATCAACGGACAGTCACCAATTTCTTGCTGCCCCTCCATCTAAAGGGACTGGTTCAAACACAAAGGCCTCATCCAACCATTTCCTCGCCTACCCCGTTGAACAGGCAGCAGCACAGCTCGACTGGAAGGCTCTCCCTGCTCTGGAGGGCTGGGTGCTCCTCTGAAACCTGCGTCTGTGATGGGGAGAGGTGTCAGCTTCAGCCGAGTTGCCACCAACATGCGAAAGCTGTCATAAGAGTGGGGGATCAAACAGCCTGGGGGCATGTGAGCGGGGGGAGAACTCTGAGGCCGGGCTGAATCCCACGGGGATTTGGCGATACTCAGACCACTCGGTGCCGCTCGCCTGCCCAGCCCTGCCCCACGGAGACGAAGCGCAGTGTCACTGCTACCTATGGCTGGCAGAACGCACCCCTCACAGGGTGAACTGGCCTGCGCCCAGGCAAGGCAGAATCCGTATCCTTACCTCCCTTTTCCATCTGGCCAGCCACTCGTCTCGCTTCCTCTTGCTGATGTAGTACGGGTCCCCCGCCTGGAAGGTGAGCCGCTGCATGGGCCTCTGACGCAGGCTTGACTCCCAGCCCAGCCCGCCACGCAGGCGGCCTCGGGATCCCTGCTTGCAGGCAGTGAGAGAGGAGAGACAGGCTGAAAGGGGCTGGCTTCTCTGCTCACAGCTCTGGGGACATGGGGTCTGGGGCTCGCTGGGGAAACAAGGCAGTGAGGGAGGAGCACGATTCCATTGAACAGGGGACAGAGCAGGGAAGGGACTCACCCACCCCAGGCCATGTAGTGAGTCAGCAGCAGAGCAGGGACTAGATCCCAGGCTCCTGACTCCCAGTGCCAGTGCTCAGGGCAGGGCCATATCACTGCCAGAGCGTGAGGCACCCAAATCCAGGCCAGGTTTTACCTGTGGCTACACCAGCTCAAAAGCATGCTAGCTCTGAGGCTAGAGCAGGGTGCCAGGGCCCCTGCATCCCCTCAGTCCCTCCACTGTTTCTGCGGCTCCCACTTTTCCCTCCAGAGAAAAATTAGCCTCTCCCAGGATGGGTTCTAGCAACGCAGCGGCTGGGAGGCTGAGCAGGACCGAGCTGCAGGAATTAACCTGGGAAGCGCCAGCCCAGCCCATGCCGGATGCCAGGCGGCCAGGGCTCAGCGCTCACCCCAGAGCCCGTAGCGGAACTGGCAGTCAGACCCATTCAATCCGAATTTCTCTGCCAGCCTCCTACAGGAGTGCATTCCAGAGACAGAGACGCTTAGCACTGAGACCTACTGGATACCCAGAGCCAGAGCGAAATCTACATTAGCCAGAGCCCACCGTAGACACCACTGTGTGTGTGTCTGATCTGTGCACACACACCTGCAATCATGTCCCGATATGTAGCAGAGGCTCTGGGATCAGGGCCTCACTCTGGAGCTAATGGGCTCTGGAATGAGACCCCTGGGTCTCTAGAGGGCTCTAGTGCCTGGGGCCTTCTGGGGCGATAGGGGACCCTAGTGTCCAGGCCCCCATGTGCTGACCCACGCCCTGTAGAGACCATCCATTGTGCTGCACTGGACCTAGCCAGCCTCTCATGCTCAATGCAGCAGCTTCCTGTACCCGTCTCTGATTGCCCGGGGCTTGGACATGCCCTCCCCAGACGCCAGGCTGCAGCCTGACAGGAACTTGGCCATGTGGCCAGGGGCCACTTGATTCTGCCTGTGCTCTTGCTTCTGGAGGGCAGGAGTCGCAGCTCCCAGCCTGACTTAGCTCGGTGGCTTAGGCAAGGCAGGGCAGTGGAGTCCCCAGGGTGGCAAGCCTGGCACATACTTGCCTCCATTTTCAGGGAGTCATAGTTAGCTTCTTCCTTCTCTTCTTTGCCTGCAAACACAGAACACAGAGACTGCACGTCAGCCGGGCGGGAGCTGCAGCTCAGCACACGAGGGGCTGAGCCAGATCCCAAGGGACACAAAGGCCAGTTCAGCGCAGAAAGGCCAGCTGGGCAATACCACTGCACTGGCCTCCTGGAACCCTCTGCCTCTGGGAGCATCTACCCTGGAGTCACAATTCACTGTGCCAGCCCTCAGCTACCCCACTGTGTCCCAGTGGTGGGGCCCAGTGGGTCCTTTCCCCACTGCCCCCAAGGGGGGAGTCTCCTATGCCTGCCTGACAATTCTGACTGCCTCTCCCCCGCCCGGCTCAGGGCAAGGGCTCCAGGCCCTCCTGTGCTCCTGGGAATGAGGTCTCACGGGCGCCTTCCCTGGGCCGGGCTAATGGGGGGACAACTGCTCTCCCATTATAGTCTCCAACTCCAGCGGCCTTGTCCCGCGGCACCAGGGAGTAGCGTTGCCTGGAGGCCTCGGGACGCCGCCGGGGTGGCGGTGACCCCCGGAAATGGGCACACACCGGCTAGGGGGCAGGGCAAGAAGGGAAGTGTTCACAGCACTATGCAAAGGTTTCTGGTTTCCTGTGTTATCGGTACATCTCGCTGCCTTGCAGGTACGTGCAGAGCCGCTGCTGGGAAAGCAGCTAAAAATAAAACCAACCGTTTCTGAGGCTGCGAACCCTTGACACGTTCAAAGCGACCATGTTCTGAGGCCAAACACGAGGGGGGGCTGAGTGTGAGTTACCGTGAGGGGCGAGGGGGGAGGCTCCGCCTTTTGGTAAAGGTGTGTTTAGTGGATTTTTAGGGTTCATAAATGCAAGGCTCAGATACCACTGCACTGTACTCCCACAGCTCCGCTGGGGTCCCTCGATCCTGACCCACAGCCCCCCTGAACTTCCAGCCCTGGTCTCCCCAAGCCCAGCTCTGACGCGGCCCCTCAGCCTACTCTGGCAGCCCACCCTGTCCTTCCAGTCCTGTGACCCCCCAGCCAGCTCTGCTGATTCCCCTCCAGCCCCAGAGTATCCCCCACAGTCCAGCCCTGGCCTAGCCCGGCTTTGCTGCTACACGCTCGGCCTGAGCGACACCACTGCAGCCTGGGGCGTCTCTTGGGAAAGGCAAGCCATGCACGCTGCCCTGCCCCGGCCTGGGAACTGGGCTTGGCACACAAACTCCCACTAGGGCCTGGGAGAGACACTGCCAAACGCCGGGTCCCTCGGGACTCCTCCGTTTGCCCCGGGATGGATCCTGCCAGGGAAGGCAGGGAGGCTCCTGGGTGCAGAAGAGCTCCCAGGCTGAGTGCACGCACACTGACAGAGTCGCAGTCCTGCTCGCACACTGCCACAAACGCTGACGGGGGCTGGGCCTCGCTCACAGATTCCTCAGGCTCGGGGCCCAGGTGAGGGAGGGCGTTCCACGGCCACTCCCCACAAGCTGGGCACTGCTCTAGGCAGGCCTGGAGCCCCATGGCCTGGGTCCTAGAGAGAGGGAAAGGAAGTGGGGGAGGGCTAGCTCAGTGGTTTGAGCATTGGCCTGCTAAACCCAGGGTTGTGAGTTCAATCCTTGAGAAGGCCACTTAGGGATCTGGGGCAAAAATTGGTCCTGCTAGTGAAGGCAGGGGGCTGGACTTGACTCCATGACCTTTCAGGGTCCCTTCCAGCTCTATGAGATAGGTCTCTCTCTCTCTATATATATATATATTTAAAAAGAGCTCTGCAACAAGCAGGGCAGAGGCACCTCCTCGGAGGTGGTAGTGACAGGAGAGCAGTGCTGCCCTGAGCATCTGTTCTCAGTGGGGCAGAGCCCAAACCCTGGTCCCTGATCGGCACAGCAGCAATGGGCCCTGGGCAGGGGAAGGGCTGATTCTAGGAGCTGGAATCCAGCATCTGGAGAAAAGCCTCTGCTAAGGGGCTGGGAACGCTGCTGTCTCCCGCTGGGATCAGAGTAGCTCCCCCCAGCATGCACACTCCCGCTCCTGGCCAACAGGAAATCAAAAGCCCTGGGAATGGGCTACCCCCTCTCCATAGTCCTGACCCCTTGGGTCTCTTGCATCTCTGCTCCTGCACTCGCTGCAGGAGAGACACAGCCATCTAGGGCCCAGAGGGACTGGCTCCCAGCAGTGCCGCGTTCCTGCCAGGAAGAGAGGAGCCGCTTCCGGGGCGCTGCAGGAAGAGCAGCCCCCGAGGTGTGATGGGGAGGGTGTGGGACGCAGGGCAGCAGTTACACACACTGGCAGCGTCCCAGAAGGGAGGGAAGTTGGCAGGCGATCCAAACCGCAGCAGAATGAATCCCAGCCGTCCAGCGTACACTCCCCGCGCAGCCGGCGGGAAGAGCTTGCTGGAAGATGCTATCACAGCCAGAACACAGAGACTGCTCTGATGGGGTTTGGTTAATAAAACAAGCCCTGGCCAGTCCTGTGGTTAGCTCTGAGCAGCTGCCCCATAGCCCTCGGGGCTCCAACCCCTGGAGAATCCTGCCTTTTTCTCTGTCAAGCGGGAGACACACCAAAAACATGGGTGCAGAGCCCAGCACAGAGCATGGCTGGAGGCAGTGCCCAGAGCTCTGGGCCTAACGCCGAGGGAGACGGGTCTCCTGCTGCCCCTTTGACTGGCACAGGAAAGGCACCACTGGCCTCTGACTAGCCCATATCCAGCTAACCAGGGGTTGAGAGACCATCACCAAGATGCTAAAAGAGGCATTAGGCGTAATCCAGGGAATTCCTACCGGGCGAACTGGGTTGAAACAATAATTGAAAACAGAATCACCAAGTGCCTGGAAGGTCCAGGTCTGAGGGGGTCTAACCAGCATGGATTCTGCGAAGGAAAGGTGTCTCTCTGATCTCTTACAATGATTTACACATGACAATGAAGTAGTGGCTAAAGAAGAAGCGACAGCAAGGAGAGAGACCTGGGTGTGTGGGTCCATCACAGGATGACTATGAGCCACCAATGTGAGGTGTCTGTGAAAAAGGCACATGCGCTCCTAGGCTGGATCAGCAGAGGCATTTCCAGCAGAGCTAGGGAAGTATTAACGCCATTGCACACGGCACTGGGAAGTCCTCGTTTGGAATCCTGGGGACGGTTCTGGACACCCATGTTCAAGAAAGATGAACTTACACTGGAACAGCTGCAGAGAAGAGCTGCTAGGATGATCAGGGGAATGCAGGGCCTACAGTGCCCCCTACCCCACCCAAGGGCCCCCCCACACTTTGCCTGCTGGAGCCAGAGTAGCCCAAGATCCCCACTGGACCCTGAACCGCCTGCTAGCCGAAGCCACTGGCCAGGCCGAGCCACCCTGGGCTGCTGCCTGGCCCTAGTCAAGCCCCTGTGAGCTTCAGGGGAGAGGCGGACCAATGGCGGGGCCTCAGGGCGGAGTGCTGGCGGGGCCACGGCCTGGGTTTTGGGAGGCTTAGCTCCCCTGGCCTATTACACCACCGCCCAGGAGGGCCTGTCCTCTGAGAGGAGCCTGGCACAGCCTGGCTTGTTCAGTCCAGCAGAAGGCGGCGGGGAGGGAGGGATCTCACTGCACGCCATGAACGCAGTAGGGGGCACACCCCAGGGAGGGGAAGAGCTACTGACGCTATAGGACAATGCTGACACAAGAACAAATGGGGCTAAACTGGTCAGGAACAAATTCCAGCTGGAAATTAGGTGGTTTCTAGCCATCAGAGGGGTGAGCAGGAGTCCTGGGGGCAAACAGCGTAACTAGTCTGAAGAGCGAGCTGGGCCCGTTTCTGAGTGTGATTATAGGATGGCGTTGTTTGTGGTGGAAGGGGGCAGGGCTGTGTTATTCCTAAAGCTCATGCTTCAGGGTGTCAACCCGGCAGGGGTCAGGAATGGATTTTCTGCTCCCTGCTGTATTCGGGGTTTGTTCTGGTGTTTTATCTCCATCCTCTGATGCATCAGGGATGGCTGTGGCTGGAGATGGACACAGGGCTCTGAGCGTTCTCTCTCTCAGGTGCTTGGCTGGCTGGTTCTTGATCACACGCTCAGGGTCTAGCTGATTGCCATATGCGGGGTCGGGAAGGAATTCTTCCCCAGAGCAGATTGGCAGAGACCTTGGGGTTTTTTTGCCTCCCTCTGCAGCGTGTGGGTGCAGGTCACTGGCCAGGCTTAGCTGGGTGTCTCTCACCCTATTCCCTTGCCATGGTGGAGGCCGCAGGCACTAGTGCACCTGGCTCCCTCCTAGTCTCTCCCAGTGGCACGTAACAGCCTCGTCTCCTGTGGGCTGCAGCCCTTTGGTGGAACACGGTTGCTGGGTTAGTGTGTGGAGGCTGGGTGGTATTCCTGGCCTGTGCTATACAGGAGGTCAGACTGCGTGGTCAGGTGGCCCCTTCTGGCCTTAAACACTATGACTGGACTGTCAAAAGGCCTTTGACAAGGGCCAGCACATGAAGCTAAGTTGTTATGGGGTGAGAGGCAAAGTATTGACGTTTATGGCCAGGACGCACCCTGCTTCCCTGCAATGGCACTTTAGAGCCAGCAATCCGGAGGCACAGCGTGCCAGGCAGCTGGAGAAACTGCAGTGCTACGATTTCACACTCACATACAGGCCAGGCCCTAAGCAGGGTCTTGATGGCCTTGGTGGGAGGCTGATGGCAAACACTGCCCCACGCAGGAGAGCAAGGCGTGAGTTCCCCAGGAGAATGGGTGTGCCTCTCTTCCCCTAATTTGCAGAAGCGCCCATGTCCCCGGTTCATCCACTGGAACAACGGAGGGAAGGGGGTTGCAGGAATGGACCCAAAAGCAATTAAAGACATCCCAGAGAGAGGATGCTGGTATCAGGAGAGCCTGTGACTGGAAAATCAACTGGCAAATGCAGCCATCCTGGAACGTGGTGTTCCCTCACAACACCATCGGTCTTCACTGCAGAGGACATGGGGGAGATCTCCACACATTCTTTTTAGGTAACAAATCTGAGAAACTGTCCCAGATTGAGGTGTCATTAGAGGAGGTTTTGGAACAAATTGATAAACTAAACAGTAATAGGTCACCAGCACCAGGTGGCATCACCCAAGAGGTCTGAAGGAACTCAAATGTGAAATTGCAGAACTCCTAACTGTGGCACATAACCTATTGCTTAAATCAGCCTTAGTACCAACTGACCGGAGGACAGCTGATTTAACACCAATTTTTAATAAAAGCTTCAGAGGCGATCCTGGCAATTACAGGCCGGTAAGCCTAACTTCAGCACCAGACAAACCTGCTGAAACTACAGTAAAGCACAGAATTATCACATACATGAAAACAACATGTTGGGGAAGAGTCAATATGGTTTTTGTAAAGGGAAATCCTGCCTCACCAATCTATTAGAATTCTCTGAGGGGGTCAACAAGCATGTGGACAAGGGGGGGGGGGATCCAGTGGATATAACGCACTTAGATTTTCAGAAAGCCTTTGACAAGGTCCCTCACCAAAGGCTCTTGAGCAAAATAAGCTGTCATGGGATAAGAGGGAAGGTTCTCTCATGGGTCAGTAACTGGTTAAAAGACAGGAAACAAAGGGCAGGAATAAATGCTCAGTTTTCAGAATGGAGAGAGGTAAATAGTGGTGTCCCCAGGGCTCTGTACTGGGCCCAGTGCTGTTCAACACATTCGTAAATGATCTGGAAAAGGGGTCAACACCGAGGTGGCAAAATTTACAGATGATACAAAATTGCTCAAGATAGTTAAGTCCAAACCAGACTGTGAAGAGCTACTGTTCATTTTGATGTGACGCTACGGTGTTCTGCTCTCTGAGAGAATGTCTGTATGCAGAGAAGGGATTAGGAGCATCTTTTTTCCCTGCCTTATAACACAAGAGTGAGGGTACAGTACAGACCAGAAGCAGGGACCCCAGGGCAGCAGAGGCAGCTCAGAGCCTGCTAGAGCAGTTAACAAGCCATGGAAGGGAAGGGGAGCAGGGAGCAGGGAGGAGCCTGCTCAGTGACACGGGCTAGGGACGAGCACAAGGCTTCCCCTTCCCAGCCACGGCACAAGGAGGGCAGCCTGGGAAAGGGGCAGCCAGGCCTCGCCTGTTGCCCCACTTTCCCCACCGAGCAGAGCAGCTCAGCCCACCAGGGTTTACGGGCTCCTGAGGCTACAACCTGACGTGCGGCTCCATGAAGCCTTGGCTGCTCCCTCCCCACCTCTGCAGGGGAAGCACTGATTGGGGGGGAATCCCGAGCCCCTCACCGGGACCCAGGGACCAGAGCCTGCTCTCCCCACCTCCATCCCCAGGATCACTGGAGTGCGAGCGCTGGCTGACCCCCTTTGCTTGTATTTGCAGCCATCTCCCTGCCCCAAGCTCCAGGGGCAGGCACTGTGCCCCCATGTGTCTGTGCAGTGCCCGCAGCCTGCCTGACGCTGACCCCCACCCCGGATTATTCAGGTGCAGTTGGCCTCCTGTCGTGTGGGGGCCTTGTGCCAAGGGTGCAGCAGCCCGTCTCTCTGGCCTGCCAGGACTGAGCTTATTTCCAGACCCCGAAACCTCTGCTGGTCCAATACCAAGGCCTTGCTGCTGGCGAGGAAACTGCAATCCTGGCTCTTCCTGCCCCTGCAGAGCATTGGGGCCGACTCCTGACGGATCCTGGTTTCTGCATCCCTGCTGGGGGTCCTCCACTCCGCCCCGCAGCGTGGACTCTCCTTGAGCCACACCTCTACTGCATTACAGGCCAGGGAGAGCCTGGAGCAGGGATCCCCGTTTTCCGTGATAAAAACCCAAAATTCTCTGATAAAACCAACAAAAATTGGCGTTTTTCCACAATGAAAATGAAACACTGAAGTTAACTTCTCTAGCCGCAACATACGCAGGTGTCAGCTGAACACAATGTTCAACGCCTACCAATCATTACAATACAATACAATTCATAGCATTGCTATTTGTAGTTCTTACATACACCAAATACTTCCCGGTCTGTATTCTATACAGCAGAACCCCGTTTAGCCGAGCCACCACTATCTGGTTCTCCGTATTGACTGAACTCCCAGCTGCCTGGGCCTGACAGCAGCAGAGGCTGGGGTGCTCAGTCCCAGCCATGTAGGGCTGGCTGCCTGAGCCCCACCACATCGGAAAATAAGGGCCAGAAAGATCTTTGCCAGTTCTCCTGATTACCCCCATTTCTTGTGATGCGATCTGGCCCCAGTCCCCATGAGATCGGGGTTCCCCGTACAGGGGGTTATTTTTTCACAAAATGTAAAAACTAAAGATTTGCTGTAAAAATGCGAATTCCACGTTTTTCCGCAGCAAACAGATTTCTAGGATCCCTGGCCATGCATGCCAGGAGCAGGGAGCCCCTGGCTGGGTTAACAGCACCCCGTACTGGGCCAGGGAAGGCAACGATTCGCTAGGGCTTGGGCCGCAGTCTGACAAAGGGGTTCTAGTCCCCCATTAGCCCCACACGGAGCTCTGCACAGGCACCTCATAAAAGCTACAACCCCCAGCGCACACACACACACGCGCGCGCGCACACACACACACACACCCCGCCTCTTAGCTGAAAGCAGCCGCACGCCAGTAGCAGAGGCACCACTGAAAGTGGAGCTGGGCAAAGGGAGCCCTAACTACAGGCCTGGCACCTCTACCATGTCATGCCCTGCACAGCCCAGTACTGCCCAGCAAGGGGAACACCCTCTTCTGACACCCTTTAACCACGGAAACAATTTCCCCAGGGCCATGAGGGATGCTCCCTCCCTGGCCATTCGAAAGCCCTAATGGATCTGCTCTGGGTAATTATTGTAGGGCAGGTGTCTGGTCAGTGCTAGGCAGGAGGTCAGGCCAGTTGATCACTGTGGTCCCTTCCGGCCTGGGGATCTGGGAACAGCCAAAGGCAGGATCCAGGCTAGCTGGGCCCGGGCTGGGAATTAAGGCAGTTCTGCCGGGGAGCATTAACAACCAGGATAATGATTAGTGAGAACTAGCACAAATGCAGCAAGCTCGCAGGGCAGCCGCTGGGAGCCTAGCTCGGCGCAGCTCTGCCAACTCCCCTTTGGCCATAAAGCCACGTCAGATTGCACCAGGCTAGGCCAGGGCAACCTCAGACATCCCAGCCCAACCAGCAGGGCCCAGGAGGAGAGAAGCCAGACGCTCTCCCAGCGGGGAGCCCAGTGTGACCCATCTCGCGGCTAAGACATCCCCTGGGCAGAGAGGGAAAGGGGCTCACTACTGGGAGCTGGCTGCTTCCTAAGGGGTTTAGGAGCTGGCTGGGGAACACAAGCCACAGAAGGCAGAGCCGTGGCTGGTGCTGGGAGAGGGCAGGAGGTGGGATACTGGGGGCACATCTGATCTTCCTCTCACTCCTGATGCCTCTGCAGACAAACTTGCCCAACGAGTGCAGGAGCTTTCTTGGCTCACGGGACAAGAAGCCTGTGTGTGTGACCGAGCTGGGCAAGCTGGTCTCCACAGGAACTGGCCCCTCCTAGAAACCCGCAGTGCTACATGGGCCCTGCAGGGCACCGCAGATCTGAGAGATTGCAGCCAGTGACTGAGCACACCGGAGCCTCAGAAGAGCAGCAGGGAGCTGCACTGCAAGAAAACACTCTGCAGGTCTCTCTCCCACAGAGAAACCACGGGCTAGACACAGACCCAACAGTCCAGCCCCACCCATTCGACTGCCTGGCACCCACATCTGGCGCCTCACTTCACCAGCCAATCACAGCAACGGAAGCCTCAGGGGCAGCACTGCAGAAAAGACGGTTACTCACCTTTGTAACTGTTGTTCTTCGACATGTGTTGCTCATATCCATTCCAATTAGGTGCGTGCGCCGCGTGCACGTTAGTTGGAAGATTTTTACCCTAGCAACACTCGGTGGGTCGGCTGGGTGCCCCCTGGAGTGGCACCGCTATGGTGCCGGATATATACCCCTGCCGACCCATCCGCCCCTCAGTTCCTTCTTGCCGGCTACTCCGACAGAGGGGAAGGAGGGCGGGTTTGGAATGGATATGAGCAACACATCTCGAAGAACAACAGTTACAAAGGTGAGTAACCGTCTTTTCTTCTTCAAGTGCTTGCTCATATCGATTCCAATTAGGTGATTCCCAAGCCTTACCTAGGCAGTGGGGTCGGAGTGAGATGTTGCAGAATGCAAAACTGCTGAGCCAAAGGCTGCATCATCTCTGGACTGTTGGACCAGTGCATACTGTGAGGCAAAGGTGTGGACCGAGGACCAGGTAGCTGCGTGACATATCTCCTGGATGGGAACGTGAGCCAGGAAGGCAGCAGAAGCAGCCCGAGCCCTGGTGGAATGTGCAGTGAGCTGGCTCGATGGAACATGGGCCAAGTCATAGCAGTTGCAGACGCACGACGTCACCCAAGAAGAAATCCCCTGCGAGGAGACAGGTAGGCCCTTCATTTGGTCTGCCACTGCGACGAAGAGTTGGGGTGTTTTACGAAAGGGCTTTGTCCGCTCGATATAAAATGCGCCCTACAGACGTCTAGGGAGTGCAATTGTTGCTCCCTTCGCGATGAGTGTGGCTTTGGGAAGAAGACCGGAAGGAAGATATCCTGGTTGATATGAAAGGCCGACACCACCTTAGGGAGGAAGGCCAGATGTGGCCGCAACTGCACCTTGTCCTTGTGAAACACAGTACACGGTGGGTCCACCGTGAGAGCCCGAAGCTCAGAGACTCGTCTGGCCAATGTAATGGCTACGAGGAAAGCTGTCTTCCAGGACAGGTATAGCAGCGAGCAGGTTGCCAGCGGCTCAAATGGGGCAGTCATAAGTCTGGTTAGAACCAGGTTGAGGTCCCAGGTTTGGGCGAGACGGCAAACTTGGGGGTATAAGCGCTCCAAGCCCTTGAGGAACCTGGAAACCATAGGGTGCGAGAAAACGGAGCGGCCACTCTCCCCTGGGTGGAAGGTAGAGATGGCTGCCAAGTGCATCCTCAGTGATGACACCGCCAGGCCCTGCTGTTTGAGAGACCACAGGTAGTCCAAGATGGAATGGATCGGGATCTCGGGAGTAACATTGTGCGTTTCGCACCAGCAGGAGAAACGCTTCCACTTGGCCAGATACGTTAACCGAGTGGAAGGTTTCCTATTACCCAGGAGAACCTGTTGTACCGAGGCAGAGCAACGTAACTCGGATTGGTTTAGCCACGCAGCAGCCATGCTGTGAGGTGCAGGGATTGCAGGTCTGGCTGGTGAAGTCTGCCATGATCCTGCGTTATGAGGTCTGGGCGAAGAGGCAGGGGAATCGGGTTGGCTATCGACAGGTCTAGCAACATGGTGTACCAGTGCTACCTGGGCCACGCTGGAGCGATCATGATCAGGTGCGCTCTGTCCCTGCGGAGTTTTAGCAGGACCCTGTGAACCAGCGGGAACGGTGGGAAAGCGTACAGCAGCTGGCTCGTCCACGACATCAGAAAAGCATCCGAGATCGAGCCCGGGGAGAGGCCTTGGAATGAGCAGAACGTCTGGCACTTCCTGTTCTCGCGAGAAGCGAAGAGGTCTATGTGGGGAAAGCCCCACTTCCGGAAAACGGAATGGATAATGTCCGGACGAATCAACCACTGTGAGACAGGAAGGATCTGCTGAGGCGATCCGCCAGAGTATTCCGGACCCCTGGGAGAAAGGATGCTATCGATTGGGCTATGCAGAAGTCCCAGAGCTGGATGGCTTCCTGGCAAAGAGGGGAGGACCGTGCTCCTCCCTGCTTGTTTATGTAATACATGGGCGTTGTGTTGTCTGTGAACACTGAGACACAACGGCCATGTAGGTGCTGCTGAAACGCCTGGCACGCAAGGCAGACTGCTCTCAGCTCTCGGACATTGACGTGCAAGGCCAGCTCTTGAGCTGACCAAAGGCCCTGAGTGCGAAACTGACCAAGGTGAGCACCCCAGCCGAGAGACGAGGCGTCCGTCATCAGGGACGCAGAGGGGTGAGGTGGATGGAATGGCATCCCTGCACACACCAGGGAGGGCGTCGACCACCAGTCAAGGGAGCCTAGGATGCTCGGGGGGGGATCGTGACGATCATGTCTATGCTGTCTCTGCTCGGGTGGTATACCGAGGTGAGCCACGATTGGAGTGGACGGAGGCGAAGCCTGGCATGTTTGGTTTCGAACGTGCAGGCAGCCGTGTGACCCAGGAGACCTAGGCAAGTGCGAGCCGAAGTTGTCGAGAAGTTCCGTAGACCTTGTATAATTGTTGCCATTGCCTGAAACCAAGGCTGAGGTAAGCAGGCTCTGGCGAGATTGGAGTCCAGGATGGCCCCAATGAAGTCTATTCTCTGTGTGGGAATCAGAGTGGATTTCTCTATATTGATCATCAGGCCTAGACGCAGGAATAGGTCCTTGACAATGCCCACATGACGGGTAACTTGGGCCTCGGAGGTCCCTCGAATTAGCCAATCGTCTAGATATGGAAAAACGTGTATCCAATGGCGGCGGAGGGAGGCAGCAACTACAGCCATGCACTTTGTGAATACTCTTGGGGCTGTAGAGAGGCCAAACGGAAGGACCGTAAACTGGAAATGTTGACGGTTGGCCACAAACCGGAGGTACCTTCTGTGTGGAGGATAAATGGCAACGTGAAAATACACGTCCTTCATATCGAGGCGTTATACCAGTCTCCGGGATCCAAGGATGGGATGATGGTCCCCAGGGATATCATGCGGAACTTCAGCTTTATCATGAACTTGTTGAGTTCCCGCAGGTCTAGGATAGGTCTGAGACCTCCCTTCGCCTTGGGAATTAGGAAATAGCGGGAGTAGAACCCCTTGCCCCTTTCGTCCTTTGGTACCTCCTCTATAGCTCCGATGGCGAGGAGCATCCGCACCTCTTGCAAGAGGAATTGCTCATGAGAGGGGTCCCTGAAGAGGGACGAGGATGGAGGGTGGGAGGTGAGGGGCGAAATAAACTGGAGGCGGTACCCAAGTTCCACCATGCGTAGGACCCAATGATCTGAGGTTAGATGGAACCACACATGGAGGAGAAAGGAGAGGTGGGTGTAAAAGGGAGGGAACGGATCCTGGGTAATAACTGGTACGCCGTCCTCGGGCGTGCCCTCAAAAGTTTGGCTTTGGCCCCGCTGGTGGTTTAGAGGGACCCTGATTTTGGCCCCCTTGGGGCCCTGACTGACGCCTACGACCGCCTCGGCCACGCCTCCTGCCAAAGTCCTGTCTTTGTCTAGGCGCAGGGTAAGGGCGGTGAGGCTGGGGACGGAAAGGCCGGCGCTGAGTCACCGGCGTGTGCATGCCAAGAGAATGCAAAGTGACCCTGCTGTCCTTTAGGCTTTGCAGCCTAGGGTCAGTTTTTTCAGAGAACAGGCCTTTGCCATCGAAGGGCAAGTCCTGTATAGTATGCTGCAGCTCCAGGGGAAGGCCCGACACCTGGAGCCATGAAATGCACCTCATGGCAACACCCGAGGCCAGAGTCCTGGCAGCGGAGTCAGCTGCATCCAATGAGGCCTGGAGGGAAGTTCTCGCCACTTTCTTTCCTTCTTCCAGGAGGGCAGCAAACTCCTGACGGGAGTCCTGAGGGACCAACTCCGTAAATTTGCCCACTGCCGCCCAGGTGTTGTAATTGTAGTGGCTAAGCAGGGCTTGCTGGTTTGCTATGCAGAGTTGCAGGGCCCCTGCCGAGTACACTTTACGGCCCAGTAAGTCCATTCGCCTAGCCTCCTTCGATTTAGGGGCTGGTGCCTGCTGGCCATGGCGTTCCCTCTCATTGACGGACTGGACGACAAGGGAGCAGGAGGGAGGATGTACATATAGGTACTCGTACCCCCTGGAGGGTACCATGTACTTGAGTTCGACTCCCCTGGCCGCGGGCGGGATAGTGGCTGGAGGCTGCCAGATGGTATCCGCATTGGCCTGGATCGTCCGAATGAACGGTAGGGCCACTCTAGTGGGGGCATCAGCCGACAGAATGTCTACGACCGGATCCTCTATCTCCGAGACTTCCTCCACCTGGAGGTTCATATTGAGTGCCACCCGTCTTAGGAGGTCCTGATGGGCCCTCAAGTCGATTGGAGGAGGGCCCGAGGAGGACGTTCCTGCCACCACCTCATCTGGGGAGGAGGAAGAAGAAAGGCCGGGGACAAGCGGGTCCTGCGTGGGCTCGTGCTCCTGGACGACCTCCTGTCCCAGTGGAATTTGGGAGTCCGGTGGCTGAACCGGGGCTTCCTCCGTACCGGTCGGAGAGGGACGGCTAACTGTCGCCTCTGGCACCCGGTGCTCTGACGGAACAGAGCGAGATGAGATCACAGGTACGCCTTGGGCCTGGTGGTACGCCCAAGGTGTCCAGAATGACCACTGATGGGGGCCAGGGTCCTGGGCCTGGGGCTCCTGGAAGACTCTGGTGGGCACATCCGAATCACGGTCTTGTGCGTATGAACTGCCCGCGTGGGACAACACTGATGCACGTCTGGATGGCCATGGAGGAGCTGAAAAGCCCTGGGCAGAGTCTCCCTCTCTAGCTGGCGTTGCTCGACGCAGCACCGGGGATCGGTACCGGGAGGCATACCAGTACCGGGAGCGAGATCGGGACCTGTGACCGGAGCGGTGCTGGGAGGTCGACCGAGATCTCAAGGCTCGACAACGGGATTGGCTACGAGAGCCCCGGTGCCTGGAGCGGTGCCGGGAGCTGGATCGGTGCTGAGTGTATCGGGCCGGCGAACGGGACGCTGACCGGTGCCGCGAGTACGACCAGTACCGAAATGGAGAACGGTGCCGGGACTGCGAGCGGCGTCAGGACCTGGATTGGCGACGGGACCGAGAGCGTCTGCGGCACCGTGATCGTGAACGGTGCTGCTCTGTGGTGCCGACGGAGGGTGGTCTGATCAAGGCAGGCTTGCCGATCGACTGTATAACCCGTGCCGGGGGTTGAGGCAGCACAGACTCCGTCATTGCAATCAACTCCCTCGCTGTGGAAAATGTCTCCGGCGTGGAGGGAATAGTGAGCTCAACCACGGCTCACACCGGGGAGCTTTCAGGCACCGGACTCGATGGCTCTTGCGTGGCTGGAATCGACGGTGCCGATATTGTCAGTGCCACGGCAGGTATCGGTGCTGGACGGTCCGACTTAGTAGAGCGCTCGGGCTGCGGAGCAGGCGGCTCGGACGCAGCAGGAGTCTTGAGCCTCTTCACCCTCGGGGAGAGGGATCTGTGCCGAGCGGATGTTGGTGCTGGCGACGGCCGGTGCCGAGAGGCCTTGGCGGTACCGGTGCGATCCGGTGCCGAGGGAGCACTTCTTGAAGACTGTCCAGCGCTCGGTGCCGAGGGCGGAGGAGTAAGAGCTGCCTCCATCAGGAGCTCCTTGAGACGAAAGTCCCACTCCTTTTTTGTTCTCGGCTTAAAGGCCTTACAAATGTGGCACTTATCTGTCAGGTGAGATTCCCCGAGGCACTTCAGACAGGAGTCGTGGGGATCTCCCATCGGCATCGGCTTGCGGCAGGCCGAGCACGGTTTGAAATCCAGTGAACCGGGCATGGGCCCCGGCACCGGGTGCGGGGAAGGGGATAATCCCCGAACCCCTCTGAACTATATACACTAACTATAGTACCAACGAATAAAGTTAACTACAACTATATAAATCTGAACTATATACAGAAGAATTAACGAGAGAACTACGAGTAGCTAGGGAAGTGGAGATCAGCTAAGCCGCGCTCCACTGTTCCAACGACCGACACGGGCGGTAAGAAGGAACTGAGGGGCGGATGGGTTGGCAGGGGTATATATTCGGTGGTATAGCGGCGCCACTCCACGGGGCGCCCAGCCAACCCACCGAGTGTTGCTAGGGTAAAAATTTTCTGACGAACGTGCACGCGGCGCGCACACACCTAATTGGAATCGATATGAGCAAGCACTCGAAGAAGAACTGGGCCCGTTCCGCCTGAGGAAAGCTGGCACCATCCACTCCATGCAACATGAAAGGTGCCCAGCACGCTGGCCCGGGCTCTGAGAGATCGTACCAAAACCCGCAATCAGCTGCAGTGCCCCTACCTCCCCACGGGGAACATGCAAAGCTGAGGCCAGTGCTCATTGAACCCAGTCAGGGGCCATGATCTGGAGGTGGAAGCTGACGCAAAGCAGTGTCCAACCCAAGAGGAGGGGACTGCAGCCAGCACAGCAGAAGGCCTGAGTCTTCTCTTGTCTGCACCAAATTCCCCCTCCAGGACTTACACAGAGTGACATCTGACTTACGCCAACAGAAGTGATAGACGGCTCAGGCCCAGGGAGAGCTCCAAACCCAGGGCAGGAGGAGAAAGAGACTCCCTCCCGTGGCCAGAAATGAGCAAAGGCTCTGCTATGGAGCGCAAGCAGGAAAACCGGGGCGGAGCTGGCAGCGAGGGGTCAGCACCAGACAGCAATAAGGGGCTGGCTGCAGGGGTTAACGCCAGCCCCATGGCAGTTCTGTCTCCGCTGCACTCTGGCAGCGCCTGTAGGGCGTCTCATGCCAGCAAGCCCCACTGAACTGCACTGCACGTGCGTGTGTCTGTCTCCTGGTGAGGGCCAGGCTCTCTGTTGCAATCCAGCCTCTTGGCACTTTGTGGCTGGGCATGAGGGCAGAAAGCAGCGAGATCTTTCCTCTGGCGTAGGGGAGTTCCCCCGAGGCAGGCCAGGGGCAGGAAGGGATGTGCTACTGGTCTGCTGGCAGATGGCCCCATGGGGCCATGGAGCGCACTTCCAAGAACCTCTCAGGTGACACAAAGGACACTGGGTCGGGGCTGGTGTAGAACTGTCCCACACTCAACGTGCTGCAGCTGGCTTTTCTGTGCCCCCAGCTGAGCATCGGAGCCGGTCTCTCTCTTTCTGTGCAGCGCCCTGGGAGCTGTGCACTCGCCTGCCTTCGGGGACAGGGAACAAGAGAAGACAGTGGCCTGCCTCTCCCCGTTCCCTGCAGGCCACCAGCCGGTGACTGGGATCTCAGAGCTGGGGCAAAGGGGAGTAACCGGATTAGCAATGACTGACATGACTGAGTACAGCACAAACACTAGAGGGCGCACAAGAGCTATGTCCATTAGCTGCACCCAGGATTTATTCCCAACAGCCCCCCCAGGGACCCGCTCCAAGTTCTTCCCTTCCTAGAGCTCAGCAATGCAGAGCCCATTCCCCGGGCAGGGGGGCACTGAGGGCTGAGCCCAGAGCTGGCAGTCTGGCACTAGTGCCTCCCTGTCCGCTTTCCAGTGCATCCCTACTATCTCCCCATACTGGAGAGCAGACCCCGCCAATGGTTCGGTCTCCCCTGTTCTAGGAGCAGCGAGGCAGCTGGGAGCACAGAGCCCACGGGGTGGGGGTGGTCAGTAGGAAGCTGGGAACACGCACAGGGAATCAATTCTGAAGCACTTAGAGGAAAGTGATCAGGAACAGTCAGCATGGATTCACCAAGGGCAAGTCATGCCTGACTAACCTAATTGCCTTCTATGAGGAGATAACTGGGTCTGTGGATGAGGAGAAAGCAGTGGATGTGTTATTCCTTGACTTTAGCAAAGCTTTTGATACCATCTCTCACAGTATTCTTGCCGGCAAGTTAAAGAAGTATGGGCTGGATGAATGGACTGTAAGGTGGATAGAAAGCTGGCTAGATCATCGGGCTCAATGGGTAGTGATCAATGGTTCCATGTCTAGTTGGCAGCCGGTATCAAGCGGAGTGCCCCAAGGGTCGGTCCTGGGGCCGGTTTTGTTCAACATCTTCATTAATGATCTGGAGGATGGCGTGGGCTGCACCCTCAGCAAGTTTGCAGATGACACTAAACTGGGAGGAGTGGTAGATACGCTGGAGGGTAGGGACAGGATACAGAGGGATCTAGACAAATTAGAGGATTGGACCAAAAGAAACTACCCCCGTACTGTGTCCCTGAGCAACCAGCCAGTCATCTGGTGCCCAGGACTCCAGCAGTACCTCTCAAGCCTGCTCCCGGCCCTGCTCTCCGTAGCAGACCCCCCACACAGGGCACATCAGTTGGGTGGTGGCACCACAGGGGCACAGGCAGGAGACAGCAGGACCATGGGCAGGTCAGAGGTCACGTTACCCGCGCTCCTGGATCCTGCCAGCCCCATAGACGGGAGCCCTAAACGCTAAGGTCTTACTTTTCCCAGCTGTCTCCAAGAGTTTCCTCTTGCCTCTCTTCTTCTGGGGGGCGGAAGGGGCCAGCTCACCCTCATCGGCCGGGGGATCCGGGCTGTCCTTCGGGGTGCAGCGCCCGTTCTCCAGGGCCTGGCCCGTCTCGCTGTCTGGGAGGCTGTCTGTCTCGTCCTCGCCATGCTGCCCGCCCTTCGGGGTCCCGTCGCTGTCCTCCGGGCCTTTCCACTGGGCACCGTCTGTCTCCAGGTCTCCATTGAGCACCTGCTCCGTGGAGCCAGCATCCTGGCAGGGGGGGTGGCACTTTGGGACTGAGGCAGTGTCTTTGGATGCTTCACTACTTTCCACCTGCAGAGACAGAGAAAGGGAGAGGCTGAGAGGCCAGCTCCTGCCCAGCTCTGGGCTGCATAGGCCCTCAGGCCACCTTCGCCAGCGCCGTCACCCAGCCACATCTGCCCTCGGTGCTCCCCAATCTGGCCCCAATGTGCCCCTTGATTCATGTCCCACGTGCCCTCACCTAATATGGCCCCCGAAGGATCCCCAAGGAGCCCCCTTGACCCAGCCCCCAGTCTACACCCTTGTGCTAGAGCTGGCATGTGCCCAGTCCTCTCCGCCACGTGTCCACCTGCTCCTGGCTCCTCCTTCGCGGGGCTGCCCCGTTCACTGGCACTCTGCATAAGTCACCTACCCTGTGGGAGGGCTGAGCCCTGGGGCAGCCACTGCACCGTGCATCACAGTCCTGCCCCGCAGCCCCACGTACTGCACCAGAAAGGGCCCATCAGTGCTCTCGAGTGCTGTACAGCTCCGAGAGTGCCAGAGAACCCAGTGCTGCAGGGGTTAAAGGCACTCTCCCAGCAGTGAGCCCCCCGCACTGTACCGAGCCTGGGGGACAGGACTGCTCCTAGCTAGAGGCAGCAAGTCAATAGACTATTGACCCCCCACATACACACTCACTGCACCCCAGAGACATCTCCTGGGGCCTGCGTGAAATCCTTCCCAGTGCTCCAAGACTTACTGAAAATCAACATTAACAGTTCAGTGATCCCCAGCCAGCTCTTTTAAAACTCTTGAATGAAAGTAATCTGGGCCTGCTGGTTTAAAATGCCTAACTTTAGTAGCTTCTGTTTCACATCCTCCAGAGATACTACTGGAATGGAAAGAGCGTTATCGTCACCATATGCTTCAGGCTCTTTTCCTACTACAAAGATAAATGGGACGACCCAGGAAATTGTAGCCTTGTTATCCTGGCATCAATCGTGGGCTGTGACCAAAAGGGCGAGTGTGATCCTTGGATGCATAAAGAGGGGAACCGCAAGTAGGGGTAGAGTGGTGATTTTACCTGTCTTTGGAGCTGTGTGACCACTGCTGGAATCTTGTGCCCAGCTCTGGGGCCCACATCAAGAAGGATGCTGGTAAATTGGCAAGGGGTCAGAAAAGAGCCATGAGAATAATTAAAGGGTTAGAAAAAAAGCTTTATAGTGATGAAGGTAATAATTGGAGATATACCAATCTCCTAGAACTGGAAGGGACCTTGAAAGGTCATTGAGTCTAGCCCCTGCCTTCACTAGCAGGACCAATTTTTGCCCTAGATCCCTAAGTGGCCTCCTCAAGGATTGAACTCCCAACCCTGGGTTTAGCAGGCCAATGCTCAAACCACTGAGCTATCCCTCCCCCCTTGATTGAGTCAAGGAGCTCAGTCTATTTAGCCTAAGAAAGAGAAAGTTAAGGGATGTCTTCATCCCAGTCTATGGTACCTACACGGGGAACAAATATTTGATAAAAGGCTCTTCAATCTAGCAGAGAAATGTCTACCAGGATCCAAGGGCTGGTAGCTGAAACTGACAAATTCAGACTGGAAATAAGGAGCACATTTTTGATGGTGAGAGTAATTATCCACTGGAACAATTTACCAAGGGCCACTCTCCATCACTGACCACGTTTCAATCAAGACTGGCTGTTTTTCTAAAAGATGTGCTCTGGGAATGGTTCTGGGCAGGTCTCTGGCTGTTACAATGGGAGTCAGACTAGATGATCACCATGGTCCCTTCTGGCCTTGGGATCCAGGTATCACCCCAGCCTGAAGCTGGTCACACGGGGCGCAGGCAAGAGGCCTCCAGTGACACGCAGAGGGGGGCCCTGGCAAAGGGAGCGGGCAGTGCGGGGAGGCCTGTCCTCTGCCCCATTCTGAAGCATCTGTGCCTCTGCGTGCTGGGACCACCCGACACCAGCCTGCAGAGTGCGTTGCAGACCCTGTTCCCCTCCCCATTTCCCACCTTGTGCAGGCTTGGGGAGACCAGGCTCAGAAATACAGCCCAGCCCAGCCCATGCCTGGGACACTGCACCCAACAATTATTCACCCGCTGGGACGCAAATACACCAGCACCCTCCACCCTGCAACACGGCTGTGTGACACCCCAGCAGGGGTGGGAAGGTGCACACACCCAGAGCTCACTGAACCCTAGCCTGTACTCCTTCCAGCCCTGCTGGGCCTTACAAATCAGGGCCACGCGGGACCCGTGGCCCCAGCCCCACCTGGAAGGAGAGCTGCTCAAATGGCTAATGGGATCAGAACTGGGATCGCCCAGTCTGGTCTCTAGGGCTCCATTCAGTCACCAGGGCTCCCAGCCCTTCCCCAGGAGACAGCCCCCAGCCAGGCCCATTTCCCTGCCTGGCATCTCTCCTGAGCCCAGGCTAAGATCAAATCCCCACCCCCAGCCCAGTTACGCCCCCTGCACCCGTCTCGAAAAGCCCCACGTGCCAGGCAATTGACCTCACTTGGAAGGTGAGATTTTGTCAGACACAGCGTGCAGGGCTGCCCTGAAATCCAGCCAGCAAACCCTTGGGCTCCAGGCACAGATCGTGCTCTCTGGAGACACGCCCAGCCCTTCCTCACCCCCCGCTGCCTCGTGCACACGACTCCATCTCCCTGGAGATGTTCCAGGAAGCTGCCCCATTATTTTATTCCCTTCACAAAAGGCCCGTGATTTGTTTTCTCCCATCGTAAAAACCATCCTTGGCCCAGCCCCTTACCTCCAGGCTCACTGAGTGTGAGCCGTCTACAGCTGCTGGCTTCAAGTCCTCTGCTCAAACTCCATCCCAGCCCCACTCCAACCTGGCTTCTGCCCCATGCCCTCCACTGACAGCCCCCCACCACCAAGGATCTCTAATGACCTCTTCTGAGACCAGCTTCACAGCCAGTGCTCCACCCCCAGCCCCTCCAGGCCATGGCTGGCTGCCTTTAATGCAGCCGACCACCCTGCAATGCCTGGGCTTCCGTGAGCCTGTCCTCCTCCCTTTGGTGTCTCATCTGGGGGTGGTCTTGCTCCACTCGCCTCTTATGGGGAGGGTCCCCTCAGGGCTCCATTCTTGCCCCCTCCTCTTGTCCCTCTACACCAGCGGTAGGCAACCTGTGGCACGTGTGCCAAAGGTGGCACGTGAGCTGATTTTCAGTGGCACTCACACTGCCCAGGTCCTGGCCACCAGTCCGGGGGGCTCTGCATTTTAATTTAATTTTAAATGAAGCTTCTTAAACATTTTAAAAACCTTATTTACTTTACATACAACAGTAGTTTAGTTATATATTATAGACTTATAGAAAGAGACCTTCTAAAAACGTTAAAATGTATGACTGGCACGCGAAACCTTACATTAGAGTGAATGACTGAATGAAGACTCGGCCCAGCACTTCTGAAAGGTTGCCGACCCCTGATCTACACTGTCTCTGGGGGGGTGTCTATGCAGCATGCAGAAGGAAGTTCCCAGCCCAGCTCAGGAGACTTGGGCCTGTGGGGCTCACGCGGGCGCTCTAAAAACAGGGCTACAGAGCCTGAGCTCCAGCCCGAGCCATAGCATCAAAGCTCTGTCTACACAGCTCTTTTGAGAGCATGAGCCCATGCCCTGCTAGCCCGAGCCTGACCCAGGCTGACAAGCTCACTTCCGTGGGCTGCGCAGACACCCTGG
Organism: Mauremys reevesii; assembly: GCF_016161935.1. Taxonomy (NCBI): domain Eukaryota; kingdom Metazoa; phylum Chordata; order Testudines; family Geoemydidae; genus Mauremys; species Mauremys reevesii. The sequence continues at coordinate 206,116,192 of NC_052625.1, read as the reverse complement.
GTGATCTCAGCCACAAACATGGCTTTGGCTTTAACACCTATCTTTAAACTGATGACTCACAAATTCACGGCCGCTCCAGCCCTGTCTCCCTCCCTCTGCCCTAAGATCTCAGCCTGTCTCTTGAATGTCCTCCCACGGGTGTCCAGCTGCCACTGAAACTTAACCCAGCCACAGCAAAGCTCCTGATCTCTCCCGACATCCTCCCCTGCCTCCTCTAGCAGGACGAATGGCACCACCAGCCTTGCTGCTGCTCAAGCCTGACTCTTGGCTTCCTCTGACCCACAAACCTCGGCTGTGTCTGCAACTCCCAGAACGAGCACCATGACAAGGGCGGTTTGGTCTCAGCCTGGCCCTGACCCATGGAACTCCAGAGCCAGGTCTGCGCGTGCAGCCCCGTGACCTGAGCCCACAGACTCGTACCCCCAGCTGGGCTGCAGCGCTCATTAACTCTGAGCTCCCTCTAGCCGCGCAGGCCAGAGGGGATCTCCCTCAGCCCGGCGGCCCTGGCAAATCTGCCACTCTGCTCCCCAGCGGGCTGCCTTGCTCGGTATCAGGGCAGGGTAGCCATGGGCGTGAGCCATGCAAACAGTCCCCTGCACACCGCAGGCCTGCAGGGGTGAGCTGCACCCATCTCCCCCCACCAAACTACCCCCGAGTCCCCCTCTCACGCTGGGAGCCCGCCAAGCACGCTGCATCGGCCTGCACCTCCGGGGGCTAGAGGGTAGGACTAGGCACTGCTGTCCCAACACCCTGCTGCAGCCCCAGCCAGTCACAGCTTTGCACGGAGCCCAGCTCCCCCTCCCCCCACCGGGGCCCAGGAGCAGATCCAGCCACCCCAGCTCCCCACAAAGCGCCCTCTGCTCCTGGCCTGGCCTGAGGAGTAGCTGTTAAGCCACCGCACTGCAGCAAGGTGACAGCTGGGCCCCAGGGCTACGCCCAGGCCGGTTTCTCACATCCCCCGACCCAGGAGCCTCCCCCAGGGACCAGGGCTGTCCCAAGTGGGTGGCACCAAGGGAGACCCTCTTCTCGTCTGGAGAGTGACAGGCCAGGCCATGCAGTGGGATCCCAGGGCTGTGCCAGGGCGCTGGCACTCGGCCCCCCTGAGAGATCTGCCCCCCGCTGGGTAGCTGTGCTGCACTGCTCACCATGGTGCCTCATGCCCACGGCATGGGCAAAGCCCCACAGGTGGGGCCAGGCTGGCTGAGGCCTGATACCAGAACTGTCTAGCTGTGCCTAGTGCAGCCCCTTTGTCTTCGGGCTCCCATTTCCCATCTCACTCCCCAGGGCCAGGCTGGCGCATTCTGTACTCAGAGCCACGCAGAGGGCAGGGGTAAAGCTCTAGGCGCTGAGTGTGGGGCAGAGACACCTCCCAGGGCCCCAGGCGAGCTCTGTAGCAGCAGGATAGACCCTCCTGCCAAAGCCAGCCGGTGAGTAGCCAGAACATGGCAAGTCTCGGGAGCATCAGGCTTCCCCACATTGTGCCACGTGGCTGGGGCGGGTCTCTGCTGAACAGCATGCAGCAGGGCGGGGGAGGGAGGGCCTGTGGCTTCTCACAGCGCTTTTCATTAGTCATGTAACCCCAAAGCGAAGGAAGGCCCAGGGACATGGATTCCTCCCAGCAGCTGGGCACCTGCCTTATTCACAGCCCATTAATAGTGGAGAGGAGCCGGCCTGCGCTGGCGTCTCTACCCAGCTGCCTCCACTGGGGAAAGTGAAACAAGTGTGTGTGTGTGACAGGCGGAGTCAGAGCCAGCGCTGGCACAAGGCACATGGCGACATGGACTGGGGGGTGAGAGACAGACCCTGTCTACACTAGTGAAGCCAGCTGCTCAATCACGCTCCCTAGCCCCTGCCAGCTGCACGGACTGGTGTGTGCCTCCTGGAGCGTCCTCACTGCTGGCTCCCGAGCTGCGGGGCCTGCATGCACTAGCAGCCAGCCTATTTCCTCCAGGGCTGACCTGCAGGCTTGGCCTGCCCTGGCGGCACGGTCAGGGGCTCTCACTCAGAGGTGCTGTGCCACCCAGGGAACAGTTCGCAACGACTGTTTAACACGCCACACACACACTTCTGCCCCCCCTGCACTGGGGAACCCGGGTGGGCGAGCGGTTCTGCGCAGGAGCACTCCAGAGAGCACGAGCTGCAGTCCAGCCCTGGGCTGGGTTAACAGCGAGGGAGAGCGCCAGCCTCAGCCCCAGGCCCAGGGGAGCCGGGTACACAATCAAGGCCAACCCCTGCCCATAGCCACGCAGCCCTGGACAGAGCCGGCAGGGGCTCCCGGCTGGGGGGAGAAGGGCAGGGCTGGCAGCCTGGGAGCCCGGCTGATGGTGTGAGAGCCAGCCAGGGGAGCTCCACCCCAGCCTTGATCCCCCCTCTGCTTCCTACTCCTGGGACTCAGGGGCGAGCAGCCCTGCACGGGCAGCAAGGAGCAGTGCAGCAGGCTCATTCTCCCAGGGCTGGGGGGCCAGGACTCCCACCCTGCTCAGCAACGGCGCTCGGGGGCCATTGGCCAGGGGCTGCAGGAAGAGCCTGGACAGCAGAGCGGCTGCGAGGGGAAGGGTGAGGAGTTAAGAGTGAAAGGCCCAGCCTGGCTCAGTGGTTTCCGTGGCAAGGGAGAGTGAAAGTGTAAGCGTGCTCTGCAAACCCCAGCAGGGACGCGTGCAGGCAGCGCTGGCTGCAGGGGGCTGTGCTGGGGGGGGCTTTGGTTCTTTCCCTAACAGCTGCAGGATTGGGGCCAGGCCACAGCCCCCTGGGATAGCTGGGCACCGGGCACACACACAAATCCGATAGGGCAGCACTGGGGGCTCTTCTTTCCAGGCAACCTTAGGGCCCCCATTCCCCACCACTGGGCCCCCACAGACCTGGCCACAGAGCTCCCCCTCCAGGACTGATCACTGCAATTCATTCCATCTAGGAACGAAGTCAGACCCACAAAACCCTCCCGCTGGGACACAATGCAGCGCCATTCTGCTTAGCAGCACACGGACACATCACCCCATACCCCCCCTCTCTCCTGCAGCTCCCCACTCGAGCCAGAGCAAGGTTTCTGTCCTGATCCACCAGTGGAGGAGACAGAACTCGCCCGGGAGCTGGGCCTGGCCTACGAACTCACTCCCACGAGAGGGGAGAGACGCCGAGCCCCAGGCTGAATCAGAACTCAGCTCTTTTGGCTGCTGCTACCTTCCATGCTGCTACTGCAGGTGGAAGGGCAGAGTCTGGGTATTACTAAACTGCTAAGTGTTCAGCTACTCTGCTGATGGGGGCCACCCAGCCGGCCGACTAGCCAGAACACCCCTGCTCAGACACCCGCCCTGCCCCCTGCAGCAGAGCCCCCTAGCACTGAGATCTGCACTCAAGAGGGAGAGCGCTCCCCTGAGTTACCCTGCTCCGGGCTGCACCTGGGTCCCCCCTGCCGGTCCCCCAACCGCCCCGATCAGTCCCTCAGCAGAGTGCCTGTCTCACATGGCCACCCTGCACCACAACGGAATGGCTGCTGCAGTAGCTCAGGCTCCCAGCCCCAGAGGCCCCATGTCGGCGGGGCGCCAGGACTCTGGCCATGAGCTCACCAGGCACATTACATGCTCCATTAGAAAGCACGAGGTATTGAACACTTCGCTCAGTTTCCTGTGCTCCAAACCCAGCGTTCAGCTCCCTCTGCCTCCGCACCCCCTCCCACAAGCAAGGCAGCAGGAACAGGCCTGGCCCTGGGGCCTAGCTCCGCCTGCCTCTGAGGAGGAACAAGACACCAGGAGCACCGCCGAACCGAGGGGCTGGGACTCTCCCCGTGGACCAAGGCAGGCCTGCTTGGAGCCCAGCCAAACACGGAGGGAGCAGCAGAGAGGAGGTGCTTTCCTGTAGTGCCAGCCTTCTCGGCCACCTGCACCACCCTGTCCTGGAGGGACCTCAGCCCTCCCACTCAGCGCCTGCTGGGCCAGCCCTCGGCCCAGGCCCTGCAGGCAAGCCTGGGTTTGAAGAGAGAGGCTTGTCCCTAAGGCAGGGAGGAGCCTGGAATACCAGTCCCCATGCCCCAAACGTGACTTGCTCTCAGCCCAGCCCCGTCTGCGCTGCAGGGCACAGGTGGGCAGCAGGAACCCCTTCAGTCAAGCTGAAATGCACCCAAGGGAGCCTCTCCCTTGCCCCCCATCTCTCTCCTACCAGGCAGCCTTGTCCTGGTGCCATGCCAGTGCCACACAGACATCGCCCCCCCTCTCCCCCCGGCCCTGGCTGGCCACTTGCTGCTCACTCGGTCTTCACAGAGAAGTGAGAAGGGAAGCAGGGCCGTGGCTCTGGCAGCGATCAGTGGGGCCAGGCACTGTGCCCGGCTGATGCAGAACAGTGCCGCTGCCAGCATCGTGCCCTGTGGAAACTACATGTCCCAGGATGCAATGCACAGTGGCAGGGGGCCACAGGGCACAATGGCACAGAGAACCTGCCCACACACGGCTTGGCTTTGCCTCTGCTCCATCGGCTGCAATAGCTGAGAGGGACCGGGGGGCTGCAGTGAGGATCAAGGGGCTTGGGCTTAGGGGGTCTGAACCAAGGATTAAAAGGGGGGGGGGCTGCAGGTGAGGCTCGACGGTCGCTCTCAAGAGCTCTCCGTATCCTTCCCTTTCACAGACACCGCAATTCCCCCACAACTAACTCACAAATCCCTGGCACTGAGCCTGGAGAGATCCCCCAGTCCTGCCGCTGCCTGGGGTCCCTCACGTCCGCCAGGGATGGACCCCACTGCACTGGCTCCTCAGGAGAGGGGAGGAAGGTGTCACCGTGGAACCCCCCACCCACTCGGCCATGTGCTGACGGACACCCCGCATGCCAACAGCACATCCAAGGCCACAAGGGGCGGCTGCCTCTTACCATGGTGCAGGCCCCACCGCATCCCCGACCGGAGCCCCCCGAGGACAGCTGCCGCCTGCCTGCGTCCCAGGAGCCTCCTCCCCACACTCGTTTCTCTTTCTCAGCGCCTGCAGCAGACGCTTCCTGCTGAGCGCTGGTCCTGACGCTGCCTCGCTCACAGTCACTTCCTCCAGTCACGGGCCAGCCTCCCCTCGCCCCCAGCTACTTGCCTGCTCCGAGCGCCCTGGGGACCCAGCACCTCTGCTCACCCCAGGCCTGGCCCCCCAGGAGGAACGTGAAGCTGCAGAGAGCTGGGCAGGATGTGCCAGGCTGCAGGGCAGAAAAAGGCAGGAGCTGAAGACCCGGGGGGAGGAGGCCCAGCAGCTGGCTGTGCCCTGGGGGAGAGGAGGAGCTGGGCACAGGGGGTTACGAAGCGGAGGGGAGGTTTTGCAGTGGGGATGGTGAAGAGACAGCCACAGCCTGGAGCTGGGGAGGGGAAAGCTAAGGAGCCCAGCCTCAGGGTGCGCAGCTGGAGCTGGTGGCTGAGGCGCATTGGGGCTCACTGGTGTCAGGAGGGCAAGCGAAGCCATGAGAGTGGGAGGGGTCGCCGGGCACGGACCCCGAGATGCCCGGGGAGGGGGAGGGGGAGTGGCAAGAGATATTTGGAACTGGCGGATGATGGCTGGCAAGTCTAGCCCAGAGCCCTGACTGCCTGAGGAGGCGGGGGGCGGGGGTCACAAAGCAGCCCAAAGCACACTGGGGCAGCCCTCGGGAGACCGAACAATCCCAACCTCTGCGACTGACATCCCAGCCTCCGGGGAAATGGAGGGGACCTTGGGTGCCCAGCCCCCTGCCCAGCCGCCACACAGCAAGACTGCCTTGGGAACTGCAGGCCACTGCTGACACAGCCTGTTCCCGGGCTGTCTCTCAGCTTTTCCGCACCGGGACACCTGCACACACTGTCACGGAGTCCCCGGGCGCTGCTCTGGAGCTGCTCCCCACCAAGCCAGGCAGGACTCTGGGAGCCTCCTCTCCCTCGGAGCAGCCTGTCTGCAGGGCAAGAAGCTCACACGGCTTCACCTCCTGGGTCTCTCCTTGGAGCATTCAGCCTCCCCTGCCCCTCCATGCGCTTCCCCCAGGGAGTCCGCCCAGGCGGGGTCCTGGGGGGGCCACAGGGTCCTGCCCCCACCACTGCGCAGTCAGACGTGACTCTCAGCCAGCCAGTAACACAGAGGTTTGTTCGATGACAGGAACAGGGTCTAAAACAGAGCTTGTAGGTACCGCGAACGGGACCCCTCGGCCAGTTCCATCCTGGGGGGCAGTGAGCCAGACCCCCACATCTGCCCTCACTCCTCGTCCCCAGCCAGCTCCAGACTAACAACTCCCTCCACTCTGCTCAGCCCCTTTCCCAGGAGGTCACCTGACCTCTTTGTCTCCAACACCTTCAGCTGGCACCTTTGCAGAGGAGGGGCCCAGGCCATCAGTTGCTAGAAGACAGAGTGCCAGGCATTTAGGTGCACTGGCCCTTCGCTCTGCAGCAATCACACCCCCTTATTCCACCACCTAGATACTTAAGAACTGCCTAGGGGACACTGAGGCACCAACACAGTATTCAGAGAAAACATTAAGAACATTCCCAGTTCGTCACACACACCCACCCCCCAGAGCAACCTCGGCTGCCCTGAAATCCCCTAGGGAGAGCATCCGCCTGCAGCAATGCTTTGTGTTACTGTCCCAGCCACTGCACTGCTGAACCACCACGGCTGTGTTTGCTTTAGTGCCTGACCTGCCCTGCCCCGCCCTGCCCCTTGGCTCCAGGGCTTTCCTTTATTGCACAGATATGAAGTGGAGGGAATGGACTAACTTGAGCCACATTCCAGTGTGTTCAGCGGTACGTGGACCCGTGAACGTGCGCACACACACGCAGTCTCTCGCTCTCTATCTCTGTACTGTATCAGGATGCCAATGTTTGCCTGAAACCCCCAAGCCTAGTGGCAGATGCTGATTCTTGTAACTCATTGAACCCATCCGAATACAGGGGAGGTGGGGTCGGCTCTTTTGGGAGAGAACATAGGGTGTGGGCAGAGCTGAGCTCAGAGAGGAACCCTGGGAGCGGCCCAGCCTGGAGAGAAGCCAGGGCTAGGGCTTGGCTAGCTTCACTGCAAGTTCCTCAACTGAATAAAACCAAACTCTCGGAAAGGGAGAAGTTTTGAGCTGCTGCAAATTGTGTGGACTGTTTGGAAGCCATACAAACAACTCGTCAAACATGGCACAAACCTACCCCTACACAAATGCTCTATGAGTTGGCACAAATGTACATGCTGTAAGGGACCGTGGTATAGGTGGTCTGGCCTAGCAGTCACAGCTGGGCTGAAGTCTGTCCACCAGGGACAGGAGCCACTGGGCAGGAGTGGGAGGAACTGCAAGGCGAGGTCCCAGAAACAAGAGTCAGGGTCAAAGGCAAGCCAGGGTCAGAGACCAGAGATCGGGGCAGTACCAGGTTAGAACTGAGAGGCAGGAGTTGGGATCGGGCTCAGAGACCAGAGATCGGGCAGTACTGGGTTAGAACTGAGAGGCAGGAGACGGGGTCAGTGGCAGGTCGGGGTCAGAGACCAGAGATCGGGGCAGCACCGGGTTAGAACCGAGAGGCAGGAGTCGGGGTCAGTGGCAGGTCAGGGTCAGAGACCAGAGATCGGGCAGTACCGGGTTAGAACCGAGAGGCAGGAGTCGGGGTCAGAGTCAGGCCAGGGTCAGAGACCAGAGATCGGGTCAGTACCGGGTTAGAACCGAGAGGCAGGAGTCGGGGTCAGTGGCAGATCGGGGTCAGAGACCAGAGATCGGGGCAGTACCGGGTTAGAACCGAGAGGCAGGAGTCGGGGTCAGTGGCAGGTCGGGGTCAGAGACCAGAGATCAGGCAGTACAGGATTAGAACCTAGAGGCAGGAGTCGGGGTCAGAGACCAGAGATCGGGGCAGTACCGGGTTAGAACCGAGAGGCAGGAGTCGGGGTCGGGGTCAGACCAGGGTCAGAGACCAGAGATCGGGCAGTACCGGGTTAGAACCGAGAGGCAGGAGTCGGGGTCAGAGTCAGGCCGGGGTCAGAGACCAGAGATCGGGGCAGTACCGGGTTAGAACCGAGAGGCAGGAGTCGGGGTCAGAGACCAGAGATCGGGGCAGTACCAGGTTAGAACCAAGAGGCAGGAGTTGGGGGTCAGAGCCCAGAGATCGGAGCAGTACCAGGTTAGAACCGAGAGGCAGGAGTCAGAGTCAGAGTCAGGCCAGGGTCAGAGACCAGAGATCAGGGCAGTACCAGGTTAGAACTGAAAGGCAGGAGTCAGGGTCAGTGGCAGGCCGGGGTCAGAGACCAGTGATCGGTGCAGTACCTGGTTAGAACCGAGAGGCAGGAGTCAGAGTCAGAGTCAGGCCAGGGTCAGAGACCAGAGATCAGGGCAGTACCAGGTTAGAACTGAAAGGCAGGAGTCAGGGTCAGTGGCAGGCCGGGGTCAGAGACCAGAGATCAGGGCAGTACCGGGTTAGAACCGAGAGGCAGGAGTCGGGGTCAGAGACCAGAGATCGGGGCAGTACGGGGTTAGAACCTAGAGGCAGGAGTCGGGGTCAGAGACCAGAGATCGGGGCAGTACCGGGTTAGAACCTAGAGGCAGGAGTCGGGGTCAGAGACCAGAGATCAGAGGTAGTACTCCACTCAGATGAAACTTTGTGGGAAGGGGTGACCCTAAGCAATCCCAGTGCCGGCAGCCAGGGGCTCCCCCAGATCAGCTGAGGAGATCAGCTCCATGCACCCGAGCTCACTGTGGCGCTAACCTGTATCTACCAGGTGTCATGTCATATGTCACTGGGAAGCTAATGCCTCGCTGGTCATTCATGTTCTTGCATGATGTCCGTGCAGTGTGTAGTAAGAGTTATGGATACACACTGGAATTACACTAATGGGTGTTTAAACCAGGCATGTCAGGGGAGTTGGTAAACAGGTCTGCCCTAGACAAAGGAAGGCGTCTTTGCTTCTATGCCCAGCCCAGGGTCAAGCAGAGACAATGCAGGTCCACTTATGTGCCAGGCAAACGAAGCCCCATGCTACCAAGTGAGGCAGGAGAAAGCTTCCAGTAGGGAAGAGAAACTTTATCTGGGCTATAAAGACAGGGGGTCTGAACCTGTCTTTCAGGTTTTCCTCTGAGAAATTAGAGGATTGGGCCAAAAGAAATCTGACGAGGTTCAACAAGGACAAGGACAGAGTCCTGCACTTAGGACGGAAGAATCCCAGTCGCTGTAACAGATTAGGGACCGAATGGCTAGGCAGCAGTTCTGCTGAAAAGGACCTAGGGGTTACAGTGGACGAGAAGCTGGATATGAGTCAACAATGTGCCCTTGTTGCCAAGAAGGCTAACGGCATTTTGGGCTGTATAAGTAGGGGCATTGCCAGCAGATCGAGGGACATGATCATTCCCCTCTATTCAACATTGATGAGGCCTCATCTGGAGTGCTGTGTCCAGTTTTGGGCCCCACACTACAAGGAGGATGTGGAAAAATTGGAAAGAGTCCAGCGGAGGGCAACAAAAATGATTAGGGGGCTGGAGCACATGACTTATGAGGAGAGGCTGAGGGAACTGGGATTGTTTAGTCTGCAGAAGAGAAGAATGAGGGGGGATTTGATAGCTGCTTTCAACTACCTGAAAGGGGGTTCCAAAGAGGATGGCTCTAGACTGTTCTCAGTGGTAGCAGATGACAGAAAAGACGGTTACTCACCTTTGTAACTGTTGTTCTTCGACATGTGTTGCTCATATCCATTCCAATTAGGTGTGCGCGCCGCATGCACGTTCGTCGGAAGATTTTTACCCTAGCAACACTCGGTGGGTTGGCTGGGCGCCCCCTGGAGTGGCGTCGCTATAGCGCCGGATATATACCCCTGCCGACCCATCCGCCCCTCAGTTCCTTCTTGCCGGCTACTCCGACAGAGGGGAAGGAGGGCGGGTTTGGAATGGATATGAGCAACACATCTCGAAGAACAACAGTTACAAAGGTGAGTAACCGTCTTTTCTTCTTCAAGTGCTTGCTCATATCGATTCCAATTAGGTGATTCCCAAGCCTTACCTAGGCAGTGGGGTCGGAGTGAGATGTTGCAGAATGCAAAACTGCTGAGCCAAAGGCTGCATCATCTCTGGACTGTTGAACCAGTGCATAATGTGAGGCAAAGGTGTGGACCGAAGACCAGGTAGCTGCACGACATATCTCCTGGATAGGTACACAAGCCAGGAAGGCGGCAGATGAAGCCTGAGCCCTGGTAGAATGTGCGGTGAGGCGGCTCGAGGCTACATGAGCCAAGTCGTAACAAGTACGGATACACACCGTTACCCACGACGAGATTCTCTGGGATGAGACAGGTATACCCTTCATTTGGTCTGCCACTGCGACGAAGAGCTGGGGCGTTTTACGAAATGATTTTGTCCGCTCGATATAAAAAGCGAGCGCTCTACGGACCTCCAGGGAGTGCAATTGTTGCTCCCGTCGTGATGAGTGTGGCTTTGGGAAGAAGACCGGAAGGATGATATCCTGGTTGACATGAAATGCCGAAACCACTTTAGGGAGGAATGCCGGGTGTGGCCATAACCGCACCTTGTCCTTGTGGAACACAGTATATGGTGGGTGCACCGTTAGAGCACGAAGCTCGGAAACTCGTCTGGCCAATGTAATGGCTACGAGAAAAGCTGTCTTCCAGGACAGGTATACCAACGAGCATGTTGCCAGCGGCTTGAATGGGGCAATCATAAGTTTGGTTAGAACCAGGTTGAGGTCCCATGTTGGGGCAGGGCATCGTACTTGTGGGTATAGGCGCTCCAGGCCCTTGAGAAATCTAGAGACCATAGGGTGTGAGAATACAGAGCAGCCAAACTCCCCTGGATGGAAGGTAGAGATGGCCACCAAGTGCACCCTCAATGAAGATACCGCCAGGCCCTCCTGTTTGAGAGACCAGAGGTAGTCCAAGATGGTAGGGATCGAGGCCTCAGTGGGGGTAACACTGTGTGTCCCGCACCAGCAGGAGAAACGCTTCTATTTGGCCAGATACGTTGACCGGGTGGAAGGCTTCCTGCTACCCAGGAGTACTTGCTGTACTGAGGCAGAGCAACACAACTCTGACTGGTTTAGCCATGCAGCAGCCACGCCTTGAGGTGAAGGGCTTGCAGGTCTGGGTGGCGAAGTCTGCCGTGGTCCTGCGTTATGAGGTCTGGGTGGAGTGGCACGGGAATCGGGTTGGCTAGTGACAGGTCGAGCAGTGTGGTGTACCAGTGCTGCCTGGGCCACACTGGAGCAATCAAGATTAGGTGCACTCTGTCCCTGCGGAGTTTTAGCAGGACCTTGTGAACTAGCGGGAACGGCGGGAAGGCATAAAGCAGCTGGTTCGTCCACGGCATCAGGAATGCGTCCGAGATCGACCCTGGTGAGAGGCCTTGGAAGGAGCAGAACATCTGGCATTTCCTGTTCTCGCGGGAAGCAAACAGGTCTATGTGGGGAAATCCCCACCTCTGGAAAACCGAATGATTAACATCTGGGCGTATCAACCACTCGTGGCAGAGGAATGACCTGCTCAGTCGATCCGCCAGAGTGTTCCGAACCCCCGGGAGAAAGGATGCTACCAGGTCTATCAAGTGGGCTATACAAAAGTCCCAGAGTCTGATGGTCTCCTGACAAAGGGGGAAAGATCGAGTCCCCCCTCGTTTGTTTATATAGTACATGGCCGTTGTGTTGTCTGTAAACACTGAGAAACCGCGGCCTTGTAAATGTTGCAGGAACACCTGGCACGCTAGGCGGACTGCTCTCAGTTCTCAGACATTTATGTGCAACGTCAGCTCCTGAGGTGACCAGAGGCCTTGCGTACGAAGGCTTCCGAGGTGCGCGCCCCAGCCAAGAAAAGACGCGTCCGTCATCAGGGACACTGAGGGCTGAGGCGGATGGAACGGTAGCCCTGCACCCACCAGGGAGGGAGTCAGCCACCAGTCTAGAGAGCCTAGAGTGCTCGGGGGAATGGTGACTATTGTATCTATTGAGTCCCTGCTCGGGCAGTATACCGAGTTGAGCCAAGTTTGTAACGGACAGAGGCGGAGCCTGGCGTGCTTGGTTACGAACGTGCATGCAGCCATGTGACCCAAGAGACCGAGACAAGTGCGAACCGAGGTCGTCAGGAAATTCTGCAGACCGCAGATGATTGTTACCATTGCTTGAAACCACGGCTGTGGTAAGCAGGCCCTGGCTAGATTGGAGTCTAGGGTCACTCCTATGAAGTTTAACCTCTGTGTGGGAACCAGAGAGGACTTCTCTATATTGATCACCAGGCCTAGACGAGTGAATAGGTCCCTGACGATGCCCACATGCTGGGTGACTTGTCTCTCGGAGGTCCCCCGGATGAGCCAATCGTCCAGATACGGAAACACGTGTATCCGATGTCGGCGGAGATATGCGGCGACCACGGCCATGCACTTCGTGAATACCCTTGGGGCTGTGGAAAGGCCAAAGGGCAGGACTGTGAACTGGAAGTGCTGATGGTCGGCTACGAAGCGGAGGTACCTCCTGTGCGGAGGAAAAATGGCGATATGAAAATGTGTCCTTCATATCGAGGGCGGCATACCAATCTCCAGGATCCACGGACGGGATAATGGTCCCCAGGGATACCATACGGAACTTCAACTTTACCATAAACTGGTTGAGTCCTCGCAGGTTTAGGATGGGTCTGAGACCACCCTTCGACTTGGGGATTAGGAAATAACGGGAGTAAAACACCTTGCCCTTTTCGTTCTTTGGCACCTCCTCTATAGCCCCCATGGAGAGGAGCAACCGCACCTCTTGCAAGAGGAATTGCTCGTGAGAGGGGTCCCTGAAGAGGGACGGGGTGGGGTTGAAACAAATTGGAGGTGGTATCCATATTCCACCGTGCGTAGGACCCACAGATCCGAAGTCAACTGGGACCACGTCGGAAGGAAGTAGGAGAGACGGTTGGAGAAGGGAGGAGAAGGATCCTGGTCTGTAACTGGTACGCCGTCCTCGGGCGCACCTTCAAAAGTTAGATTTTGGTCCCGCTGGTGGTTTCGAGGGACCTTGATTTTGGCCCCTTTGGGGTCCTGACTGGCGTCTACGCCCACCTCGTCCGCGCCATCTGTCAAAGTCCTGTCTGTGTCTAGGCACAAAGTATGGGCGGGGAGGCTGGGGGCGGAAGGGCGTGCGTTGGGTCACTGGCGTGTGCATGCCTAGAGAACGCATTATGACCCTATTGTCCTTCAGGCTTTGCAGCCTAGGGCCACAGTCTTCTCTGAGAAGAGGCCTTTACCATCGAACAGCAAGTCCTGGATGGTGTACTGCAGCTCGGGCGGGAGGTTGGAAACCTGAAGCCATGAGATACGCCTCATGGCAACACCTGAGGCCAGAGTCCTGGCTGCTGAGTCGGCTGCATCGAGCGAGGCTTGGAGGGAAGTTCTGGCCACCTTTTTTCCTTCCTCCAAGAAGGCCACGAACTCCTGGCGGGAATCCTGAGGGAGTAGTTCCGTAAATTTTCCCACCTCCGTCCATGTGTTCTAACTATAGCGGCTGAGGAGGGCTTGTTGATTCGCCACCCGGAGCTGTAAGGCACCTGCCAAGTACACTTTACGGCCGAGCAGGTCCATTCGCCTAGCCTCCTTTGATTTTGGGGCTGCCGCCTGCTGGCCACGGCGTTCCCTCTCATTAACTGACTGAACAACCAGTGAGCAGGGAGGAGGATGGTCATAAAAATATTCGTACCCCTTAGAGGGCACCATATATTTACACTCGACTCCCCTGGCCGTAGGTGGGATGGAGGCCGGCGATTGCCATATAGTGTCGGCATTGGCCTGGATGGTGCGAATAAATGGTAGGGCCACTCTGGTGGGAGCATCAGCTGACAGAATGCTCTCTACCGGGTCCTCTACCTCTGGGACCTCCTCCACCTGGAGGTTCATGTTGAGTGCTACCCTCCTGAGGAGGTCCTGGTGGGCCCTCAGGTCGATTGGAGGAGGGCCCGAGGAGGATGTCCCTGCCACCGCCTCATCTGGAGAAGAGGAAGAGGAGACACCTGGGACGAGAGGGTCCTGCGTGGCCTCTTGCTCCTGAGCAACCTCCTGCTCCAGTGGGACCGGGAGTCTGGTGGGTGGACTGGAGCTTCCTTCGCACCAGCCGGAGGGGGACGGCTGATTGTTGCCTCTGGCACCCGGTGCTCTGATGGTGCCGAGCGGAACGGGACTACTGGTGCCCCTTGGGCCTGGTGGTATGCCCAGGGTGTCCAGAAGGACCAGTGGTGTGGGCCTAGGTCCTGGGCCTGTGCCTCTTGGAAGACCTCTGTGGGCACATCGGACTCGCGGTCCTGTGCATAATAGCTGTCCGCGTGGGACGACACTGAAGTGTGCCTGGATGGCCATGGAGGAACGGAGAGGCCCTGAGCAGAGTCCCTGTCTCTAGCTAGCCTTGCACTACTCGGCACCGGAGACCAGTACCGGGAGGTAGACCGGTACCGGGAGCGAGATTGGGATCTGCGACCGGAGCGGTGCCGGGAGGTCGACCGGGATCTCGAGGCTCGACGTCGGGAGCGGCTACGGGAATCTCGATGCCTGTAGTGGTGCCGGGAGTCGGAGCGGTGCCGAGAATAGCGGGTCCGGTGAACGGGATGCCAACCAGGGCCACGAGTGCGACCGGTACTGAAGAGGAGAACGGTGCTGGGACTGCGAGCGGCGATGGGAGCGGGAGCGTCGTCGGGACCTGGAACGTCTGTGCGACTGTGATCTTGAACAGTGCCGGTCCGCTGCGCCGACAGAGGGTGGCCGTATCAAGGCCGGCTTGCCTATAGACTGTATCACCCGCACCGGCAGTGCTGGGGGTGGAGGCAGCGTTGACTCTGTCACTTCAATGAGATCCTTCGCCGTTGAGAATGTCTCCGGCGTGGACGGGATAGTAAGCTCTACCACGGGTCTAGCCGGGGAGCTGACAGGCATCAGACTCGACGGCCCTTGTGGGACCGGAATTGATGGTGCCGACGTTGTCGGTGCCGCGGTGGGTGCCGGCACCGGGCAGTCCAATTTGGACGAGCTCTCTGGCTGCGGTGCCGGTGGCACGGAAGCAGCAGGAGTCTTAGTCTTTCTCAACCTCGGGGAGAGGGAGCGGCGTAAAGCTGGCCTCGGTGCCGGCGACGGTTGATGCCGAGGAGCCTTGGCTGTACCGGCGCGGTCCGGTGCCGAAGAGGTGGAGGGGTGAGAGCCGCCTCCATGAGTAGCTGCTTTAGCCTAATGTCCCGCTCCTTTTTTGTTCTTGGCTTAAAAGCCTTGCAAATGTAGCATTTAGCTGTCAGGTGCAATTCCCCGAGGCACTTCAGACAGGAGTCATGCGGGTCTCCTGTCGGCATCGGCTTGCGGCAGGCCGAGCACAGTTTGAAACCCGGTGAACTGAGGGGCGGATGGGTCGGCAGGGGTATATATCTGGTGCCATAGCGGTGGCACTCCAGGGGGCGCCCAGCCGACCCACCGAGTGTTGCTAGGGTAAAAATCTTCCGACGAACGTGCACGTGGCGCGCACACCTAATTGGAATCGATATGAGCAAGCACTCGAAGAAGAAAAAGGAGTAATGGTCTCAAGTTGCAGTGAGGGAGGTTTAGGTGGGATATTAGGAAAAACTTTTTCACTAGGAGGGTGGTGAAGCACTGGAATGGGTTCCCTAGGGAGGTGGTGGAATCTCCTTCCTTAGAGGTTTTTAAGGTCAGGCTTGACAAAGCCCTGGCTGGGGTGATTTAGTTGGGTTTGGTCCTGCTTTGAGCAGGGGGTCGGACTAGATACCTCCTGAGGTCCCTTCCCACCCTGAGATTCTATGATTCTGTGAACCTCAAGTGCTAAGCAATTGGATCATCGGATTGTGTCCAACATTTCTGGGTTATAACCATGTAGGGAGTGAGGTGTTTAGTGAGGCCTGACACACGCTGGTGATTAACAGCACCACCAAATGTCTGCACGGCAGTGACACTCCATCAGGAACTATGGGACACTGCACGTCAGAGTGTCCTAGCAAAGGAGAAACAGGTCCTTCCCCGCCAGCAGGGAACGTCACCGCTGTCCCCGTCTCCTACGGCCGTTACGCGTGGCAGAGTCACAACCTGGAAGCCCCATTTTCAACAGGGGATGGGAAGCCCACAGGGCAGGCACAAGGGAGCAGGGCTCTGGCAAGCCCAGAAAGGTGTGGGGGAGGGGGAGGTCTCTGCAAACTGAACGTAGGTGAGAAACCTGTGTGGGCAAAGAGCTTTCACCAAAAGAAACCAGCCCCTAGCGCGTGGGTGGCGAGCCAGCCAGCCATGGCTGGGAAGGAGAAATCCACCTTGAACAAAGCCCAGGTCACCAGAAAGAGTATTGGGCTGGGAGCTCCCTTCCTTACGTACCCTGATGGCTGCTGTGTGACTCATTTGTCTGTGTACAATAACCCAGCTCCGGGCAGCGTGTGAAGGGCAGGGTGGATTCGCCCCAGTTAGGGTAACAAGATGTGATCTGCTTTGGTCTCTCTAAAGGAGCAAGGAGCCGTATTATTGCTCTGAGTGTGCAGGGGAGGGCTGGGCGCTGCAGGGCACATGGTTTTAGGGACATTCAGGACTGGGAGTGTGCAGGGGCCAGCTGACTGGTGGTACCCAAGGCTGGTGGAAGTCAGAGTAGGGTGGCAGCCAGGCTCCGAGCGGTTGGCTCAGGCCTGTGTAGCACGCACACACTCGGTGTGTGACCTGCAGGATGGTAGGCTGGCCTGTGCATCCCCATGCAGGGAGCTACGGCCGCAAAGTGTTGCGAGGTGCCCAGGAGGAGCAGTAACACAACCCCTTTGTGGTCTGAACTGCACCCTCAGACCATGACAGAAGGGATCAAGCCTGGAATCTGTCAGTCCTGTACTGCCCAGGCCAAGGGACTCGGCTTCGCTCTTGGAATCCCAATGCCCTGAAGTCATCGGATGCCAAGCCGTGATCTCTCTCTAACATGGCACAGTCACTCAGCACTCGCCTGGGGGCACAGGGCGTCTGCCATCCCTTAGCACCAGGTGCAGGCAGCCGCTAACTTCAGGTCATCTCTGCACTTTCCCTGGACAAGCCGATGATACACGGCTCAAGAGCTGCACTCAGGGCTGCGACGCCCAATTGCCAGGGCTTAAGCAGCTGTTGCACAACCCGCTGGGGATCCTGCAGCTGATCCTCCCACATGGAGCTCAGCCCACTGCTATGCTGTCTGTGCTGGGCATTTGGAGCCTGGGAGAGCTCCCTGAAGGAGATAAGAGCGACTCCGGTGAGTGGGCCAGCAAGGACTAGCATGTGCCCTCTCTGTCCCTGGCCACGTTTACTCTGCAGAGGCCCAGGCAGGGCTCTGCAGCTGCACCACTCTACTGCCGTAGGGAGATATGAATGGAAGGGGTCTGTCCGTCACCATCGCCAAGCCAGCTCCTGGAGAGGGTAGCTCTTCCGTTGAGCCAACTGCATCTCTTCTGGGGGCTAGGTCGACCCAACCATGGCCTTCAGGGCACAGAGCACCGTCTCTAGGGTGACCTCGTCTGTAAGTGTAGACAGGCCCCGTATCTAATCTGGCATATCTGTTGGGCTTGGGGGAGGCACGGGGCAGGTAAGCAGTCCTGAGGACATGCCCAATGATCAGCCCAGCCTGGGGAGCAGGATTAAGCTGGGCCCAGAGTGCTCTTTCTGCTGATTTGGTCCTTAATAAAACCACCCCCAGAGATAGAGGAGCTCAGGGCTCCACCCAGGATGGGGCCACTGGGGATGGCGCCTGCTCACAGGAACGGTGCCATCCGTCCCCAGGAGAGAGCCCCCCTCAAGGGGATAAATTAGACTGTACGTTGCCAAAACTCAGGAAACAGGTGTGATGGGTCGCGTCCGCCGTCCCACCCATGGACAGGCCACAGAGGCTGGGCTGCAGGAGTTGCTGCTGTGCAGAATATGGGGAAAGCCCCCGTTTATCTGTGAGGAGAGGTCAGCAGATCTTCCCTGGGAGGAGCTCAGGAAGGTTGATAGGCAGGCCGGAGCAGGCCTTGCCCTATAGGCAGCCACCTCAGCTCCCCTGTAGGTCATGCTTAATCTTCCTGGCCACTGGCCCCTACCCCAGCCTGTTTCTCACAGCACGGCCCTGGGGCCCCTCTCCCAATGACACCAGCCTTGATACCCTGTTCATCAGCTTCTCCTTCCCATGGATATCCTGCTGACTTCCAGCCCATCAAACCACCATCCTCCCCGCAGCCAAACCCCTCTCCTACAACACAGAGAGTCGTTCATTATTAGCCTTCTCCCCACCAGGCCGAAACCAAGTCACTCCCCTGCCCTCACACCCCCACTGTTTGCTTCTCCTGCTCCTAGGATTGTGGGGCAGGGACCATGCTTCCTACTTGCCCTGACAGCACCCAGCACTCACATAAATAGCAATAACACTCTGTCTGAGACGGGAGGTGGGCGCTTGCTGATGTGCTCTGGGAATTGTTGTGAGGCCAGTCCCTAGCCTGTGCTATGCAGGAGATCAGACCAGGTGATCACAATGGTCCCTTCTGGCGTGGGAATCTAGGAAGCTCTGATATCAGGACTATCTAGAGAATTCTCACATTGAAGCAGTCATTTTCAAGGATGTCGAACTATCACAAGGGGCCTGTGTCACCCACACCTCTGTGGGGAAACAGACCCAGGCCAGGATGTGAAGAGGCACCTAAGTGAAGCCCATGGCAATAGAGAGAGCAGGATGGAGAATGAGACTACTAGGAAAAGCCTGGTACGTGCCACAAGCTCCTTGAATTCCCCACAGGCAGAAGAAGATTCCCTGAACTCAGCAGCATGAGGGGATCTGACTTCAGGACAGCAAAGTGAGAGGAATTAGGAAATGCACTGAGCAGAACTGATGGGCAGCAGGAGGGTGGGGACTACGGACACTCTATATTAAGGTGCAACAGACTAGAGTTCCTCCAAACCACAAGAATGCAAAGAACAAGAACGGAGGTTTCAAAAGTTAACCTGGACTGGAACTGGTGAGGGCCCAAAGGGATCTGTGGAATTAGGTCAGGTCTACACTTAAAACTTAGCTCAACCTAGCTACACTGCTCAAGGCTGTGAAAAATGTCCTGCCTCAGCAAGGCTGAGCTGCTGTCAATGCAGCCAGGTCTATGGAGGAACTCTTCCTTCACCCTAGTTACTGCCTCTTGGGAAGGTGGATTAACTGCCTCAGGGCTGGTCTACACTGCCGGGGGGGATCAATCTAAGATACGCAACTTCAGCTATGCTATTCATGTAGCAAGTCGACCACCGCAGCTCCCCCGTCAACTCCGCTTACTCCTCCTGCCAAGGTGGAGTACAGGCGTCAAATTGGGGATCCCCGATAGATCGATTACTACCCACCGATCCTGCGACTAGTGTAGACGTGGCCTCAGCAGAACAACTCCTTCCATCATGGCAGGAAGTGGCCGCACTACAGCTGCAACGCTCTAGCTGGGCCCCGGTAGTGCAGACACAGCTAAGAGCGGCCGTGAGGAATTCATCAAAGCATGAAGAAACACTAGAGAAAGAGCAGGCCCCTTTGTAAGCCAGGCAGGGAGATACCAAGTGGCTTTTCCAAACCCATCTCCACCAAACCCCAGGAAACCCTCTGGCCCCTCAGAAAGTAATGCAGACCTTCAGACAACAAGCTGTGGGGAGCACCTACAAATCAGTCAGGGAATAGCCACTGGCGCTAACAACCGCCACAAGCACAGAGAACGGTTTCTGAAGAGCCACAGAGATCCGGATGGTCTGAATAAAAGCAAATCTGGTCCCAACCCTCCCAAAGAAAAAGGAGGGTGATGCGGGAAATGACCACTGCATGATACTAACAGCCTCAGGTACACAAAGAATTGTATGTAAAGACACACAGCGTCCCCGCACTAACAGAATTATGAGCGATAACTAGCTGTGGGGTATTTTAAAGAACAAACCTGGACAAGACATTGTGGCTTTATCTGACTGAATTCAGAAGCACAGGGGGAGTAGCAGAACGTATTGGGATGTTACAAAATATCCTGCAACCTCCCTCTCCATACTCATTCGGACTGGCCTGGATAAGAACCTTGTCAAACAGACCAGATGCTGGGTGAGGGACCACAGATTAAATGGAATAATAGGCTAATACTAAACAGCAGTGAGGGGGCTAAGCAGGGAGTGGTGAGGTCTGCTCTTATTTAATAGCTGCCTTCAGGATCTGGAAGAGAGTCCAAAGAGCACACTCAGCCTGACTGTATCCATCTGCTGGCTTTTGGCTTAGACAGACTGTGAGCTCTGTGGGGCTGGGACCATCTCTTTGTTCTGTGTTTGGCCAGTGCCTCGCACCATGGACACTGATTCTGATTAAGAGCTTTGCGGCAGGGGAGATGGTCCAGCTGGGGGGCATGTCCCAGGCAGGAGCGAGACCCCATTGCTGGGAACATTTAACACTGCATAAAACCAGAGGGAACAGACTGTAGGGGACAATCCTGCACTGGTCCAAGCAAATGGGCCGAATGTTTCCATCACTACAATAGGCAACATACAGCGTTTATGAGCTGAAGGAGACAGAGCAGTTCTGTTGCCCAGGAGTTCCAGCTGCTTCAGGTGCAAAAGAATAAGGCCAAGCTGCCTTCGGGCTGGGCGGCTCCCAACCGCTCAGTGCCCTGCGTGCTAACACGCTGGCCTATGTCTCTCTCCCATGGCAGCCGGACTCCATCCCTGCCCATGACCAGATCCAGCTCCTGCTCTCCTTTGGCGCATGGCCTGGGCAATTAGATCCCACCCAGTCACCTTTCCACTTGCCACACTCCACCTCGCCGCCTGTCCCTTCAGCATTAAGCACAGGGGCAGCTAATCATCTTGCAAGCACCCTGCACAGGACAGAGCTTCTCAGCACAGCCCCAGCTTCTCGAGCCTAAAGACATCACTCCCAGAAACGGGATCACAGCAACTGGTCCCAGTGCAGTCTCCTCCCCCGGCTTCCTCGTGCAGCTCTGCTCACACCACGTTCCAAGCTGCATCCTGAAGGCTCCATTATAAACAATAACAATGATTCTGTGCACTTCCCAGGGAGGAAACGGGAAACCAACCCATGTGGTTTGGATTAGCCCGCAGGCTGCTGCAAGGGCTCCTGGGAAATGTGGCTGCGCAGGGCTCAGCCCATTCTGGCTGAGGGACAGCACTGCCGGAGGAACAATGCTGCAGAGCTGAGCTGGGCTGGGCACCTTCTTGCCAGACAAGGCACCATTCAGCTTCTGGGACTGGGTGGATGCAGGAATGTGGCTGCTCTCTCAGGATCACACACGGAGGGACCAGGGAATCGCACGGGGGCATTCAATTCCCCTTCTCCTCAGCTGATCGCTCCTCAGACCTGACATTTCCCCCCCTCTGTCCTTCCCTGACCTCAGTTCCTCCCACCCCAGCGGGCACCCACCCCCAGAGTGATTTACACTGTGCCCCATAAAGCCCGGGGACAGTACCCGCCCTGCTGGCATGCCAATCCCCCGCTCCCCCGCCTGTGTTCAGAATTCAACAGGCTGTGCCTTTAAGTGCCCCCTCCCCCCTCCGACATGGGGCTCCAGCCAAGCCAAGCAGATGGAGTTGTTCTGCTTTGTGCCTTTCCAGTGCAGAGACAGAACCCTGGCCTCCCTCCAGCTCTTCCCTTCCCAGCCAGGCTGAAGGCCTTCTGATGGGCACAGCCAGCTCTTTCCAGGCCCGAGCCGGTTTCAGGAAACAGCCGTCATTCCACGTAAGCAGTGCTGCTCCAGGCTGCAACACCAGCCTCCAGCATGCACTGCCTGGGCGCCAGTTCTGCCCCTTTCCCCTGGCACCAGCGGAAGGGACCAGGTTACAGCTGGACAGAGCTGCCTCTGGGGTCTCCAGCAGGTGCCCGCAGACAGTGCAAGGTGCCGTACATACCCCCATCACAAATGAGTGCTGGTGGGGAGGAGCTGCGTGTCAGCACCGCAGGCAGACAAGAGGCCTTGCTCTCAGACCACTGTGAAGGCAGGACACAAAGCAACCTGCTAGAAAATTATCCCTCCAGCAGGACAGAGGAGCTTTCAGCTTAATGCTAATTCCCTAGTATTATGCCCATACCAGGGCTAACGTGCAGGGATGCTGCTGCCCAGGGACCACGCTATAGGGAAAGAATCCCTAGGCTGCTGACACCTTGAAACAATAGCTCTGGGAGGCATGAACAGCATCATTCATCATAATGGGTTGTTAACTCTGGAACCTAAAGATGGCTCCATAAATGCCAGCGCTGTAATGATTTTGCTGTTGGTTGCTTCACTACAACCATCCAGCTAATCCCAAACTGCCTCTGCTGCCCCTCCAGGTGCCAGAAGTCCCAGCTATCGAAGCACAGCATCTGTGGCACGCTGAGCACAGAACGCATGGGGGCAACATGAAATCAATTAATTTAATCTCAGAACAAGTCGCTCGGGGCTGCCACATGGACTGTGCAAGTCAGATCCAGATTGAACTCAATAGCTGCCATGTATCCTATGCTACTGCAGCAGAGCAGAGCAGGATCAGAGACCTTGCAACATGATTCAGATCCAGCGTGGCACAGAGCACACGGGGCCTCCACCATGGGGTGTCTTGCACCTCCCTCTGAAGTACCTGGACCAGGAGGCTGGGGGGCAACAATGTTATGATCCAGCCTTTGCATTCTTCTCACCTAAGGAACCCAACACAGCCATTCCTTTAGCCTCCTACCCACTCCTGGGTGGGGGTAAATAGCATCACCCCACTTTACGCAGAGGGAAGGCACACAGAGCGTAGAAGTGACCCAGTCAGGGAAAGAGCTGAGAATGCAACTCAGGAGACCTGGCTCCCAGCCCCCTGCTCCCACCATAGACAAGCAGTGCCACAGAGCATGGAGGGGTGGGTCAGGCAGCACACACGGGCCCCTGGAGCCGAGGAGCATCCTGTGGGGCTCTCTGCGCTGGCCCCTTGGGAAGATGCACTGCCCAGAACAGTGGTCCTGGAGGAGCCATGGGCAGCCCACCCCAGCTGGAGGAAAAGCAGCCAGGACTCAGAGATCACGACTGTCAGGGTAGGAAACAAAGTCTCAGAGGGGAGGCTGATCCCCCGAACAAACACCCGGAGCGGGGGGCGTCAAGCAGAGAAGCCCTCCTAGACGGGAGCCCCTCCCACCCCAGGCCCAGGGCGAAGCAAACACAGGAGACACTGCGCAGCCCCAGCAGCACAGCACAGCACAGCACAGCTCCCCAGCATGCACTGTGCCACCATCTGGCTCGCACAGGCTGGGCTGCACTGCATGATGGGAGCTGTAGTCTCTGTGGGCTGCACTTAGGTGCAGCACCTGCCTGGGAGGCGGTGTGTTCAGCAGGGAGCTGCCAGCGCAGCCCTCTCCAGCCAGGGGGATGGCAGCTCTGCCGCCAGCAGAGATGTGGGAGACCCAGCCCTGGGGGGGGGGGGGTGAACCACGGGCTTGGGGAGGCTAGCCCCCCGCTGACCTGCCCCTTCTGCCCGGGCTCCCCGGGAGCCCAGAGCCCCGGGCCTGCCCGAGCATCCAGCCTCCCCCGCAGTCCCGGAGCGGCCGGCCAGCGGGCGGGCAGGCAGCTAGCTGACCATGGCCCCCAGCGCCCTGGGCAGGCAGGCAGCATGGCCCCCACTCCCCAGCACCGGCTGGGCGGGCAGCGTGAGCACTGGCTCCAACTGCCCAGAGCCCCTGGCTGCAGGCCCGCCCCAGCAGGGGCGCTGGAGCCCTCCCAAAAGGGGGGTGCCGGGGGCCCCGCCCGAGGTGCAGGTGAAAGCAGCCCCCTCCTGTGTCCCAGGCGCCCACATGGGAAGGAGGAGCCGCAGCGGAGCGTGGCAGGAGGGGCCAGGGGGTGGAGGGGGGGCCACTGGCAGTTTGGGTAGGCTTAGCTTTCCCCTGCCTTTGCTACCCGTCGCCCATGGTCCAGCCACCAGCTCCTCAAGCCCCACGCCGAGCCTGCAAGGCCCTCCCGCGATCCCCGCCGCCTCCCAGACGTTCCTGAGGGGCTGGGTTTGAACCCGCCGGGGTGCAGGCATGCACTGGGCCCCGTCACCAAACCCACTCAACACTCGGACCTACATTAGTGAGAAATCAATGGTGCTGAAATGTGGCCTTAGCGCTAGCAGGGTACAGCTAAGCCAACATCTCCCTGCCTCCCGGCAGCGCCCACTAGCCTCCCCAATCCTCTGCCGGCGTCGTTCCATCCCGACCCCCGGCTCCGCACCCCCGCTGCCAGCGTCCCTCCATCCCGACCCCCGGCTCCGCACCCCCGCTGCCAGCGTCCCTCCATCCCAACCCCGAGCTCCCCGACCACTCTGCCAGGGTCCCTCCATCCCGACCACTCTGCCAGGGTCCCTCCATCCCGACCTCTGGTTCCCCAACCCCTCTGCCGGTGTCCCCCGATCCCAACCCCCGGCTCCGCACCCCTCCGCCGCATCCTCCATCCCAACCCCGGCTCCGCACCCTCCGCCCCAATCCCGGCCCGCACCCCCTCCGCCAGCGTCCCCCGATCCCAACCCCCGGCTCCCTCACCTCCTCCGCCGGCGTCCCCCGATCCCAACCCCCGGCTCCCCGACCCCTCCGCCAGCATCCCTCCATCCCAACCCCCAGCTCCCCACCCTCCGCCAGCGTCCCCCCATCCCAACCCCCGGTTCCCCAATCCCTCTGCCAGCGTCTCTCCATCCCAACCCCCAGCTATTCCAGGCCTGGTCTTTCCACCCCCACAATCCAATCATTCAATCCTAACCACAGCCCTCCCTCTATCCCAGTTGAGGGATCTGCTCCTCAATTCTGCCAAAGCCCCTCAATCCCGACACGCAGTACCCCAGCTTTTCCAGGCCTGGGCTGTGCACACACAGAGCTCAGCGATGTCCCTCATTCCCATCCTAACTCCCCTCTCCCTGACCTGTACGTTTCAGACGCAAGCAGAGTGGTCAGTCCTGTAAGGGAACCAGGTGGAATGATACCAGGCACATGTATTCTCTGCGGCTGGGCACAGACCCTCCCTCCCGCCTGTAGGGCAGTGGGTCTCAACCTGGGGGGCTGCAGACTACGGCTAAGATTTCCAAAGGGGTCCGCACCTCCATTTGAAATCTTTTAGGAGTCCACAAATGAAAAAAGGTTGAAGCCACTGCTGTAGGAGCCAGAGCGCTGGAGGTGCCGGGTAGCTGGATACCCCCATGCAGCCAGGACCTCCCCATGCCCTTTGTCTGCGGCTGGCCCTGCCCCCATAGACAGCCCAGGAGCATCCATCCCCACTGGACAGTGCTGGGGGTCACTGTGGAAACAGGCATTTCCTAACCTGGTCAGACAGAGACACCTCAGTCCTGGGCCGCACCAGGTATCCAACCCACCCCTCTCCTCCAAGGGCCACCCAGTCCACTGGTGCTTCCCTTCCCCTGGCACAGCTGCTGGGGGCCTGACAAGAACAGTCACTCCAAGGGGAGTTTGTTAGGGCCAAGCTAGTCTGGAGCCTGCCTGGCCCACAGGGTAGCAGCTAGAGAGGCCTCAAGGCCAGCAGGGGGCACTGGGCAGGTACAGAGACCCAGCACCAGAGTCACTCTTTTTGCAGTCTGGCAGGAAGTGCAGCTGAGACAGAGCTGCCCTCCACTGCTCGCTCCTGAGATTGCAGGGCAGGAGCTTGAACTGAGCTCAGCTCATTAGCAGGGCAAGGGGAAGGGTGCCCTTCCTTCCTGACCCAACAGCTGCCCAAGGGGACCGTCTCAACAGCTCTCCCCTCCCGAGCAAACAGCCCCGGCTAATCCCAAACTGGCCACGCTGTTCCACCTGTCCACCTCACACACCACAACCAGCTAGATCCCTGCACGGACTGTCACACTCTCACACACATCCCCCCAGGCCATGTGCAAAGCTCAGGCCAATTCCCACCAAAACCTGCCATAACCAAGGGGGGCCACTGATGCAAAGCCCTGTCCAGCCCTGAGGGGGGACAGCCTGCAGCCACATGTTAAAGGGGAGGCAGAGGCCTTGTCTCCTCCAGCGGATCGTGAGGGCGAGATTCCCTCCAGTTATCAGGGATCATAAAGGAAGAGGAAATCTGACCTGGGCCAGAGGGAAAGGAGAAAGATGCTACAGACACCATCGGAGCAGCCTGCCACTGACTCATGAATGGATGCTACCGCGTGAAGCCCTACTAAGGGCAGACTGCACCCCCTTGTGTTCAGCCCATCACGAGCAGAGCCAGGAGGGGTATCTGAGCAGGGTAGCATTCGGGGCAGACAGACAGGGCCACGCTAGCAAAACGACACCCCCCAGCTTAGGCAGACAGAAGGAGTATGATACAACAGACATAAAACAGAAGTTCCATTTAATAAGCAGCAAACTCCTGAATGTTCACTCCAGACCTCCAGCCATGAGGGACATTGGGCTCTCTTACTCGTCTAAGGCTTATCCTACTGATATTTTGAAACAAACCCCACATCTCTAACTTGATTCAGATTTTCTCACATGACATGATCACGTCACTATTGCCTGGCTGGGAAAAGTGCCCTCCCCCCGCCGTGGGGGTGACAAGGAGCTTTGAGTACTCACTCAAAACCCCTGAGGCGAGCCAGAGCCGGGCTGAGCTCACCTGTGGCCTGAGATGTGCAAAGCGCTCATCACCCTGCACTCTGCTACACATTCAGGTGCTCTCCACACCCCTACGGGCCAGGAACCATAGACTAACACGGTCAAACCACAGCTGTGGTGGGCCGTTAAAAAAGCTAATGCGGTCTTGGGATGCATCAGGCGAGGTATTTCCAGTAGAGATAAGGAGGTGTTAGTACCATTATACAAGGCACTGGTGAGACCTCATCTGGAAGTGTGTGTGCAGTTCTGGTCTCCCATGTTTAAGAAGGATGAATTCAAACTGGAACAGGTACAGAGAAGGGCTACGAGGATGATTCGAGGAATGGAAAACCTGTCTTACGAAAGGAGACTCCGAGAGCTTGGCTTGTTTAGTCTAACAAAAGAAGGCTGAGGGGAGAGATGATTGCTCTTTACAAATATATCAGAGGGATAAATACCAGGGAGGGAGAGGAATTATTTAAGCTTAGTACCAATGTGGACACAAGAACAAATGGATATAAACTGGACACTAGGAAGTTTAGACTTGAAATTAGACAAAGGTTTCTAACCATTAGAGGAGTGAAATTCTGGAACAGCCTTCCAAGGGGAGTAGTGGGGGCAAAAGACATATCTGGCTTCAAGACTAAGCTTGATAAGTTTATGGAGGGGATGGTTTGGGATAGCCCAACTTTGGCAATTAATTGATCTTTGATTATTAGCAGGTAAATATGCCCAATAGCCTGTGATGGGATGTTAGATGAGGTGGGATCTGAGTTACTACAGAGAATTCTTTCCTGGGTGCTGGCTGGTGAGTCTTGCCCACATGCTCAGGGTTTAACTGATCGCCATATTTGGGGTCGGAAAGGAATTTTCCTCCAGGGCAGATTGGCAGGAGCCCTGGGGGGTTTTCACGTTCCTCTGCAGTGTGGGGCACGGGTCACTTGCTGGAGGATTCTCTGCACCTTGAGGTCTTTAAGCCACAATTTGAGGACTTCAATAACTCAGACATAGGTTAAGGGTTTGTTACAAAAGTTGGTGGGTGAGATTCTGTGGCCTGCACTGTGCAGGAGGTCAGACTAGATGATCGTAATGGTCCCTTCTGACCTTAAAATCTTTGAGTCACCCCAGCCGGCTGAGAGGGACCTGAGGGCTTGGTCGCTTTGACGCTTCAGCTAGGCATGCCAACAAGATTCTATTGAATCATTAGTGAAGTGTGTGTGTGTGAGTGTGTGTCACTTCCTGGCCCAGCGGATCCCTGCCTGTTTATTTGCTTCTCCTCAGTGAAAGGCATTTGGCGGCTTCTCCATTTGGACTGGACTGCCCTCGGTTATTCTTAGAAATCAGTGACCTCGGAACGCTCCCTGGGAGTCGAAAATAAACAGAACCCCCGAGTCCTGTGCACAGGCCTGCAAGGCCTGCCTTTGTTCCAGGCTTGGGTTTCATGCTGCAGAGCCACTGGCTTAGAGCGCAGCTTGTGCCATCTCCTTGGGCAAGGAAGAACTTGCCCATCCTGCCCCTGCACTGGTGCTTTGCCCCACCCAGGCACCCAGAGGCAGGGGCAGGTGGACAGGTGCACAGGGATACGGGATGGAGCGTAAGGGGTGAAGATGTGCCGAGAGCAGCATGTGAGCTGCAGATCAAGCACGGGCTCTCCCCTGCTCATTGACTCCTGTGTGCACATGGATGGCCCTGGGGCCGGAGGAGAGGAGAGTCCCTGGAACACAGTCACACCTTGCAGGGGCAGCTTTGCCAGCCTTGGATCAAGGCTTCCCCAGCTGGGAACCCAGATCTAAACACACTTGCCTGGCAACGGGAGCTCAGCAAACATCCCCCACTCCCTGAGCGCCAGGTGAGCCATAACCAGCCAGTGTTTCATCAGCACCACCAGCTCCAGGCTGCCAGTAGCCACACGTCTGGCCCTCCCCAGCTCTGCACCTCTTACGACACTGCCCCCACAGCCTCAGCCGCCCATCTCTGTGCTGCCCCCTGCACAAGGGACACCCTCCCTGAGCCGTTCTCCTGAGCAAGGGCGAAAGGACACACGCCATGCAATGACTGGGGTCAATGGAAAGAGATCTAAATCGGTATTTCTCCCTGGAAACAGTGAAACAAGTCCCAGCAGAGCCAGAACAGGTCACAGAAGGGCAATAGCTCATCAGGTCTCAGCCCCCAGGGGTGCTCCTGAGCCCACCGGGAGTCTAGCCCCTTTCAAGCCCTCGATTCGATAGAGGATGGCCTCTTGCCATTAAGTTCCTGGGGTCACAGCTGATGGCTGGGAGTCACCCTGACACTGTCAACCTGGGCAGCAGTGACCCTGAGTTCAGAATCCTGACAAAAGGAAGAAAGGAGAGTAGCAAAATACAGACCCTGGACTTCAGAAAAGCAGACTTTGACTCCCTCAGGGAACTGATGGGCAGGGTCCCCTGGGAGGCTAATATGAGGGGGAAAGGAGTCCAGGAGAGCTGGCTGTATTTTAAAGAAGCCTTACTGAGGGCGCAGGAACAAACCATCCTGATGTGCAGAAAGAATAGCAAATATGGCAGGCGACCAGCTTGGCTTAACAATGAAATCTTTGATGAGCTTAAACACAAAAAGGAAGCGTACAAGAAGTGGAAACTTGGACAGATGACTAGAGAGGAGTATAAAAATATTGCTAGATATTGCAGGGGTGTAATCAGGAAGGCCAAAGCACAACTGGAGTTCCAGCTAGCAAGAGATGTGAAGGGTAACAAGAAGGGTTTCTACAGGTATGTTAGCAACAAGAAGACGGTCAGGGGAAGTGTGGGATCCTTACTGAAGAGGGGAGGCAACATAGTGACAGGTGATGTGGAAAAAGCTGAAGTACTCAATGCTTTTTTTACCTCAGTCAGTTCCCAGACTGCTGCACTGGGCAGCACAGTGTGGGGAGGAGGGACGCAGCCCTCAGTGATGAAAGAACAGGTTCGGGACTATTTAAAAAAGTTAGGAATGCACAAGTCCATGGGTCCAGATCTAATGCATCCAAGGGTGCTAGGGAGTTGGCGGATGTGATTGCAGAGCCATTGGCCATTATCTTTGAAAATTCATGGTGATTGGGGGAGGTCCCGGACGATTGGAAAAAGGCTACTGTAGTGCCTGGCTTTAAAAAAGGGAAGAGAACCTGGGAAACTACAGACCGGTCAGCCTCACTTCAGTCCCCGGCAAAATCATGGAGCAGGTCCTCAAGGAATCCATTTTGAAGCACTTGGAGGAGAGGAAGGTGATCAGGAACAGTCAGCATGGATTCACCAAGAGCAAGTCATGCCTGACCAACCTGATTGCCTTCTATGAGGAGATAACTGGCTCTGTGGATATGGGGAAAGCAGTGGATGTGATATATTTTGACTTTAGCAAAGCTTTTGCTACGGTCTCTCACAGTATTCTTGTCAGCAATTTAAAGAAGTATGAATTGGATGAATGGACTATAAGGTGGATAGAAAACTGGCTACATCGTCGGGCTCAACGGGTAGTGATCAACGGCTTGAAGTCTAGTTGGCAGCTGGTATCAAGCAGAGTGCCCCAAGGATCAGTTTTGTTCAACATATTTATTAATGATCTGGATGATGGGATGGATTGCACCCTCAGCAAGTCCGCAGATGACACTAAGCTTGGGGAAGAGGTATGCTAGAGGATAAGAATAGGGTCCAGAGTGACCTAGACAAATTGGAGGATTGGGCCAAAAGAAATCTGATGAGGTTCAACAAGGACAAGTGCAGAGTCCTGCACTTAGGACAGAAGAATCCCATGCACCACTACAGGCT
Source organism: Mauremys reevesii (assembly GCF_016161935.1). NCBI lineage: Eukaryota > Metazoa > Chordata > Testudines > Geoemydidae > Mauremys > Mauremys reevesii. The sequence continues at coordinate 206,085,970 of NC_052625.1, read as the reverse complement.
GGGGACTGACTGGCTAAACAGCAGTTCTGCAGAAAAGGACCTGGGGATTACAATGGATGAGTAGCTGAATATGAGTCAACAGTGTGCCCTTGTTGCCAAGAAGGCTAATGGCATTTTGGGCTGTATAAGCAGGGGCATTGCCAACAGATCGAGGAACGTGATCATTCCCCTCTATTCGACATCAGTGAGGCCTCATCTGGAGTACTGTGTCCAGTTTTGGGCCCCACACTACAAGGAGGATGTGGAAAAATTGGAAAGAGTCCAGCGGAGGGCAACAAAAATGATTAGGGGGCTGGAGCACATGACTTATGAGGAGAGGCTGAGGGGACTGGGATTGTTTAGTCTGCAGAAGAGAAGGATGAGGGGGGATTTGATAGCTGCTTTCAACTACCTGAAAGGAGGTTCCAAAGAGGATGGATCTAGACTGTTCCGTACCAGATGACAGAACAAGGAGCAATGGTCTCAAGTTGCAGTGGGGGAGGTTTAGGTTGGATATTAGGAAAAACGTTTTCACTAGGAGGGTGGTGAAGCACTGGAATGGGTTCCCTAGGGAGGTGGTGGAATCTCCTTCCTTAGAGGTTTTTAAGGTCAGGCTTGACAAAGCCCTGGCTGGGATGATTTAGTTGGGGATTGGCCCTGCTTTGAGCAGGGAGTTGGACTAGATACCTCCTGAGGCCCCTTCCAACCCTGAGATTCTATGATTCTATGGTAGGGGGTGCTCAGCTGCTGCACTGATTGCAGCTAGAGAGAGGCAGGCAGGGCTCGGAGCTATGTTCAGATTGCTCTGGTCTCCAGGGGCTGAAATACTGCCAGAGTGGCTCTCCGCGTGGTATTGCACTCCCGAGAACTCAGGAGAGGTGCTCGCTTTATGTCGCTAACATAAACTGCTCCCTGAGAGACTGAAAAAGCCACCGGAAAATGCACAGCACTGCAACCCCCCAGCCCACCCCCGCACGCCCACCCCCATGCATCTGCCCTGGACCCGTCACAAGCAGATCCACCATGCTCCTGCTTGGGTCCCAGGGGACACCTGAAGTGGGGGCCTTACCAGGGCTCTTCTGGCTCTAGCAATTCAAAGCCCATGACCCCCTAAGAAGAGGGAGGAGAAGTGGCAGCACAGGGCATGGGGGCTGCAGATTCCCTCAGAGCCACTCTGAGTGACATGCTGCATGCTGGGGCAGGACTTCACCATCGCAGGTATCACTCACCTGCCCCAGGAAAACCTGATACAATAGGAGGTCCTATTACAGCTCCAAAAGGAGAGTGAGCAGCAATTCCTCCCGACCCCAAGAGCGGTGCCCCACCCACATCCCCACACTCTTCCCCCTGGCTTGCATTCCCGCAAGGAGGGAGGGGGATGAGAGGATCACGCATCCACATGATGTTAGCCGGCAGTGCTCGTAGGACAGCACAGTCCTCTCAGAGCGCGCACAAGCTGAGCCAGACTCCTTCCCTTCTTCCACTTCCTCCTTTGGTTTCTCCCACTTCATGTGTCACTTCCCTCATTCACACTCCCTAACACACCCACCCCCCAATGGAAGAACCGAGACCTTACCACCCCTTCCAGCACAGCTTCCTGTCTGGAGAGGGTCTGACACCACTAGCATGGGGCACAGAGCCCAAGAAATCCCAGCACCCTCCTGTGCCCCAATACCAACAAGCCTACAGAGTTTAACCCCCCTGCCTAGCCGGCACGGCTCAGGGCTTCAGCTAGTCACCCACAAGGGTCAGGAAGGAATCATTCCCAGCCAGTGTATTCTGGGGTTTTTCCCCCCCTCCTTCCTCTGAAGTATCAGAGATGGCCATGGCTGAAGACGGGACACTGGAGGGGCTGGGTACAGAGAATTCTCCTTCTCCAGTGCTTGGCTGGTGGGTCTTGCTCACATGCTCAGGGTCAACAGCTTCCATATGAGGTGAGATTAATAGGCCTAGTGTGGAGACAGGAAATAAGGAAGTGTTATTTACTGCTTCTCATAACACAAGAACTAGGGGCCACCAAATGAAATGAATAGGCAGCAGGTTTAAAACAAAAAAAAAAAGGAAGTATTTCTTCACACAGCATACAGGTAACCTGTGGAACTCCTTGCCAGAGGATGTTGTGAAGACCAAGACTATAACAGGGTTCAAACAAGAACTAGATAAGTTCATGGAGGACAGGTCCATCAATGGCTATTAGCCAGGATGGGTAAGGAACGGTGTCCCTAGCCTCTGTTTGTCAGAGGGTGGTGATGGATGGCAGGAGAGAGATCACTTGATCATTACCTGTTAGGTTCACTCCCTCTGGGGCACCTGGCATTGGCCACTGTCAGCAGACAGGATACTGGGCTGGATGGACCTTTGGTATGACCCACTGTGGCCGTTCTTATACTGATCATCATATTGAGCGTGGGGAAGGAATTTTCCCCAGGTCAGAGTTGCAGGGACCTGGTGGGGGGAGAGAAGGTTTGCCTTCTCCTGCAGCACGGAGCATGGGTTACCTACAGGGATTGTGTGGGCAGCCCACCCCATCAATTCCCGGCTGCTGCAGGAGTCTCAGGCAGTGCTGCACGTCACTCCCCCCTGTTTTTGGCCAGTGACACACACCAGTTCAGTCTCCTGAGGGCTGGAATGCTTTAGTCTAATCCCGGTCATTGGTCTTAACACAGGGGTAAGCGGGTGGGTTGGTGGCCTGTGCTAGACAGCAGGTCAGACTGGATGGTCCCTTCTGGCCTTTGACTCTATGACTATGAGGAGACCAGGAAGGACTCCCACTCCCGTGGCCAAGTGCACTGTGAAGCTGCCTCGGGTGAGCTCCCAGAGTAGATGGACTGACAGCAAATCGTCCCCACCAGCCAGGACTCAGGGAGAGGCTGGCCGCCCCCCAACAGCCCTCAAACAGTTAACAGCAGCCACCAAGATGCACATGGAGTGTCTGCACCACAGGCCCTCTGGCTTCTCTCCACTTGGGGTTCCAGCAGCCAGCTCCATTCCCCAGGAAGACGGGTTTGGCCACTGCCTCTGGCCTCCCCTGGAGGAGCCAGCGCGGCAGGGCTCTCCAGCTGTGTGGGCTATTTATAGTAACCCACACTAGGCCGGGGCTTTCCCCTTGAAAACAAGCATGGAGACATTCTCCTGGCAGTGCCCGAGCGGCTGACGGGGCTCTGAGGCTTGCCAGCTCGGTCACGTTTGGCAGCCTGGATACTGTGTACACAGGAAGACAATGCACTGCACTGTCAGCAGGGCAGCCTCTCAGCTCACTGTCAACTTGCACTTAGCAGGAGCAGTGCAGGAGCACCAGGTACAGGAGCTATGGCCTCAGTGCCAGGTCTGGGCACAGGCCAAGCCCTCCAAGACTCTGCTCCTGTCGCTGGTCACGCAGCTGACTCGGCAGACCTTGTGAGGTGGCATGTACAGCAGGGGCAATCAGAAGCAGACTCCAGCCTTTCCTTGCAGTGGACACTGGAGGGCAGAGGCTCACGGAAAGCAGAGATGGCTACGATGGCACTTAACAGACTCGCGCGCCTGCGGTTCCAAGGCCAGTGATTTAACAGCTCTCGTCCAAGCCCTGATCACCTTGTGTCTTGACTTCTCTCCTTGTCTGCTGCCACCTTGCCTCACTCAGCCTCCTTCCGAACGCTGCCATCAAGATCGTCTTGCTGGCCCTGGGACCGCACCAGGTGTCCTTTGTGTCCATCCACTGGCCTCCCCGTCTCCACCACCTCAAACACACACTACATGTCCTCGCTTTCAGAGCCCTTCACGCTCCACCCCAACTCTGCCAGGGACACCAGCCGCAGTCACCTGCTTCTCCCACGTTCACACTGCCATCCCTCCATGTGGGAAAACACCCTGGTCAAAACTCCCAAGACCACCACCCGACCCTCCTTCCAGTCCCTCCCTACGCCCACCTTGCCATGAGGCCGAGAGAATACTGCTGTGACTCACTGATCGCTGCCAGCACCTGGTTTGGCACATCAACAACTTGTGCACGCAGCTGGCCTGTGCTAAAACACCCCGTCGGTGCTGTTCCCTCGTCCTCTCTCCTCCCCACCCACTTGTCTGCCTCACTCACCTGGTCTGTGTCAGACTGTAAGCTCTCTGAGGCACAGACTGTCCTTCACTGGGTGTACACTGCACAGCTGTTAGTACAATGGCCCTGCACCCAGTCCAGCACTGCAACACAAATAATCAGCGGGCTGGTTCTTCAGCGCTGGAGGGGGACAAGCTTCTGAGATGGACAGAGAGCAAAGGTGGATGGGTGGGATGACGTAGGCCAGAAACACCTGCAGTACTGGGGGCCGCAATCTGACAATGAGGAGGGTAGGAGTGAAGGTCTACGGAACTGAAAACAAAAGGGCATCTCTTACAGGCTGTCAGGCAGGAGGCGAGCAAGACCGGCTCCCAAGAGCAGGCTCCTGCACTCCTGAGGGATTTAATCACCTGCCTAGCTGATGGCAAACAGAGATGCCCAAACTAGGTTACTGCCCGTAGGCATTAGAATCCAGAAAGTACAGAGCCCTGCCCCAGCTCCGTATCTTACTGTAGGGAGGGAATGATTGAGAAGAATATGGAAGCTTGGAACTAGTGGCCACCAGCTACATGGCTTCAGCACAGTGAGGAAGGGGATCCCAGAGCACAATGTACACGGGGAACACATGGGAACCAGGAAAGCTAGCTAGTAAGGCCTTAACCCAGGGGTCGGCAACCTTTCAGAAATGCTGGGCCGAGTCTTCCTTTATTCACTCTAATGTAAGGTTTTGCATGCCAGTCATACATTTTAACCTTTTTAGAAGGTCTCTTTCTATAAGTCTATAATATATAACTAAACTATTGTTGTATGTAAAGTAAATAAGATTTTTAAAATGTTTAAGAAGCTTCCTTTAAAATTAAATTAAAATGCAGAGCCCCCCGGGCCAGTGGCCAGGAGCTGGGCAGTGTGAGTGCCACTGAAAATCAGCTCATGTGCCGCCTTCGGCACGTGTGCCATAGGTTGCCTACGCCTGCCTTAACCTAATGGTTTTGCTGATTTAACTACCAGTATAGTTAAAGTGGCAGAGCTCCCTAGTGTAGATGCAGTTATATCAGTATATACCAGCATAGCTTATTCTGGTTCATACGCTATACCAGTACTGAGTGCCTGGTTCAAGCGGGTTCATATTAGGACTCTTACTGGCATAAGTTTCTGTTGGTCTCCCTTATGTTATGGTACAAACTGCTGCAGTACCTTCCCCTGGGCTGGGCACTGCGGCTCGGCCCTGTCATACCCCAGCTGCTGCATGCCCTCTGCAGCGTCTGAAGAGACACCTTTATTTCTACAGCTACTCTGCCGCTGAGCTTGCACGGCTCCTGCTCCCCACAGGCCGAGGAAATTGGGACTTCATTCCTGGACCAGGCAGCAGCAGGCAGCTTGTAGCTTTATGTGGAGCCAGCCCCGTGGGGTTGGTCGCAGAGGTGGGCTAACAGGCATTCCAAAATCACACTGGGAATAAGGGGGGGTGGGGGTGGTCAGGCTTCCAATCACTGCAATCCCCAGGTAGCAGAGTTCAAAAATTGACCAGAGCAGTTGCTGTCACTGTGGACCTGTTGATGGAGGACTGCTTCTACCGGTACAGATACCACAGCATCTGCACAGGCGGCTACTGGTGGAACAGAGCCAGGGGAGGATTGATGCCAGTCGGGGAGGTGGTTTTGAGCCACTGATGGAGAGCTGGGGTTTTACCAGCAGGACTGCAAGTCGACTGTGGATGCACACAAAGGGTATGTCTACACTGCAGTGGAGAGGGATACCTGAGCTAGCTTTTACTGGGGCAGCTCGCTAAATGGAGCAGTGAAGCCGCGGCAGTGCCCGTTAGCCACCCAAGTACGTACCCAGGGGCCTGGGCAGGCCTCTCCTCAGGCAGTTAGCCTGTGCCACCACCCAAGACACTGTGGCTGCACCGCGATTTGTAGGGAAGTCAGCGGAGGTTGCCACGTGCCGTAATCACCCCCTGACAGCAGCGTAGGCATGAGCTACGCTGATATGAGGCACATTTCACCGGCAGAACTGTGGAGCCCAAGCCTGGCCTGTATTGTTATAAAATCCCAGCTCCAGCCAACAGTGACACCACTACACCTTTTTACATATAGCTCAACTCTTCTCAGTGCTCTAACATCTGAAATGTGGGGTGCCTCCTGGGAAGGTGGGTACGGTGAGTGAGCCAAATTTGGGGTCATGTGACCATGGGGTTCTCCAGATGCTGACCACCAAAAAAACAGCTTTGCTAAAGGGTGACATTTTTGCAACTTTTTTTTTTAACCCAGCCTTGGGAATGAAACCCTACCTCTGATCCTAGCACAGGGATCTTGCTCGCTGAACGGTCACCCCCAGAGAGTGCACAGCACCCACTAGCCCTTTGGAGGAGGAAAAGTGAAAACAGGAGGAAGACAGAGGAGCCTACAGGGTTTGTAGGCTGGAAGCATTAAACTGAGAACCTTCAAATCTGATTCGTGCTTAGCTCACAGAGATAAGCAGCAAGCCCCTGATCCAGGCCCTCCCAGCCAGTGTTAACTGGAGTCCGACCACGGGCACTCAGGAGAGTGTCTGTATTGGGAGAACACAATGAAAGTGTAAGTGTAAGTGTGTGTGTAATAGACATAAGACTCTTTGCTGGCAGGGGAGGGGGCTCAGGGGAATAGGAGGGAGGGGTTGGGGGACTCAAGTGAGGCAATGGGGATTAGGGGGAGTGGGTGGGGACTGATATTGGGAAGGGGGACATGGAGGTGAGTAGCAGATAGGGGTAGAAGTACCTGTCAATCTCACATTCTTCCCTCCCAGGTGTGCGCCAGGATCTGAGGGGCTCTCTTGTGGGGGCTACCTCCTTCTCCCTACCTTCACACGAGTGCTGGGATCCAAGGGAGCTAGCTCCTCTGGGGGTGCCCGAGCCCCTCTGCCTGCCCCTCCCCGGGGTGCACCAGGAGCAGGGGGGACCCTGCCCATCTATGGAAATCTGACCCCCTCAAATCAGCCTGGGGGAGAGCATGCCTTTCTGTGGGTGCCTGAGCCCCTCCTCCAGCCTCCCCTCACGTGAGCTGAGATCTGAAAGGCCTTGTCCCTCTCGGGGAAATCTGAGCCCCCTCCCTGTCCCCCATGTGGCAGCCTGAGGGGGAACCTGATAGCCTTCAAATCTGTTCAGGGCTGCTCTAAAGAGGACGGTGATTCGTTGTTCTCCATGTCCCCTGCAGGTAGGACACGAAGAAATGGGCTAAATCTGCAGCAGGGAGATTGAGGTTAGCAACTAGGAAGAACTGTCTAACTCTAAGGGCAATTAAGCTCTGGGGACCTGATTCCAAGGGACGTTGTGGAATCGCATCACTGGAGGTTTATAAGAACAGGTTGGACAAACCCCTCTCATGGCTAGTCTAAGTTCACTTGGTCCTGCTCAGCGCAGGGGTCACAAGGAGACAACCTCTTGAGGTCCCTTCCAGCCCCACGTAGCTATGATCCTGTGCCTGCCAGGATCTGTGGAACCCCTGCCCCCCAGGTGTGAAGCTGGACACATGCCTCCTGGGAACATGCACCAAGGCAACATTGCTGACCCTGGGAACAGGTGTGCCTGATGCATACTACAGGCTTTCCAGCACCAGGGAGTGGAAATGGAAACACCCGCGGCCCGAATGGAGTGGCTCACACATCCCAGAGCTATCATTTCATGCTGTATTCATCTCCCTGGGGTATTCCCAGCTGAATGAGAACATCTGATTGAGGTGAATGGGACACCTCACACCTCTCTGACTCCTCTATGCTACAGAGGGATATGTAGAGCCCCTTCCCTCCACCCTCCCTAAATGGTCCCCCTTTCAGCAGGAGAGTGGAATGCCAGCCTACAATTGTTAAGGTAGAAACCACTTTTCTGTTAAAGCTCAATTCTTCGAAGCGTTCTAAAATCCGCACCATTACTTGGGTTACCTTGAAATCTACTATCTCTCATGGGGGCAGACGGTACAGTTAGTGACCCTAATGTGGGGTCTTCTGACCAAGGGGTTCCTGAAATACAGACTCCTGGGAAAAAACAGCATTTAATAAAGTTCACAGATTCTAAAGGGAGGAGAGAGACACCAGTCTTCTCTCACAGGCTTTACGTTCCTGTAACCACCTTGTAATAAAGTTGTCAAGTGTTTGGGACACAATATAACGTCTTTCTTTCACCAGCCCTAATAGCCACTACACAAGCTAAACATTTCAAAGCACAACCATTATTCCCATTCCACTATAACAAAGTCTATTTTGGGGGGTACTTAGGAATCACATAACCACATGGTCTAGCAGAGAGAACAGTGGAGTGGGACTCAGGAAACCTGGGCTCTATTCTCAGCTCTGCCAGTGGAATGACTTTGGCCAAGTCACTTTAATCACTCTGTGCCTCAGTTTCCCTATCTGTACAATGGAGATAATGACGTTTCCCTCCTTGCGACCTACAGATGAAAAGCACTATATAAGAGCTAGACATTATCATCATTATCTGGCAGGAGCAGTATCTGAACTGCACACCTACATGACTACAACTGCTTAATGACCAGACTCCTACCATTATTTCTTTTTCTGTTAAAAAAAACAAACAGGAAATTAAATGGCAAACACTGTTATTAACCCAGAGCTAATGTTACCCAGTGGTGTCTCGGGCCCTTCAAGAACACCAGGTTGAGCAAAACTCCAACTTGTGAAAAGCAAAAGGAATACTGAGTTATTGTAAACAGCCACGCAACCAGAGCTCTAGAGATGCCCAATTACACCCGTAAAACACACTAACATAGCACTCTGTCTTTGCAGTGCATTGACCAGGAGCTCCCGATGCTCAACCGGCCTAGCCTACTCCACAGAAAGACCAGCCCCTCTGCAACTCCCTGAGTCAGTTCATCCCCATGTGCAAGATGCCATCAGCACTCTGCTTCCACTCACCCTTCATTAAACCCACAGACACACACACCTCCTGTCACAGGGAAAGGAGCAATTACAGACAAGTAGCAGATACCCTGCCCATGAGGGAAGTTTCTTGCTAAACCCCCCACTCCTTGTGGTTGGTTCAGGCCCTCAAACGAGAGGCCTCATGTGCCTTGTACATCTGGGCCTAATGTAACTGGTTATTTTCATTATCCATATACATGTCCAATCCTTATGGGAATCTTACTAAGCTCTTGGCTGATTAATAGCCTGTGGCAGTGAGTTCCACAGGTTAATGATACACTGTGAATACATTCCCTTTATCATTGCTAATTCTGCCTCCTTCCAATTTTCCCCTCATTGTTGTATGTCGGAAAGGGTGAATGGCAGCACCCCACCCACCTCCTACCGCAGCCTGTCAGTCAAATGAGGGCACTGGAATATTATTCTCCCTCCTAGTCTTTATGCAGCCTGCTTGCTGGTTTGACCACCAATGCACACTAAGCTGTCCACAGCGATGCCCAGATTTTTCCCGGAAGGAACCCAATGAAGTGTCCAAGGCCTGGTCTGCACAAGAATTTACATCAGAAAATCCACCCCCAGAGAGACGAAGTTAAGCCAACCTAGCTCCCAGGGTAGAAAGCACTAAGTCAACAGAAGAATTCTCCCATTGACCTAACAACTGCCTCTCGGGGAGATGGATTGTCTACGGTGATGGGAGAAGCCCTCCCGTGCATGTAGGTAGTGTCTATGATGCACCACTGTAGCACTTTAAGTGTAGATGTGCCCTACATTCACAATCCTCGTCCTAGGACAGAGATTTGTGTTACCCGCTCGGAGAGCTGACCCTTTATCCCTACTGATTTCTATCTCTCAGCCAGCCAGAGACTGCTCCATGACACTGCTCCATTCTATGGTGACCAGTCTGTAGTCAACAGCCTCTCCAGGGAGCTTTGCTAGCACCTTGCCATGCGGTATAGATCCCTCCAGGCAGCTCTGCTACTGTTCCTCTTGCACTCTCAGCTCTGCCGGGCAACTAACCTCTCTGTGCTCAAGGAACTGCTTTGCACCCTCCAGTTCCAAATGCAGGAGCAGCAAGCCTTCAGCACTACCCTGCCTGTGCCATTCATGCCTGCCTCTCCCCAGCTTGAATAGGCATGGTACGTGGCGGGATGGTGTGCTAGCACCATTTCCAAGTTGCTATTTATCCTCTAAAATCTTGGCTTTCATTAACAAAAGGAAGTCTCTAGCTGTTACGGCTGCAATGAAACCTTGAAAACATGATGTGAGCATAATTGAGGCAGTGACACCTGTCAAGTCTGTAGGCGGCAGAGGAGTGAACACCCCATTCACATTCCTGGGTGTTAGAGCAGCATCAGCTGAGTTAAATGTTAACTAGGTCACTGCTTGTCAGATGATATATATAAGGAGAGGATCGTACCCAAACAGATCTGCCCATACGCTTTAATGATGGTTCTTTTTGGCACCATGAGTGGGTGGACTTGGAAGATAACCTCACTTATTTTTTTCTGCAGGCAAAAAGGAGTCAAGCTCCAGGCCCCTGCACCACCAAGGAACATCTGCACAATCTGTCGCGAGCGGTGCCCCATGTGGATGGAGCTTGGAAGAGAACCACTACCTTTTTCTTCCAGTTCAACCTCTAAGCCGCAGACCACCTAGCCCATAGCCCTTACGTCTGCTCATGCAATCTGGACCCAGCCGCTGACGTGTCACCCAGCCCATGCCGCCTTGCGCTACATCCTCTTGTGCCAACAGCCTGTTGGCCAAAAGAGCTAATGCAATTGTGAGTTATAAATGGTAATCTCGAGTAGGAGTCGAGAGGTTATTTAACCTCTGGATTTTGCACCACTGCTGGAATCCTTTGTCCGCGTTTGGTGCCACAGGCCAAGAAAGATGTTGATAAACTGGAGAGGGGTCAGCGAAGAGCCACGGAGATGAATAAAGAGTTAGAAAACCTGCCTCGCAGTGACAGACTCCAAGAGCTCAATGTGTTTAGTTTAGCAAGCAGCAGGTTAAGGGGTGACTTGATCAGTCCAAGTACCTGCCTGAGGAACAGACGTTTAATACTAGGCTCTTCAATCTAACAGAGAAAGGTCTAACGTGATCCAACAGCAGGAAGTTGAATCTAAACAAATAAGGCACGAATGTTTAACAGGGAGAGTAATTAACCACTGGAACCATTTCCCAAGGCCACAGTGGACTCTCCATCGCTGAAAGCATTCCAGTCAAGACTGGCTGGTTTTCTAAAAGATGGGCTCTAGCAATTACTGTGAGGCAGGTCTCTGGCCTGTGCTATGTTCCAGATCAGACTAGACCATCCCAATTCCACCCACCCCCGCATCCCCCACTTTGGCATCTATGGAACTCAGCTACCAATCACTTTGGGAAAGCTGCGCTTTAATCAGGGCAGTAGCTGCGGAGATTGCAAGTGCACATGTATAAAATTGATCTCACCCTCACTCTGCTCTGCTCCAGCCACTGTGGGCAGAAACCTCTATGGGGCTGAGGGCACTGACCCCCCCCATCTGACTCCCCCAGGTACCTGCAATTACTGTGAGGCAGGTCTCTGGCCTGTGCTATGTTCCAGATAGATTGCAAGTGCACATGTATAAAATTGATCTCACCCTCACTCTGCTCTGCTCCAGCCACTGTGGGCAGAAACCTCTATGGGGCTGAGGGCACTGACCCCCCCCATCTGACTCCCCCAGGTACCCCAGATACACAACCAGCTCTCACATCTGGCCGGAGATCCCCAGGACACAGTAACTAGCACCATTCTAAGCTTCCCCCGAGAGTCCCCCCAGAACGCTCTCTCTGAGCAGGATGCTGACGTCTTTCTGCTCCCTGTTCCTTGGGCAGTGGCTCACATACTCACCGTGCCAAGCAGAGAGACACTGGGTTACCAGGGCCGAGTCTGAAGCCCTGCCCCAGCAGAGATGGGGACAGCCCCTGTCAGACACAGGTAAGGTCTGAGCTCCAAGGACAGGGCAGAGGGACAGCTGCACAGCCGGTCTATGGGCAGGAGGAGCAGGAAGTTGACAACCCCCCCACAACCTGCCAACCCCTCTGCAGCCGGAGAGGTGAAGCATGCAGCAGCATTTGGCTCAGGGCACAGACCAGATGGTTTTTAGGGAGTGTCTCCTCCCAGCAGCATGGCCCCCCGCAGGGTAATTATCACCCAGGTGTCAGCAGATCACAGCTGCTCCCAAAGGGCCAGGAGCTGGCCAGCATTCGATGCTGGGCAGATGGGCTGGTGTGAAAGCTACGGGAGCCAGCTGGGCAGATGGGCTGGTGTGAAAGCTAGGGGAGCCAGCCTGCAGCCCAGCTCCACCCCAGGTCAGCACTTCAAGGCCACCTGGCCTCCCAGGCCCTGTGGAGGATTGCAGCTCTCAGACCCACTCCAGCTGCTTCTCTGCCCAGGTGATACAAGGGCTGCTCAAGCTAGCAGCCTCCGGGTTTCTTGGGGGGTGGGGAGGGGAGCGGTGGCAGGGCACTATCTGCGAGGAACTCGCCTGCCCGCCCTGGTGTGACACAGCCCAAATCTTGGACCTGCAGGGCACAGCACGAAGCGGCTGGAGAGCGGCACAGGCTGCAGCAGGTCCAGCTTTCCAAGGGAGACGTGCTCCCAGGCCCAATCCAGGACAGGGGTTGGGGGGGCACTAGCCACCAAGGGGGCAGTGTCTTGTGCCTTGTGTTTGCATTTGTAATCTCTGCACAAGGTTCGAACAGTGTCTGAAAAACATCCCCCCAGCTAGGGTGGTTGTGGTATTGGGGTGGGTGGGGTTGGCGACTGGCCTGGCGGGCTCTCTGTACATCACGCTGCATGAGCCCCCAGGGAGCATGCAATGAGCTCCCCAACAGAGGGCACTGCTGGGACCCCTGCCGCATATTGGCCCCGGAAGTGGCGGCTGGGAAGACATTTCTGCTTCCAGCAACCTTCTAAATGGAGGCTCTGGCTTGGAGAGGGTTTGTAAATGGAAGTGGGGGAGGGGTGGGAACAGGGAGCTCTGGGACAGGCACCCTGAATGGGGAGCATGGGACACTGGCATCAGCAGCACAACAGGAAGGCTTCTCGGGGAGGGAACCCACAGCTGCTATGTAAACTGAGAAGTCCAATATGCCTGGTTATTGCAGCTGCTCTAGCCAACCCTAGAGACCATGGGGGTGTCCTGGGTACGCTTGGGCCCCACAGCGGGCTGACGGCCTGTATGCTCCAAAGCAGAGGCAGAGGGGTCACGTCTCTTTGTTAGGGGAGGCAGGGAAAGGCGAAGCACTGACAGAGGGAGCAAGAGAGCATCCTGCACTGGCCAGGCTAGACAGCAGGAACCGAGGTGCCCAGGTGCTAGTCTCTGGCCTGCCACTGGTTCGCCTCTTGGCCTTGGGCAGGTCAGAACGGTTCTGTTCCTCAGTTTCCACCTCTGTAATGGAGCAGTAAAGGGCCTGAGCCGCCCCCATGCTACAGAGGGGTAAGGAGCTAAGGCCAGGTATTGCTGGGTGCATTTCACAGCTTCTTGCCCGCTGGCTGTTAGCATCACCGTCCAGCTCGTCCCCCATCACTGTGCCTTCCCAGAGGGATCTGCAAGTCTCCTGGCACTAGCACAGCCCCAGGTACGGCAGGGACCCCATGGGAAGGCCGTCTGGGGCACTGCTCTGGTGCATTTACACTCGGCCCCTCTGACGTTCCCTGAGCGAGAACCACGTTGGCAAATTGCTAGGAGCCCAAAGGACCATCACAGAACAGAGCAAGTCACAGGCACTTTCATCCATTCAGTGGAGGTGCAGCTTAGGCCCCAGCCAAGCAGCATGGACCCACTGAATGCTGGGAAATGTAGTCTCCGGAGATGCCACCTCTCCACGGAAACTGTGAGCTGCAGTGTCAAACCGGGTCAGGCTCTCCTACCTTAGCCTCTCCCACAGCGTCTCTGCTCCTGCATGGCTCTCCTGACTCCCTCCCTCCAAGGCAGACGGTGACAGAATCCCACACAAGTGGGACGTTCCTTCCTGTAAGGCCATGGGCTCCAGGGTTCCCTTTCTCACTCTTCACAGCATCCAAGCCAGCCCTGCCCTTGAGCTGCTGCAGCCCACGGAGTGCAAAGCACCACATGACGTGCCGTGAGCCCAAGGCATTCAGGAGCCACACTCCCACTCTGCCACAAGCCGTGCCAATGAGCCAGGCTCTCTGCTCCGGTTCAGTGCCCTCAGCCCACCGCCCCTCTCTCCAGCACTGTCAGCCCAGACAGAGCCCCGCTGGCAGGACCGAGCCGCCTCACATTCGCAGACTCACCAGGGCGTGTTTGCGCTTCCTGCCAGGCCGCCCCGCTTTCCTCGTGGCTGTCCCTGGTTCCTGCTTCTCGTCCTTGCTCCGGTTCTCCTCCAGCTCCTCTTCCCTCTGCTAGGCCAAGAGAGAGTGCAGAGTCAGTGCAGCAGGTCACAGCAGGGGCCAGACAGCTGCTCCCTCAACTCCAGCATATTTTACATTTCTACATTGCCTGTCATCCCAAAGCGCGGCCCAGGCTACGGACCGGGGTGGAAAGCAGCACACAGCAACATGACCTGGCGGGTTAGGTCAGGAAGGGGCCTGGCACAGGAGGAAGAGATTTCCACCCTTTGGAGATCGGCTCAGACTGCCCAGGTTGACAGCTCAGCTAAAAGCTGGCACCAAAGCAGCCCCGTGTCTCCTAGCGCTGCATTGGGGGCACCGTGACTCCTTCTGAGCCACCAGCCCCACTTCCTGCAATACCCAAGCTGACCGGCCAGTGGGACTGGAATCTGACTAATTCCCAGCCCCTGGCGGCTGGCTGCAGCCAGCGAGGGCGGGCGGAGCGGAGGACTGACATGACAGGAAGCAGCTCCAGGGCAGGTACCAAGGTCTGAGGTGGATGGGTTCAAAGGGCGGTTTCAGCTCTCTCTGGGGTTTGGCTTGCTGAGCCCCAGGCCCTGCTAGGGAGGAGACAGTGGGAGGCTCTCCTGGTGCCGGGAGGGGACAGCCTGCTCCGGGGGCCAGGCGCCATTTAGAAAACAATATAAACGGACGAGGCCAGCCGAGGGGAGGCGTGTCTGTGCCCATGCATGCGGGCGCACAACACACCTACACAGCCTGTTTAACACCCCCCACCCAGCTCAGCGGGGGAACCCGGGGATCTACACACAGGGACAGGGGGGCTAACGCCACACATTTGGAGACCCTCCTCCGGCCAGCACAGCTAATGACACTGCAGTGAGGGAGCCTGCAGAGCTGTAAGGGATTCCTGGTGCTCAGCAGTGGGGAGCCCAGGTGGCTGCTCAGAGAAACGGGTCTGAGAGAGGGCCAGGAATGACCCCTTCCCTGGGGATCCTCCCACTCTCAAAGCTCCGTCACCTCCCCTGCCCCCTGCAATGGCAGTGGGGTGCAGCTTCGTCTCCTCCCCTCCAGGGCCTGGAGCACTGGCCTAGGCAGCCCCGTGTCCCAGCCCCAGCGAGCTGATGAGACGCTGGCACTTGGCATGGGTGGAGGAATGTGAACATGTCCCAAGGAGAGGAACCCGCGTCACATTCCCAGAGCAGCGGCTCATGTTCCCTGGGGGAGGCCCCGGCCCCGCTGCCAATCCGGTCACAAAGGGTGCAAGCCACTCTGCCCATGGGCTGTCGGGAATGGATTCAGCACAGGCTGCGGTAGGGCCAGCTTCCCGGAACCCCTCAGCCTCTCTGCAGAGCCTGCCAGCCAGGGGCACAGGGGCTGTGCTGGGCTGGGGGTGTGCTGCATGGGCTGCTATACAGACCTTCTGGTCCCTCCCAGCAGGCCTGGCTGGCTCCATTGCCCACGGCCCAGCTGAGGCCAGGATCAGCCCCAGCAAGGGGCAGCACAGGGTGGGATGAGAGTGCAGCCCTCAAGTCATTCTCTAGCTCCTCCTTGGTGGCTGTGTGCCATGGGCAGTGACAGGCCACTCAGGGACTGCAGCCAGCCATGTGCCTGAGGGTCACCTCAGGAGAGGAAAACAAGCCAGCTCCCAGTGGCAGGGATGCATTTCACTTGAGCCTCTAAGATCGCAGCCCCAGCCAAGGCAGGAAGAGGCCAGCAGAGGGGGGAGAAGTGGAAGGAAAAGGGGGGGGGCACTGGAATAGGGAGAGGCCAGGGTTGGGGAGGGGATGCGAGCTGGCAGACAGACAGCTCCGGAGATCCAGCTGTGCCTCAACAGCTCCCAGTCTCCTGACATCTCAGGCACGAGCCCCAGCCACATTCCTGTCCCACCTGAACAGTACAGGGCTGCCACCAGCTGCCTGGGCAGCTCAGAGCCCAACAACGAGAGAACCACCGCGGAGCTCCAAGAGCAGGGGTGCCAACCAGCCAGGACTGTGCTCGTCTGTAACCCCGACCTGCAGCCCCCCCCCCCTCCAGCCCTGGAGTCCTCCCCCTCACAATGCAACCAATGCCCCACACACTCCACCAGTAAGTCAAGAGCGGTTCCTCCATGCCCCAGCACCACAGGCCCTGTGTGTTCCAGCTGGGAGGGTTCCCCCTGCGGGGGACAGGGACACTGGGCATGTGCTCTGCTGCAGTCCCCCGGCTCCGGAGGGGATGTCATTTGGGGGATTGGCTGGGGGCCTTTTCTTCCGGAGGAGGTGACCCCAAGCCCCAGGGGTGGCTGCAGGGAGAAGGGCTTTCCCACTGTTGCTGCAGTCTGGGAAGCACACGCTAATGGAACAGCTCCCCCTGCAGCTGTTCCTTGTGCTTGCTTCCTCTGGGGGCACCCTCTCTGTGTCTCCCCCCTCCACTGCCTGCTCTCAGAGCCGAGGCTGTTCTCCTGGCCCCACTAGCTGTCCTGATGAAGTTCTGAAACAAGGAGCACACAGCCCGACTGCCATTCTCATGCCCACACCCAGCTGTGCCCTGGGGGAGAGTAGCCAGGCGCACACCGATTCAGATGGTATGGCCAGAAGGGACCATTCGAATCATCTAATCGGACACCCTACAGAACACAGGCCAGAGAACCTCACGTTGCTGGAGTCTCCCGTCAAGGTCGACGTAGGAGTTGGTTGGCTTCAGTGCGTCAGAAGCCATTAAGGGATCTGAAGATGCCACATGCTGGGCAGATGCGGCCACCTGGTTTTGCCACAGCTGCTTACTTCGCTCACGTGCCTCTTTGGCTTTTTCTGTTCTGCTGTTCTCAGTGGCTTTAACTGCAGCCCATGAGGCCTGCCGCCACCCTGATGTGTTCACAGCAGCCGCTTCCCAAACTCTGCCAGCTTTTAGGTGAGCTTTCAGAGTATCCTTATATCGTTTCCATGGGTCTCCCAGCGTACATGCTCCCATTTTCAACTGTCCAGAAAATACTGCTTTGGGGAGTCGCTTATCACCCATACATACGAGGTCAACAGCCCAGCAAAGCTGCTCCTGTAAGATGAGGGATTCAAAGCTAGTCATGCAGCACAGGTCCAGAACTTGGATGGCTGGTGTCCTGTGCAATCACCTGACGTCAGAGATGAGACACAGACCGCGCATGTGAAAACGCGCTAGTTGCTTCAAGTGCCTGCTATCGAGCATCCATGTCTCATGGCCGTAGAGAAGAGTCCTTAGCTGAGATACATGGAGCTTGGGGTGAAGGCAAAGGCCTCTCGCATTCCACAGGTGGTGACAAAGTCAACCCTAAGCATCCCTGGCTTTTGAAACGCACTATGGGATTTTACCATTCATCACGGCATTATTAGGTAAATCACTCCCGAGATAGCAACATTTCTGTACTGTATTAAGCAGTGTGCCCTCAGCTGTGATTTCTGGGGCAGACTCTATTTTCCTGGCAAAGGCTGGTAAAGCGATTCGGTTTTCTTGAGGCTAACAGAGTCTGAATCGCTTTACTGATCTAGAAAAGCATTACATAAGATGCTGCATGTCTACGACGGTACGTGCTACGTATGTACAAAGCAACAGAGTCTTGTGGCACCTTATAGACTAACAGACGTATTGGAGCATGAGCTTTCGTGGGTGAATACCCACTTCGTCAGACGCATGTGGTGGAAATTTCCAGAGGCAGGTATAAATATGCAGGCAAGAATTCTTGGCATTCTTGGACATTTCCACCACATGCTTCAGACGAAGTGGGTATTCACCCACGAAAGCTCATGCTCCAATATGTCTATCAGGTGCCACAGGACTCTCTGTCGCTTTTTACAGATCCAGACTAACACGGCCACCCCTCTGATACGTACGTACAGTCACCAGTGAAGAGGAACTGTCTGATGAGCAAGTCAATCACTTTAGTGTGAGCACGGGGATGCTGGAGATTGGAGATGCCATCTGTGCACGACTGCATGTAAATACCCAGTCAAGCACACAGAGCTGCTTAATGCCGCTAGTGACAAAGAAAAGATCTCAAAGCACAATTTGCCAGCACTCTAGCCAGCATGCCAGCACAGCACAAGTGCACCATTGGTGATGAATCTGTGTGGGCAACCAACTTTATACAAGATCCATGACCTAATAGCGCTGAAGGCCTTCGTCAGGTCTACAAACACCATACAGAGATCACTGTTTTGTTCCCAGAACTTTTCCTGTATTTGGTGAGCAGCAAAAATCATATCAGCTGTTCCACATCCCACATGAAAGCCACAACCGGTGTTATCAGTGATGATGGAGAGTCTATTGAGCAAGACATGCCAAAATCTCCCCAGCAATGGAAAGAAGCGAGATACCAAGATGGCTGTAGCAGACTGCTCAGTCATCTTTGCATATGACCAACCTGATTGCCTTCTGTGATGAGATAACTGGCTCTGTGGATATGGGGAAAGCAGTGGACGGGATATACCCTGACTTTAGCAAAGCTTTTGATACGGTCTCCCACAGTATTCTTGCCAGCAAGTTAAAGAAGTATGGGCTGGATGAATGGACTATAAGGTGGATAGAAAGCTGGCTAGATCGTCAGGCTCAACGGCTCCATGTCTAGTTGGCAGCCAGTATCAAGAGGAGTGCCCCAGGGGTTGGTCCTGGGGCCGGGTTTGTTCAACATCTTCATTAATGATTTGGACGTGGACTGCACCCTCAGCAAGTTTGCGGATGACCCTAAGCTGGGAGGAGTGGTAGATTTACACTGGAGAGTAGGGATAGGATACAGAGGGACCTAAACAAATTAGAGGATTGGGCCAAAAGAAATCTGATGAGGTTCAACAAGGACAAGTGCAGAGTCCTGCACTTAGGACTGAAGAATCCCATGCACCGCTACAGTCTGGGGACCGACTGGCTAAGTGGCAGTTCTGCAGAAAAGAACCTGGGGATTACAGTGGACGAGAAGCTGGATATGAGCCAACACTGTGCCCTTGTTGCCAAGAAGGCTAACGGCATATTGGCTGCATTCGTAGGAGCACTGCCAGCACATCAAGGTGCACATGACTTACGAGGAGAGGTTGAGGGAACTGGGCTTATGAGGTCTGCAGCAGAGAAGAGTGAGGGGGGATTTGATAGCAGCCTTCAACTACCTGAAGGGGGTTCCAAAGAGGATGGAGCTCAGCTGTTCTCAGTGGTACCAGATGACAGAACAAGGAGCAATGGTCTCAAATTGCAGTGGGGGAGGTCTAGGTTGGATATTAGGAAAAATTATTTCACTAGGAGGGTGGTGAAGCACTGGAATGGGTTCCCTAGGGAGGTGGTGAAATCTCCATCCTTAGAGGTTTTAAAGGCCCAGCTTGACAAAGCCCTGGCTGGGATGATTTAGTTGGGGTTGGTCCTGCTTTGAGCAGGGGGTTGGACTAGATACCTCCTGAGGTCTCTTCCAACCCTAATCTTTTTATGATTCTATGATATATAACTAAACTATAACTACACATATAGCAGCATCCTTGAGGTCTTGAAGCATTGTCACCTGCTCCCAGATGACACTGAAGAGCCACGTGAGCATTCAAGACATATATTATAACTGTGACGCTGGCATACCAGGTGGCAGATCATGCCCAGATTCCCATGCCTCAACTGAACACTGACAAATCTCTAGCTGGGACCAGTCTGGCTCACCGGTGTGTTAGGATTGTTAAAATTGGTATTAGAATTAAAAGAATGTGTTTAGTGTTTACATTTTATGGAATGCTTGTAAATTGCTGCCTGCGTTAGTCTCACTTCTGTCATCTGTATCCCATATTATAAGGTAAAATTTAAGGGTTTGCACTGTAAGCCTTTGTAACTGCATAAATCACCAGACAGGAGGGAGACCTTAACTAGCGTAAAGTGCTGATCTCCAGCAGACGGTGTTGCACATCCTGGCCAACAAGGGAGGCCCATCAACATCAGACAAACTATTGCGGAACATTAAAGAGAACAAAACACTTTGTTGTTTGCTCCCCCTGCCGCAAAGATGAGCCACGTCAGTGAATTCCTCCCATCAGCTGAGTTTGCCATTCCGAGCACAAGGGGGAAGGGAACAAACACCCTTAGCAATGAGATACAGATCCTTCTTGTTGCTTGGACTGTGGGGGGCAAGAATTACTAGGCATGAGCAAAAGATCCCCAGTGCTTAGCCTGGGTTACCCTAAAGGACATATAGGGCTTGCTTATTATAGAACCTTCCACTACTGTTTGAAACTTAACCTTGGAACTCATTTGTGTCTATGCATGTGTACCTGCTTTAATCTTGTAAATAACCCTCGCTTCCTTTTCCTCTATAACAAATCTGTATATAGTTTATTACAGGATTGGCTACAAGTTGTCTTTGCTGTGAGATCTAAAGTGCAACTAACCTGGGGTGAGTGACTGATCCTTTGGGACTGGGTGTAAGGGACCATCTATCACAACGACAGGCTCACTGAGGTGGCAGGACAGATTGGAGTACCCAAAGGGACTATAGTAAAAGACGATTACTCACCTTTGTAAGTCAGTGGGTCAGCTGAGGGATCCCCTGGAGTGGCGCCTTTATGGCGTCGGATATATGCCCCAGCTGACCCAGCACCCCCCCCAGTTCCTTCTTGCCAGCTACTCCATCAGAGGGGAAGGAGGGCGGGTTTGGAATGGATATGAGCAACACATCTCAAAGAACAACAGTTACAAAGGTGAGTAACCGTCTTTTCTTCTTCAAGTGCTTGCTCATATCGATTCCAATTAGGTGATTCCCAAGCCTTACCTAGGCGGTGGGGTCGGAGTGAGATGTCGCAGAATGAAGGACTGCTGAACCAAATGCAGCATCACCTCTGGACTGCTGCACTATCACATAGTGGGTGACGAAGGTATGCACCAATGACCAAGTCGCTGCCCTACCTATCTCCTGAATGGGCACATGCACCAGGAAAGAAGAGGATGAAGCCTGAGCCCACGTGGAGTGGGCAGTAAGGTGCGTAGATGGGACACCAGCCAAGTCATAGCATGCACGGATGCATGATGTGATCCAGGACAAGATGCACTGGGAGAAGACCAGAAGGCCTTTCATCTGATCTACCACAGCAACAAAAGCTGTGATGTTTTCCTGAAGGGTTTCGTTCACTCGATGTAGAGGGTCAGGGCCCTGCGAACGTCTAGGGAGTGCAGCTGTTGCTCCTGTCGAGAGGCATGCGGCCTTGGGTAGAAGACAGGGAGGAATATGCCCTGGTTGACATGGAAGGCAGACACCATCTATGGGAGAAAGGCCGGGTGGGGTCGCAGCTGTACCTTATCCTTGTGGAACACCGTAAACGGTGGTTCCGATGTGAATGCCCGGAGCTCAGACACACGCCTCGCCAAGGTGATAGCTACGAGGAAGGCTGTCTTCCAGGAAAGGTACAGGAGTGAGCAGGTGGCCATCGGCTTGAACAGGGCACCCATGAGTGTGGATAGTACCAGGTTAAGATCCCACATAGGGACCGGTTGTCGAATTCGTGGGATATTGCCAAGCCCTGCTGCTTTAAGGAAAGGAGGTAGTCCAAGATGATAGGTACTGACACCTGTAGGGCGGTCGTACGATTCCGGGCACACCAGCAGGAAAACCACTTCCACTTGGCTAAGTATGTGGACCTGGTAGAGGGCTTCCTGCTACCCAAAAGGATATGCTGGACCGAGTGAGAACAGCACAGCTCAGACTGATTTAGCCATGCAGCATCCATGCTGTGAGGTGGAGAGATTGCAGGTCAGCATGACAGAGTTGACTGTGATACTGAGTGATCAGGTCTGGCCACAGCGGGTGTGGAATCAGGGTGTCCACTGACAGCTCTAGGAGAGTGGTATACCAGGGCTGTCTGGGCCATGCCGGGGTGACCAGAATCAGATGGGCTCTGTCCCTGCGCAGCTTGATTAGGATCCTGTGGACTAGCGGGAATGGAGGAAAGGTGTAGCACAGGTGATCCTTCACTGAATTAGGAAGGCGTCCGACAGGGAACCCGGAGAGCACTCTTGAAGAGAGAACACAACACCTGGCATTTCCGATTATCAAGGGAAAGCCTCACTCAGGAAGACAGAGTGGATGACGTCCGGGTGAACCGACCACTCGTGAGCCTACATGATTTGCTGAGGTGGTCCGCTAAGGTGCTCTGGACCCCTGGGAGAAATGACACCACCAGATAGATCGAGTGGGCTATGCAGAATTCCCACAGACGAGTGGCCTCCTGACAGAGGGGGGACAACCGGGCTTCCTCTTGCTTGTTGATGTAAAACATGGCCGTAGTGTTGTCTGTGAGGACTGCAACACAACAGCCTTGAATGCGCTCTCGGAATGCTTGACACGCCAGGCGCACTGCTCTGAGTTCCCGTACGTTGATGTGCAGGGATAACTCTCCTGCCGACCACAGCCCTTGTGTACGGAGGTTCCCGAGGTGGGCTCCCCATCCCAGGGATGACGCATCCATGACTAAGGACACGGAGAGCTGCGGGGCGTGAAATGGCACCCCTTTGCACACTGATTTGGGGTCCAGCCACCAGCCTAGAGAGGCTAATATCCCTGGCAGGATGGTAACCACCGTGCTCAAGCTGTCCCGACCTGGGCGGTATGCTGTTGATAGCCAGGCTTGGAGTGGATGTAGTCGCAGCCTGGCGTGCCTGGTCACAAACATGCAAGAGGCCATGTGTCCCAGGAGGCACAGGCATGTTTTTACGGTCGAGGTCTGGAAGCTTTGCAGGCTGTGGACGATGTTCACCAGGGATTGGAAGCGTGCTTCTGGCAGAATTTGCCCGGGCTAGGCCTGAGTCTAATATTGCTCCTATGAATTCTATCCTCTCGGTTGGTACCAGAGTTGATTTCGCGACACTGAACAGGAGGCCCAGCCGATTGAACACATTCATGGTGAGCTGAACATGAGACTGCACCTGATCCCTGGAGCCACCCTGAATGAGCCAGTCATCGAGATATGGGAACACTTGGACCCGTTGTCGATGAAGGGAGACCGCCACCACAGCCATGCATTTGGTAAACACCCTGGGGGCTGTGGATAGGCTGAAAGGAAGGACAGTGAATTGAAAGTGCTGTTGATTGACCACAAAGAGAAGGAAACATCTGTGCGCTGGGTAGATCGCAATGTGGAAGTATGCGTCCTTCATGTCGAGGGCAGCATACCAGTCTCCAGGATCTAGGGAAGGAATAATGGTCCCTAGTGAGACCATGCGGAACTTCAGCTTTACCATAAATTTGCTGAGTCCGCGTAGGACCAGGATGGGCCGAAGCCTGCCCTTGGCCATGGGAATTAGGAAGTAGGGGAAATAAAAGCCCTTGCCCCTTGACTCTCCTGGGACCTCCTCTATCGCTCTCAAATCCAGGAGTGATTGGACCTCCTGTAGAAGGAGGTGCTTATGAGAAGGGTCCCTGAAGAGGGACGGGGAAGCAAATTGGAAGGCGGATCCCCTTTCCACCATGCGTAGGACCCAACAGTCCGATGTTATGTAGGACCATGCACGGAGGAAATGGAAAAGATGATTTTGGAAATGCAGGGAAGGATCCTGAATGGAGAATGGTGCTTCGTCCTCGGGCGCACCTTCAAAAGGGTCTTCTCTGAGTTACTGGGGTATGCATTCCCAGAGAGCATATGATAATTCTCAAGTCCTTCAGACTCTGCAGCCTTGAGTCTGTCTTCTTGGAGAATAGGCCTTGGCCCATCAAAGGGCAGGTCCTGGAGAGTCTGCTGCAACTCTGGTGGTAAGCCAGAGACCTGCAGCCACGAGATGCGGCGCATGGCTATGCCCAAGGCCAGGGTCCTAGTTGCCGAGTCTGCCGTGTACAGAGAGGTTTGTAGGGAGGTTCTGGCCACCTTCTTGCCCTCCTCTACTATAGCCCCAAATTCCTCTCTGGACTCCTGTGGAACCAACTCCTTGAATTTCTCCATAGAGTCCACAAATTATAGTCATATTGGCTGAGGAGTGCCTGCTGGTTGGCCACCCTGAGCTGCAAGCCTCCGGCCGAGTACACCTTGCGCCCAAACAAGTCTAGGTGTCCAGTGTCCTTTGATGTAGGTGCTGGGGCCTGCTGACCGTGCTGCTCCTTCTCGTTGACCGAAGCCACGACAAGGGAGCACGGTTGGGGGTGTGTATAGAGGTAATCGTAGTCCTTTGAGGGGACAAAGTACTTCCTTTCCACCCCCTTGGTCGTAGGTGGAATAGAGGCTGGCGATTGCTAGACTGTCTTGGCATTGGCCTGTTTTTCTAGTTTCTTGTGAGCCAGCAAACAAACAGCACCACATTTGCAAATGAAAAGGTTTTGTTTCTTTCTATTCAGTCACGAGTAGACAGGGTAGGGATTGGGAAGCAAGCAACCCAATTCACTCACTGCAGAGGGGTGTGGCCAGCACCAGAAAGCACAAAGACATGAGTACCAGTCAAACAGCTGACCACAAGAAAGACATGGAGAAGCAACAAGTCAGAGAGGCCCACCAGCAGGGCCTGGGATTAGCAAGAGCTAACCCACATGTTCCAGCCAACCCTAACAATCCTTCTCCAGGCACAGTTCCCCATCCCAAGAAATTTCCCACCTACATGGCAGGTGAGGACACTGAGGCCTTCTTAAAAAATTTTAAAAGGACCTGCCATGGGTACAGCATCCCTGAAGACCAGTACAAGGACTGGTCAGGAAAATGGACTTTTGCTGTCTATGACAATTATTCCATCCCCATGCTACTGGGGGAAGACTTGGCCAACCATGTGCAGCTGGCCAAGAGGGGGGGAGTGGTCACCCGCAGCCAGGCCAAACAAGCAGGCACTCCCATCCCTGTTCCTGAGCCATCCACCAGGACCCTGTCTGTGTTACCAGAGACCCAGACAGAGGTGGTGGAACCGAATCCCATGCCAACAACTACAGCAGCCATAGTACATCCAGTCCCAGGACCGGAACTGGAAGAGCAACCAGCGGCAAAACCAGCGCCAGCACTGACGCCAGCGCTTGCAACTCCACTGCCAGGGGGCGCCAACGGGCCTGAACTGGCAGAAGCAGCAGACAACTCTACCCAAGAGGCTCAGCCAGAGCCTGAAATATCACCTTGTGCACCAGCGGAGAGCGGTTCACAGTCAACGGAAACAACCTCATCACCTACATCGCTTCCAGAGGGACCCAGCCCAAGTCCACAGTCTACGGAGGAACTGGTGTCTCCAGCCTCAAGGGAACAGTTCCAGACTGAGCAGGAAGCCGATGACAGCCTTAAGACAGCTTGGGCGGCGGCACGGAGCAACCCACCGCCTCTCAGCTCTTCTACCCGATCCCAGTTTGTTGGAAAACAAGAACTTTTATATAACAAGATTCTTTCTGGTGGACACCAGAAAGGCCAGCATCCTCAAAAACAGTTGGTAGTTCCAACTAAGTACCGGGACAAGCTCTTAAGCTTGGGCCATGACATCCCAGTGGTCATTCTGGGGTAAACATAACCAAGGACAGGTTGGGGAAATCCTTCCACTGGGAGGGGATGGGCAAGAACGTTGCCAAGTATGTCCGGTCAAATGCATAAAAAGTGTTCTTCAATGTCAAATACCTTGTTGTTTACATACTTAGTAGTATATGTAATAGTGCATGTGTTTTGTTAATCTGTTTATTTTAAAGTTCTAGAAGGAAATCACCGCCAGTGGTTCCCACTGTCTGCGATTTGGGGGGCGTGTCATAAATAAACAGATAGTTAAGGGTTAAGGTCTCTTTTACCTGTAAAGGGTTACATGCAGTACCTGATGACCACCTGACCAGAGGACCAATCAGAGACAAGATAATTTCAAATCTCTGTGGAGGGAAGCCTTTGTCTGTGTTCTTTGTGTAAGTGTTCGTTCTCTTTTTGGATCTAAGAGAGGCCAGTCATGTCTCCAAGTTCTCCTGGAGTAGTTCCTACTATCTAATAGTGAGTATTAATTAAAAAGGCGGATTAGTCTTATAATTTGATTTCTACATTTGCAATTGTGTGGTTGCTGAAGGAAATTCTTTATTTCTGTTTGCTGTTACATTGCTTTTACTGAGAAAGAAGGGGAGGGGGAATTCTCTCCAGAGATTGATAAGTTTAGACCTGTATATTGTTCCATCTTGGTTACAGAGACAGTGACTTTCTTTTTATTCTTTAATAAATCTTTTCTATAAAGGACTTGGTTGATTTTTCCTTGGGTGGATTCTCAGGGAAAGGGGAGGAGGGAAGCATCCCTCTGTAGTGGTTCCCGGTATCTCTCCTAGGAAAAGGGAGGGCAGGGGGGAATGGTTTATTTCTCCTGGGTGTAAGAACTCCATGGATTTGGGGCTCTTGGGATCCCCAAGGATTTTGGGGAAGGACTGTGTCCCAATCCATGTACCTGATTGGGTGGTGGCAGCTTTTACTAGATCTAAACTAGGATTTTAGTTTAGAGGGAAACCAAGGCAGGTCCCCACTTTGGAACCCAACAGCTCTAAGTGGGGGTGAGACCTATGACACACCCCCTTGGTGGTAGGTGGAATAGAGGCTGGCGATTGCTAGATTGTCTTGGCATTGGCCTGTATGGTTCGTATGACGGGGAGGGCAACTCTGGACGGTGCCTCTGCGGACAGAATGTCCACCACAGGGTCCTCTACCTCCACCACAGGGTCCTCTACCTGGAGGCTCATATTGCGTGCCACTCTGCGGAGCAGTCCCTGATGGGTGCGGAGGTCGATAGGAGGAGGGCCTGAAACCGTAGTCCCCCCCACTGCCTCATCAGGCAAGGACGAGGAAGATACCCCCAGGAGCTAAGGGATCCTGCGCAAGGTCCTCTTCTGGAGGATCTTGTTGCTCAAGGTCCATCACGCTAGGAGCGTGGGCCTGCATTGACACTGGAGCAGTCGCCTCAGAGCCTCCGGGGAGGGGAGTGAGACACAGTGGCCTCTGGTACTCCGAAGGGGCGGAACGGGAAGCCCCCGAAGGAGCCCCCTGGGTCTGATGGTATGCCCAGGGGGTCGAAAAGGACCACTGTGGAGGTTTGTGGCCCAGGTCCTGGCCTTCTTCTAGCCACTGGCCTGTACCACCCTCGCCCTGATCCTGAGCATGGTAGCCACCTTGCGAGCGCGACGATGCAGAGGCGAAGCGAGATGGCCAAGGCGGTGCTGTACGCACCGGTGCCGAGTACCCCGGTGCTGTACGGTGCCGTGGTGCCGGGGACCGGTGCTGTGAGGTAGAATGGTACCGAGACGTCGATCAGTGCCTGCGGTCGTATTGGTACCGGGAGCCTGGATCTCGATGGCAACCTCCAGTGAGATCGGTGTTGGGATCGGCTCCGGATCAAGTGCCGGGAGTCCAATCGGTACGAGCTGTAACACGATTTGTATCTGCACAAGCCGGAGTGGAGTCACGAGTACAACTGGCGCCAAGAGCAAGAACGGTGCCGAGACTGCAAGCGATGCCGTGATGGGTGCTGGGAAGAAGATTGGGACCGGGGTCGTCCTTCGCTCGGCGATGGTGGTCACATGAGGGACAGCTTTCCCCTCGACAGCACCGTCCGTGCCGGAGTTGCTGCCAGCTACAGAGGAGTCGGCTCTGTGAGTATGATCAAGTCCCACACCGTTGAAAAGGTCTCCGGTGTGAAGGGTAGTCTCAGCTCAACCACGGTGTGCACCAGGGAGCTTACGTGCACCGGACTCTACGGCCCTTGCAGCGCCAGAGTCGACGGTGCAGGAGCTGATATTTGTCCTATGTGCTCTGGCAATGGACACGGCTCCAACTGAAGTGCGGGAAGCGTTGGTGGCTGCTGCACTGACAAACAGGAAGTGGCCAGCACCTGCTTGGGATGCTGTTTCTTCTGGCTCAGAGATAGAGACCTGCGCCGTGGTGGTGGAGGTGCCGAGGAGATCTGACGCCACGAGTCTTTGGTAGAGTCCGAATGCAGTGCCGGACCAGTCAGTGCTGCACCAGTCGGTGCTGCAGGGGCACTCCACACCGAGGACAACAGTGCCGAGTCTCGGTGCACAGAGGAAGGGACCAGGCTAAGTGCCGTCTCCATAAGGAGCTGCTTCAGTCTAAAGTCCCGCTCCTTCCTGGTCCTCGGCTTGAAGGCTTTGCAAATGTGGCACTTGTCTGCTTGGTGGGATTCCCCCCAGACACCTTAGGCAAGAGTCATGGGGGTCTCCCATTGGCATCAGCCTCTGGCAAGCTGAGCAGGGTTTGAAGCCTGGAGACGCAGGCATGGGCCTGGGTACCGGGATAAGAGAGAAGACCCCGTTCCCCCCCACTAATTAAACTAATTCTAACTATACTAAGTAATTCACAACCATTAACAACTATAATCAGCTATTAACAACTAATCAGAAACTATCAACAGGTACTAAAGTGAGTGCTAGGGAGAGTGGAGATCAGCTAAGCTGTGCTCCACAGTTCCAGTTATGGGTGGTAAGAAGGAACACAGGAGCCGCTGGGCTGGCAGGGGCATATATCCGGCGTCATAAGGGCGCCACTCCAGAGGGCGCCTCAGCCGACCCACCGAGTGTTGTCAAGTACATACATGGCCTCCAAGCCAGTAAGCCAATCTGAATGTTCCCTGGTGCTAGAGCCTCGCATGTCACTGGCAGAACTGAGGGGTCTATCGAGATGCTGGTTCTGCTCAGCATGCAGAACCGGGCTGTCTGATGATGGAATTTTGTGGGGATTTGCAGGGAGGGGATAAGGAGGTTCCCAAGCTCATGGTTTTCTGTCATGTTAGATCACAATTCCTACAGAGGACAGCTCGCTTACTTACCAGATTAGTGGTCATGGGTCACCAGTGTTAGATGTTTGGCTGCGTGCGTTTGTTTTTCCTGTGTGCTGCCCCAGCCCTGCGCAGACAGCTGGCACAGCAGACCGCAACCAAACCACCCAATGACCACAAGATCTGTTAAGGTATGAAGGCGCCAGGCCAGGTTTGTTGTCGACGAAGCACCGTAATGGCACCTGGCAGACTCTACGAAGAGACTAAGACGTGTATGCCTGTGACAATGGACGCAGCTCAGTGAACGGCGGGACTTTCCATTCCCCCCTCAGCTGGCCAAAGACACTCCTTCTGAGATACATCTTTGTACCCTGATACGAACGAGTTACGTACTGCTTCTGACATAGTTAGTTACTGCCCCCTGACGTGGCTAGTTATCACCCATCATCTTGTACGTCTTGGTTTGATCAAAACATCTCTATTACATACTGTCATCTTGACCTTATCCTTTAGGAGGAATCAGTGTGCTCCTGTTATTCTGCATATTAATGTGTATTTCTGCAATACCAGCCCTGTTCTTCCCAGATTCTGTAAGCAGGTCCTTCTCATATCAGACTTCTAATACAAGGGCTTATGTCTCAGACTGTCTTCCTACTACAGCCACCTTCCCCATTTAATCCATGGTTGGGACTATTTGCCCATAGCTAGGCATGGTAGGTGAGCACCAGGGCATAGCCACATGCCAGTGGCCTTGCACTCTGCACCTCTGGGACCCATGCTGCTCCAAGATCCATCACATTCAGCCTGAAACCACAAGGTGCAGTCAGTTTCCAACTGGTGCCATGAGGAGGCACTGCAAGAGTCTTGACCATGGAGAGGCCACATACCAGCAAGGAGGACTTAAGTAGTGTCCTCCGTATTCCTTGTGCCAAAGCTAGCTAGCAGCTGGGTATGGAGCAAGAAGCGGAACACAATCACCCTATGCTGCACACGGCACTAGACACATCACACTATCCTGGGCCAAAGCACCACCATCTTATTTACAGACTTCAAGAGATGACGATCCACCACACCCATAGGAAGTTGTTCCAATGGTTAATTATGTTAAAATGTGTGCCTTGCTGCTTGTCAGAATGTGTCTAGCTTCAGCTTCCCGCCACTGGATTTTGTTATCACTTTTGCTATTAGATTAAAAAGCCATCTGCTGTCAGAAATCTTCCTCGCGTAGGTACGCACAGACTGGGATCAAATCACCTCTTAACTTTCCCTTTCATAACCTAAATATATTGAGCTTCTTAAATCTCTCGCTGTAAGGCAGGTTTTCCAGATTTTGAATCATTCTCTTTGCTCTTTTCTGAACCTTTTCCAATTTTTCAACACCCTTTTTGCATTGACACAGTATTCCCGAAATAGTCTCACTAATGCAATATCCAGAGCGGATACTATTCCTATTGGCTAGTCCACTGTGTATGCATCCAAGGTTTGCATTCATCCTCTTACCATCAGCAATGCACTGGGAGCTCACATTCAGTTGGTTATCGCCCATGACTCCCAAAGTACTTTTCAGCATCAGTGTTCTCTGGTATATATGGGATGCACCATACCACGCCTGCTCATGCATCAGTGATCAGGAGCCATCTCCCTGAACCTGGGGGCTCTGGTACAGGTGCTGCAAGTTTCACTGAAGGTTCCCTTTCTTCTCAGCTGCCCATCTGGCCCTCTCTTCCCACTCTGCAAAACTGGCTGCAGCACCTCTCTTCTCCTCTGGTCCCCGGAGAGGAACTGGCTGTTTTAATAATAATTTGAGATATGCCTATCTCATAGAGCTGGAAGGGACCCTGAAAGGTCATTGAGTCCAGCCCCTGCCTTCACTAGCAGAACCAAGTACTGATTTTGCCCCAGATCCTTAAGTGGCCCTCTCAAGGACTGAACTCACAACCCTCAGTTTAGCAGGTCAATCCTCCCCCCATCTATACTGAGAATTTGAAGGCGTTTGTCTTCAAGCAGATGCAGACATATATTCCAAGTAGGTGCGTGCATGTGCTGGAGCCTGTTGCCTAGCAGTACCCATAGAGGGTGGCGCTCGCACCTGTAACCCCTTCGGTAGCTGTATGAGGCAGCACCACCCCAACCCCCCTCGTTTCTTCTAACCTCCCATCAGCTGGAGTTGGAACTCTGTGCAGTTGTTGCTTTACTTCTTAGCCTAGTTTTTATTGTACACAGTTACCAGCTAGTTAACAGTTACCAGAAAGAATGAGGAGTCCTTCTGGCACCTTAGAGACTAACACATTTATTTGGGCATAAGCTTTCGCGGGCTAAAACTCACTTCATCAGATGCATGCAGTGGAAAATACAGTAGGAAGATATATATAGAGAGAGATTTATACACACACACACAATATGAAAAAATGGGTGTTGCCATACCAACTCTAACGAGACTAATCAATTAAGGTGGGCTATTATCAGCAGGAGAAAAAAATCTTTTGTAGAGATAATCAGGATGGCCCATTTCCAACAGTTGACAAGAAGGTGTGAGTAACAGTAGGGGAAACATTAGCATGGGGAAATAGTTTTTAGTTTGTGTAATGACTCATGCACTCCCAATCTTTATTCAAGCCTAATTTAATGGTGTCCAGTTTGCAAATTAATTCCAGTTCTGCAGTTTCTCATTGGAGTCTGTTTTTGAAGTTTTTTTTGTTGGAGAATTGCGACTTTTAGGTCCAGATGATGAAGATGTCATCAATGTAGCGCAAGTAGAGTAGGGGCGTTAGGGGACGAGAGCTGAGGAAGTATTGTTCTAAGTCAGCCATAAAAATGTTGGCATACTGTTGCCATCATCTGGACCCATGGAAAAGAAGCCCTTGAGGAATTCCACCATGATTTCAACAATTTCTGTCCCACCATCAATCTCAGTCTGGACCAGTCCACACAAGAGATCCACTTCCTGGATACTACAGTGCTAATAAGCAATGGTCACATAAACACCACCCTATACTGGAAACCTATTGACTGCTATACTTACCTACATGCCTCCAGCTTTCATCCAGACCACATCACATGATCCATTGTCTACAGCCAAGCTCTAAGATACAACCGCATTTGCACCAATCCCTCAGACAGAGACAAACACCTACAGGATTTCTATCAAGTGTTCTTAAAACTACAGCACCCACCTGCTGAAGTGAAGAAACAGATTGACAGAGCCAGAAGAATACCCAGAAGTCACCTAGTCCAGGACAGGCCCAACAAAGAAAGTAACAGAACGCCACTAGCCGTCACCTTAGTAAGGCTGGCGCCCCCGATGGCCCTCAGCTGGAGAATGCCATCAAAGTCCTGGCTCCCTCTGGTTGCCCCTCCCATGTCTCCAAGGTGCTGGGACTCCTCTGCTTCAGAGTTGGGCTCCTCGTCGTCCCGCTGCACTTCACCTGAGGGAGTCTGGAGGCCACCAATGGACCAGTATGGCTACCAAGGTTGGCATGTGGCCCAAGGCCCAGATGGAGACCCTTGGCCTGGCACCTACAGGCCACCAATGTCTTACCCATGCCAGCAGCTGCCTTGGGCTCAGTGGGAAGCTCCTCATCCCCAGAGGTCTTGCTCACCATCCAAGTCAAGAGCGAGATCACCTACTTGTGTGGCATTGATGCTGTGGATCAGCTGCAAGTCCAGATGCCTGCAGTTCCCCTTTCTGTGCAGCCATCAGTTTCCCCATCTGGAAATGTTGCCCCAGGAACAGGATCTGTCTCTAGTCCAGCCAACAGTCTCGTCCTCATCCCCAGATGATGGGGTGTTGCGTGGTTCATCCTCCCCTTCCATTCCAGAGGACTTCAAGGCACTCCAGGACCTTATACATCAGGTGGCCTTGTCCCTGGGGTATTCGGGTGGAGTCTCTCCAGGAGAATACCCATGGAGTCATGTATCAGAGGGGCAGCCGTGTTAGTCTGGATCTGTAAAAGCGGCAAAGAGTCCTGTGGCACCTTATAGACTAACAGACGTATTGGAGCATGAGCTTTCGTGGGTGAATACCCACTTCGTCAGATGCATGTAGTGGAAATTTCCAGAGGCAGCTATAAATATGCAGGCAAGAATCAGGCTAGAGATAACGAGGTTAGTTCAATTAGGGAGGATGAGGCCCTCTTCTAGCAGCTGAGGTGTGAACACCAAGAGAGGAGAAACTGCTTTTGTAGTTGGCTAGCCATTCACAGTCATGGACATTCTCCAACCTTCTGTCCCTGGAAGAGTGGCCTTCCTGATTAATGAGGTGCTCCTTGAGCCGCTGAGGGTTCTTTGGGGTACACTGACCTCGGTACCATCAGTGGCCAACCACTTGGAGAAGCGCTATTTTGTGCTGGTACTGAGATACAAAGGTTTTATTCCCATCCAGCCCCAAACTCACTGGTGGTCACGGCAGTGAACGACAAGGCCTGGCAGGGCAGGTTCAAGTCCGCCCCCAAAGACAAAGACTGTAAGCACCTGGGCCTTCTAGGCAGGAAGATATACACCTCATTGTCACTACAGATGAGGATTGTTAGTCACCTACTTGGAATACACATCTGCATCTACTCAAAGAAAAGGTTACTTACTGTAACTGGTTTCTCAAGATGTGATGCAGACGCATATTCCACGACCCAGCCTCTGCATCAGAGTCTTCCCCTGGACATTCAGTGTGAAGGAACTGAGGGGGCTTGGGGCAGCCCCGCCTCATATAGCCAGGGGAGGGGCTATGGGCATGAGGCGCAAGCACTGCCCCCTACGGGTACTGCTAGGCAAAAGGCTCCTGCTCCAATGTGCACATGTCTGCATGGAATACACGTTTTCTTCACATCTTGAAGAACCACAGTTCCAGAAAGTAACTGACTCTTCTCTCCACAGTGCAGCTCCAGCTGCAAAAGCACTTGTGTTGACAGGCTGGCCAGCCAGCATGACTGTGAAGGTATACGGGTTACCGCTCCACTGAGGTCTGAGGCCAGTAGCTGGCTGATTACCCCACCCACTGCACCTGGGAAAAGACCTGCAGCTTAACTGGCAGATGCTCAAGAGGAGGAGCAGGAAATGGATAGAGGGAGTGGCTGGGGGTACTGCTAGGAGGAACTGCTCCCAAGAACGAAAAGGACAGAGGGGAGACTGGGAAGTCCTGTTATCCAAAAGGCTATGAGGTAAGAGCCAGGCACTTCTGAGCCAAGGAACTGACTGGGGGTGAGGCACAGACTTGGTGAAGTTTTGATCATTGTTCTGTTGAGGAGATTTGCAATAAAAGAAAAAGAAACCACAACAACTGACCCTGCTGGGAACGACCCTCCCTGGACTCTGTGAAAAGGCTGCCAGCCGAAGTGTCCCAGGAGGGTGCTGGCTCTGCAAATGCAAGCCGGGGTCCAGCTGGAAGAGGGGGCTGTAAAACAGGCCCCAATCCCTTACAGTGATCCCCAGCTGAGGCTGTACTAGAATTCCTCCACGCTCCCCCCCAACCATACCCTGCTTCTCCCCCTCCTGGAACCTGCACCGCACAGGGCCGCTGGAATGTGTCAAGAGACAAGGAGATGTCAGAGCAGGAAACCAGAGCCAAAGGCTGTCAGGAATATAAGGCAGCGCTGGGTGGGGCTCCGGCGAGAAAACAGCCCCAGGTATGCCATATCTCTACGCACTAGGCGAGCCGCAGCAGGAGGGGGGAGGCTCAGCGGTGCAGATGGCTCAGTGGCACAGCTGCCTATGGGGAGCCTGGGGCTGGGAAAGCAGAGGGCTTCGGGTCGGGATTGAGAAGCATCAGCACAGCTGTGTGGGGAAGCCCAGGGCTGACACAAAGGGGCGGGGGGAAGTGTTATGAAGGGCCTTGGGGGGACAGGAACTGGAATCTGATGTTGTGCGGGGGGGAGAGCAATCATTACAACTGATCCAAGTGGGGGTGCCCTGGAGGCTGGAGCTGGGAGGGGACAGGGCCTGCAGGGAGGGGAGGGGAGGGGAGGGGCTGGAGAAGAGAGGGCAGGGGCTGATGCCAGCCTGGCTGAGGGGGAGGAGCCGGGGCCCAGCCACAGGTCTGGTGTGGGGAAGGCAGAGGGGTCAGCAGCAGTGAGCAAGACAGCAGGGATGGGAGGAGGAGCTCAGCGTGAGCCATGGGGGGCTGGAGCTGTTGCCCACTGCGCCCCACCCCAAGCCCAGCTGTGACGGAGGCTTGTCAGGGAAGGTGGGGGCCAGACACAGCCCTGCAGGGGAGGGGAGGGGAGGGGAGGGGAGGAGGAGCCGCCCAGGAGGGACCAGAGAGGCAGGAGTTGAGACCAGAGAGACCCAAGCACAGGCCCAGGAGGGTCAGCAGGCCAGGGGCAAGGAGGTGAGTGCCCTGTTATGGAGCGCTCCCCCTTAAACCCCAGTACCTGAACAGTGCCCCCTGCCTGCAGCTCCCCACACGGCTCCCCCAGCCTACACGGCTCCCCACACGGCTCCCCCAGCCTGCACAGCTCCCCACACGGCTCCCCCAGCCTGCGCAGCTCCCCACACGGCTCCCCCAGCCTGCGCAGCTCCCCACACGGCTCCCCCCGCCTGCGCAGCTCCTCCCACCTCTACAGGTCCCCGCGCAGCTCCCCCAGCCTGCGCAGCTCCCCACACGGCTCCCCCAGCCTGCGCAGCTCCCCACACGGCTCCCCCAGCCTGCGCAGCTCCCCCAGCCTGCGCAGCTACCCACACCGCTCCCCAGCCTGCGCAGCTCCCCACAGCTCCCCGCCTGCGCAGCTCCTCCCACCTCTACAGGTCCCGCGCAGCTCCCAGCCTGCACAGCTCCCCACACGGCTCCCCCAGCCTGCGCAGCTCCCCACACGGCTCCCCCCGCCTGCGCAGCTCCCCCAGCCTGCACAGCTCCCACATGGCTCCCCAGCCTGCGCAGCTCCCACACGGCTCCCCCCGCCTGCGCACCTCCCCCCGCCGGCGCAGCTCCCCCCCCGGCTCCCCCAGCCGGCGCCGCGCCCCACACGGCTCCCCCCGCCTGCGGAGCTCCCCCAGCCTGCGCAGCTCCCCACACGGCTCCCCCAGCCTGCGCAGCTCCTCCCACCTCTACAGGTCCCCACGCAGCTTCCCCTGCCTGCGCAGCTCCCCGCACGACTTCCCCCGCCTGTGCAGCTCCCCACACAGCTCCCCCCACCTGTACAGCTCCCCATGCTTGCGCAGCTCCCCACACAACTCCCCCGCCTGTACAGCTCCCCCCGCCTCTACAGATTCCCACACAACTCCCCACACAGCTCCCCCTGCCTGTACGGCTTCCACCCATATATCTGCAGGGCTCCCCAGCCCCTGCTGCATGTGGCTCCCTGTACACTAAGGACTCAAGCACAAGTTCAGAACAGGCTCCAGGGGCAACCATTTCATCAGGTTTCCTCCTTCCCTCTGCTTCTGCTGTGGGCCTCTTCTGGGGAGCAGTCTGGGAAGGCCAGGCCCGGCCCAGGGCGGTAGAACCCCGTTGTTGTCTTCCCCTGGAAGCTACCTGAGGAACCTGCTCACTCCCATGCCAGGAGGTCACAGAACCAGTCACTGATTACAAGGGTACTCACAGCCCAGGCGGCTGTGTTCCAGCCTCAGCATGGAGAGCGGGCTCAGAGCCAGCAGCGGGGTATAAACCCTTCCATCAAGAGCCCTGGGCCCCTTCCGGCCAGTGCCTATGGCTGTGTCTCTGCCCGCTGTGGGACAGGGACTGTGTCTCCCTGTGTGTGTGCGCACACAACACCAGCACAACCGGCTCTGGGGCTGCTGCCATCATAGAACCTATAGCAACTAAAAGATAATCCTCTGAGCTCTTGGGTGACCCCAGGTCCTGGGTGACGGCTCTTCGGGCAATCAGAGTGGAGAGGACGGCCGCTGTGTCACAGACAAGAATTATGGCCCAGTGTTGAGGGGGCTAGCCTGGGGCTGGGAGACCCGGGTTTACATCCCTGCTCCCTGTTAGCAAGCAATTTGGGTTGTCTAGGCCTCAGTTACAACAGCCAGGTGTCACTTAGGCTGCCTGGGTCTCTAATCAAATGCAAGGCCATTGCAGGCAAAGAGAGAGCTGCCTTCTTCCCACCCACATGCGCCGGCATCCTCCAGGCCCCAGGGGTGCTCCACCCCAGCCCTGCCCCCACCCGACCCCTTCCCCCAAACCCCACCACTGCCCTGCCTCTGCTCTGCCCAAGCCCCACGCCCACCCCCCTCTTCCCGCTCCTCCCAGCACCTCCTGCATGCTGCAGAACAGCTGACTACAGTGGGCGGGAGGCGCTACGAGGGAGGGGGAGGCACTGATGGGGGAGCGGGGGAGCTGGCACCCACTATTTTTTTTCTGAGTGCCCCAGGGCTGGAGCACCCCCGGAGTCATCTCTTATGTTCCCACTCATCTCTCTCTATGCTGCTTCTATCTCCCGGCAGCGCAGAAGCTCTCTTTTGGACAACTCCTGGTTACCAGAGTTTCCAAGCACCTCCCAGCTAATATGGAAACACCAACATTCTCTCCCTGCTCCTTTGTCAGCCTACAGGAGACAATGCTTGAGTAGTTCTCAACCAGGGGTACCCGTACCCCTGAGGGTACATGGAGGTCTTCCAGAGGTACCTTAACTCATCTAGTTTTACAAGAGTGAAAAGCACTAGCAAACTCAGTACAAACAAGAATTTCATACAGACAATGACTTGTTTATACTGCTCTAGATACTATATCAGTGTTTCTCAGCCTGGTGGTCACGACTTATTTTATAATTATAGGATAAAAATGAGAACGTAAGCAATTCTTCAGTACTAGTGTGCTGTGGCACGTTTGTATTTTTATGTCTCATTTTGTAAGCAAGTAGTTTTTAACTGAGGTGACACTTGTGGTACGCAAGACAAATCAGCCTTCTGATGGGTACAATAATCTGGAAAGGTTGAAAACCACTGGTTTACAGATTTGGGGAGGGCAGAGCTAGAAATAAACAGTGTGCTCAGTCTGTGAACCAACAGAGGAGAAGCTACATCAAAGAGCTGAGTTCTGATTCGGTCTTAGGCTTGGTGGATCCCATGGTCTCTCCTCTCTTTTGGGAGTGAGTTCTGCAGTGCAGGCTTTTGCTGAAGCAGTTTCGGGTCATGTCCTATCAGTGTTGTTAATACTGTTTCACTAGGATCTTCTGCACATTCTGAGGTTCCCAAAAGACATATTGTGTCATAAGATATACAAAGTTGGGAGGAGGTCAATGAGGTGGCTTCCCACCCAGCGATCTCTGGCTGCAGACGTTGGAAGTACAGCAACTCTTTTCTGCCCTAGAGATGTTGATGAAGCAACATGGCCAGTGAACGTGGGTAAGTTCTCTCTTCCCTTGGTGGGGGATAATTTCACTGCTCCAGCGTAATGCAGCTGTTGTGGAAGGCCCTGGCCACAGAGGAAGAGGTGTCTCTCAGGAGGCCAGGGATGATCTCTGAGGCTTTGAGTATCAGGACAGAGACCTTGACCTGGATTGAGTGGGGAGCAGAGCACGGGATGATGTGTCCATCCAACCTGTGTGGCTAAGCAGAACAGCTGCTGTACTTTGTCCCCGTTGGAGCTTTTTGAGGAAGATACAACGAGCTGCACTAGTGAGTCCTGGAGGCCATGAATGTGTGGATCTCCATGACCAGGTCTATCTTTTCGTAAGTCTCAAATGGAAGTGAGCATGTTTTGCCACCATAACTATTTGGGCGTCTGAAGGGGCCATATGATGTGGATCAATTTACCAGTCCAAGGGCTGATGCTCTAGATGGTGGTGGTGTTGAAGAGGAATCAGACACCACAAAGCAGTTTCCATTTCTCTACCAACATCATCTCAGCCTTGCCTGGGTTCAGCTCAAGTCAGCTGCCCTGCAGCCAGGTGCTGGTTTTGGCAGGCTCAGAAAGCTAAATGGTGGTTCTGTTTACACTGCACGTGAAGGCAGATGTAGAACTGGATGTTAACTGCCTGCTGCTGGCACTTCAGCCCTTGTTGTGTCACCAGCTCTTCCAACAGCTGCATACTTACTGTGCTTGAATAGTCCAGGGGAGAGGACCGAATCTTGTCAGGCTACGGAAATGGAGGACTGACTAACCATCATGGTCATCTGGGTTTGGCTGGAGGAAGAGCCTGGGCCATGGAATTCCCTTACCTACGGCCCAGAGGAAACCATCTGGTGGTCTGTGAGATCTTTGGTGCAGGATGATGATCTCTTTAGTGCTGATCATGTTTTCATGTAGCCGAAAGATTCCCCCTGGCTGGGAGGTGCTGACAGGCTCTGCTAGGAGTGGTCCCAGTGTTCTCTGCTACCCCTTACTCTCAGGAGAGATGGAGCAGTCACAGGCAGTGGCTCCATTTGCAGTCAGTGCTTCCATGATTTCTGCTTACATGAATGGGCCAGATTGTTGGAAGGCAGGGCCTGGTGTTTCTGGTCCTGCACCAGGTGGTGTGTGAAGGCAGCTTGGACATGGGGGGCCTTCTCGTGAGATAAGGAGATACCTCCTCTCATTGGCAGGAGTGTGATCTGTGACTCAGGGATGAAATTCAGCATACGCCAAGCCTATCTGGGATCCAATGGAACAATGCCATGCCAAGGCCACAGCCTCCACTCAACCTGTTAAGCCTGGGTCACTTCAGGGTTACTATTACTGCTGTTGTGCTGGTCAGGAAGCACAGCATAACAACGTCTGCAAAAGCCAGGTGTAAGGCTAGCAAACCACAGGGCTAAACAATTTCCTGGCGGCTGCTGTGAGCAGAAGGCGGCAGGAGCAGCAGGCCCAAGATGCAAGATAGGCTCAGCAAAGTAAGCACTGAAAGTGCCAAACAGATCCCTCCTGCACGCCCCTTGCTGCTACACTGAAGAGCAGCCCCCTGACTATGCATACGGGAGGCCTTTCCTCCCCACGGAAGCACAGCAACCTGAGTTTGATGGCACCTTAGTGCCCAGCTGAGCAAGAACAACACCTACAGAATCACCAGCACCAGGCCTGCAGCACCGACATTTTCCCTGGAGAGAGCCCATTCCAGTACTGACCAGCCCTGAGCATGTTTAGCTGGCAAAACATAGAACCAGAGCCCATGGAGCATTCTCCAGGACAGTACCTGCATCACAGCATCCCACCATCACAAGAGAATCCTCACAGGCTGCAGCCACGGGGTCAGAGAGGCACAAGGGAGGCAGGGAATGGATGAGGGGCAGCAGAGGAGGAAAAATCTGGCAGGAGGAGGCGAACTGCCCTTCCTCTCTGCAAAGAGGATGCATCTCCAAAGTGTCTGTGCCATAGCCTCCCTGCTTCCTCCAGCTGGCTCTGAGCTGACTCATCCCCCCATAAATCACGCAGCTCCGCCTCCCCCTCAGGTTTAATGAACTGCCTGGCTGCCTGGAGTGTCCCCGGAGCACAGCTCTCTCCTTCCGCTGCCAAGCAACAACCCACAGGGAAACTACCTCCAAGGAGAGCTGCTGCATGAAGCAGGCATTGGCTCTGCAGCCGAAAAGCTCACTTAGGTCCCTGGCATCAGCTCACCTCTCTGCTGCTCCTTTCATATGGAGTGCAGCAGCCTCTGGGGTGGGGCCTGGCAACTATTTAACAGCTACCCAGGGGAAAACACTGGGAGTCTTGCGTACTTACACCAGGGCTGAATTTTGCCCCATGAAGATGGGGAGAACTCCGTACCCGGTGGAAACTGCACTGGGATCACAGGAAGGCACAGCAGTATCACTTGAGCGGGGATGTAGGTAGGACACTGGGACTAACACGTTAACTCTTGGGAAACAGCGCACAGATGGTCAGGACCTCAGGTTCACATCTCACCTGCCTGAGGCACTTCCTAGAGCACAGCATCCCGCACTGCTGCAATGGGACATGGAGGTCAGCACTGCCTCAGAGGAAGAGTCACCCACTCCCCCTTAAAGTTCTGCAGAGATTTATTCTCCACATGCTAACCTCAGCTTGTGAGCTGGCCTCACCCCGAACCAGAAAAGCCCCGTCAGGGCCCAGTTGCTCCTGTTCACCCCAGGGCCAGAAAAGGTTGCTCCCAATTGTATGTTTTCTAGCATTTTGTCATGTGTGTGTTAACCTGATCAACAGGGGCTCCAGCCCTTCCCTGAAAGACAATTCCCCAGCCTGATCCATTTCCTGCCAGGGAATCTCTCATTTGCCCTTTCTTAATTCCATCCCATGTCTCCTAGTTACGCCCCTTGGGCCACTCTCACCAATCCCTCTTCCTCCCGTGGTTTAGCGTGGCCACACGTAGCTCTGTAATGACTTCTCATCTGCCAGATCCTTCAGCCCCCGGAGCATTTGTGTGTCTCTTCTCGACACTTCCTCCACTTTGTCCGTATCTGTCTCGTAACGAGAGGCCCAGAAATAAACTGGCTCTAGAGAGAGGCTGGAGACCACCCGCTGTGGGAGGGAGAGCAAGCTGTCCCTTGTTGCAGCCCTCCTCACTTCCAGCACGCCTGGCTGGCAGAGAGCGCTCACCGACTGCTTCACTGTTTAAGAAAGCAGGAGGGTAAATCTTTTCTCTGCACATTAGTTGATGCTAAACCTCCTAAGTCAAGCTGTGGCTGGATCTGTGCTGATGTGAGCCTCAACACCATTACCAATCTGCCCCACCACACCACCTCCCAGCCAACCGGGTCTGCCCGGCCCACTCTCCCCCGCTCTCTGCCCCGTTTCCCCCCTGCCAGCCTGCTCTCCCCCAGCCTCTGCACGGCCTGATCTCACCCAGCTGGGACCACTGAGATCTTCTAGTCTGAGAATTCCACCCAGTGATTCGTGCACAAAGTCCATAACTTCTAGCTGAACTCTCTGGTGTGTCTTTGAGACAAACATCCAGTCTTGATTTCAAATTATCTAGGGATGGAGAATCCACCACAGCTCTTGGTTAGTTCCTCCAGTTGTTAATTAACCTGTAAAAAACTTGCACCTTAATTCTGGTCTGAATTTGTCTAACTTCAGCTTCCAGATGTCGGATCTTGTTATGTCTTTTTCTGCTAGATTACAGAGTCGGCTATCAGAAACCTGATGCCAATCTGGTTGGGCAAGAAGCTTGTGCACATTGATCCAGATAAACCCTGGCCATTCCCATCGAGTAGCCTCCAGCTCCAGATTACAATGAGTTCAGTATTAACCTGTCCAGATGGAATGTCAGGCAGGTGGCTGCTGTCAGAGACTTGGGACAGGGACAGAGGATGCCTGAGAAATGTGAACACTTGCACAGCAGTAGCTGCTGTGTCTTTTGAGCCCTTCAGAAGCCTCTGTGGGGATGTTGTGACATTAAGCTTGCGATGAAGCTGTGGATCTGTAGCACCATGGTTCTACCAACTCTACTATACGGCGATGAAACGTGGGAGCTGAAGACAACTGAACAGCAGCAGACTGAAGTTTTTGTTGTCTTTGTCGACTGCTCTATATCAAGTGGCAGAGCAATGAGGACATGTGTCGCTGGACCCAGCAACTGGAAATTTGGTTTTGATTTCAACAGCTTTCTTGGTACACACACATCATTAGAATGGAAGACCAACAGATTAGGAAGCTGATTTAACAAGAAACAACGTTACACAGTCGGCAATCACACAGTCACCAAAAGTGGTAAGTTTGCCAATGATGGACATAAACTGAATGCCCAGCCAGACCACCCTAAGGACCTAGCCAGAGATCAGTCCGGGTGACACTCAATCCGCAGGGAGGCTATGTCCCTTTGGGATTCGCCATGACGACGACGATGATGACATTGATTCAGATAATAGTAATTTTTAATCAGAATATCATGAGGGACAGAGTCAGAAATCTAAGTATATTGCGTCAGCAGTTACCTTCATCAACTAAACTTGTGATCTCATCAAAAAAACAATACCAAGCTCGTTTAGCAAGTCTTACTTTCCATAAAACCATGTTTAGTGGCATTTATTACTCTACCTTTCCTCTGGTTCTTTACTGACCACATCCCATATCAGCCTTTCCAGGATTCTGCCAGGCTAATCAGCCTACAGTTTCCATGGCCATCCCACTTGTCCTTTTTAAATATTGGTACAACATCAGCCGCCTTTTTACAGTGCTTGGGCACTTCCCCACTGATCCTCAACTTATTAAAATCAACATTAATGGTTCAGAGAATTTCTCAGCCAGTTCTTTTAATATTCTTGGGTACAAGTTATCTGCTCCTGCAGATTTAAAAATGTTTAACTGTAATAGCTGCAGCTTAACAACCTTCCTAGTTACTGCTGGCACAGAAAGACTTTCATTATTATTATTTATTCATCACTGGGCTCCTTCCAAACCGAGCAGCAGGGGTGCTCCCCTCCCCTAAGGAGCCTGCAGTCTAGAGATACAGCAAGTAGTGGCAGGGCTGAGGATGAAGGAGCTGCCTCCCCTAGAAATGGCAGCAGGACTCTGGGGGAGAAGAGTTCAGGAAACTCAGGAGAGACAAGAGAGGCCCCTGCCAAAAAGACTCAGAGACCAGGGGAGTTGCCCGGTTCGGGAGGAGCTAGCTGAAGCAGGGAAGACCCTGAGAAACCAGGAGAGTTTGGGGCGGGGCCCAGTTTATGGTTGGAGGGCAGACTTTTGGATTCATTTCTGAACTTTAAGCTAATAACCAGACCCTAAAGAGAGCTGCGGTTACTGGACTTGTAAAAGCCTCTTTTTGTGAATTAGTGAGAAACCAAGAAGGGAAACTGAGACAAGGGGTCAGCCTGTGGCCATGAGGGGTGCCCGGGGTGTTGCCAATGGCACAGGCAGCAGGATCCAAATGTTCCTTCTGCAGCTTCTGCAGGATCATCTGGCAAGCCAGGCAGTGCAGCCACAGGCACAGCAGGGAGGGCAAGATCACTGCCAGCAGGGGAGGAAGATCCTGCTATGCTTTAATGTGGGAAACCTGGACACAAGAGTGGAGAGCCCCAGCTGGCAGTGGGATCACTCGGCAGGGGCTGGGGGAAGACACACCAAGGGTGGTGTGGAGGTGGAAGGGCCTGGCCATATGTTTCAAGTGGTGGGGGATACCAGGAAGGTCTGCCCCTTTAAGAACAGTTAAAAAAAGAAGCGGGCGGAGTAGGGGAGCGTGTGTCCCCTAAGTGGCATGTAGGACCCGGCCAGACAAACGCTCCCTCTAAGAGGTGTTTCAGGCGTGGGAAGGAAGGACCTGCACTGAAGATGTGTCTTAATGAGGTCCAGGACCTTGGCAAAGAAAACGAGGGGTCTGTAAGACGGGAAAGATCTGGCAGGCTGCTAGCATGTTCTCGGAAGCATGCCAGCCCTCTGTGCCCGAGGCGAGAGGAGTGAGTGGGGTGGTGATGGACGGAGTAGCCCCGCCTCCTGCTCAAGAG
Source organism: Mauremys reevesii (assembly GCF_016161935.1). Lineage (NCBI taxonomy): Eukaryota > Metazoa > Chordata > Testudines > Geoemydidae > Mauremys > Mauremys reevesii. Next base: position 206,041,793 of record NC_052625.1, on the reverse strand, counting down.
CAGACGGACTTGGGGCTGTGGGAGAAGGACACTAAGTCAGAGAGAGGCAGGACCAGAGCAGGGATGCGCCTCGTGAGTGGCAGGACAGGACAGCTGGTCGGCAAAGCGGTATAAACACAGAACTGGCAGGAGAGGAGATTAGTGGTTTGCTCTCCTTGAAGGAGACACACCAGAGGAAACATGCTGCTTTGAAGGAGGACGTGCAGCTGGCCCTGCAAGAAAGCAACCAGCTAGCCACAGATAAGCAGAGCTTAGCATGGCAAATTGAAATGCTGGTGGACAAGTGGGTGGGCTTCATCTCCAAATAGGGGAGATGGAGGACATCAAGGAGGAAAGAGCCAGTTGCTCCGTGGCTTTAGCCAGTTGGTGGTATTGCTATCGCCAAACAAGCCAGCAAGGAGTGACGGAAGAAACAAAGACGGTAGAAACTTGCCCTGTGGTTGGGCAAGGGTGAGGTTGTGTAAGGGGGTGGCCTGTCCCTTTAAGGCCTGGAGGTCTGGAGCTGGCTGGCTCTGCCTGCCACACCTGGGAGGAGGTGTGAGGTTTCATTAGAACCGGCTGGGGATGGGAGCTGCCACCCCGATAAAGGGCAGCAGGGAGTGAGAGAGGCTCCTGCAGAGAAAATTCAGAGGCCGGGGAGTTCCCCCAGCTGGGAAGGGCTGGGAAGAGCTGAGATGCCAGGAGAGTCTGGGGCCGGAGAGCAGACTTTTGTTCCTTTCTCAACATGAAGTTAATAAACTTCCATAAGGAGGCTGCTGTTACTGGACTTGCACACCCCTCTCTTCGTGAGTTATCAGGACCCAAGAAGGGAGGTAAGGTGAGGGGCCCCACTGCTGCCCAGCTCCAGCACAGTGCCTGGATCCTCTGCTCCGTGTGGGAACCTTTCTCCTTCCAACTCACTCCATTCAGAGGGGTCCACTGGGCCGCATTCTCCCTCCCGGCCATGCAGGTGTGTAGCTACACAGGGTCCCTCCCCCCGCTGGGCCTTACCTGAGCTCTCCCGCTCCAGCCTGGCATTAGCAATGGCGCTGGAGCCCCCCCGCTCTGGCTGGCAAATGAGCTCAGCTCTGACACGAACACTTGTGCTTCCCCCTCTCTTCCTCCACGCCCCCTTTCCACCCCAGACGGTCTGTCTCTCCCCTCTTCCCGCCTCCCAGCATGTCTCTCTCCCTTCAGCCTGCCGCCCCAGTGTCCACGCCTCTTGTCCCACCCCTCAGCGTATGCACGCCTCTGCATCCTGCCCCCACAGTGAGTGTATCTCTTTGTCCCACCCCAATGTGTGTGTGCGTCTCCCCCTCCACTCCCCCTGTGCATCTGTGCACATCTGTCCTTTCTTCACGGCCACTCTCTCCCCCTGCCAGCCTTCTCCCCACCCAGGATGTCTCTCTCCCCGTCACGTGTCCCAGGTTCTGGGGTGTGCACTCCCCCCTCCCCCCACCCGTGTGTCCCTGGTTCAGAGGTGTGCAGTCCCCCCCACCCAGGTCAGAGCAGGGCCACATGGAGGGCACTGACCCAGTTCCTGCTGTCACAGCTCCCCCAGGAGCAGAAGGGCAGGTGAACCAGTCCTTGCCTGCAAAGCAGCCATCCCCCTGCCCTCCCAAGACCACCCCAACCAACGGGACAGCTGCCCTCTTTCCCCCGCCTTACCAGAGGCTTCTCTCTCTTGGCGGGTGACAGCAGCAAGGGTAACAGCAGGTCTCATCAGCACCGTCACACTCGCCCCCATTCAGCAGTGCCCAGAAATAGCTCAATCCGCTCTAATCCCACTCTGCAGCTCAGGCCTCCTCAGCGCCTGCCCCCACCCCCAGTTCAGATCACCAGCACAAGCCTCTGGCCAGGCCCCACTCTCCTCCCTGCCTGCTAGACACCAGAACGTTCCCCCCAGCCCCTCCCTCCCCCCCCAATCAGACAGCCAGTTAGACTTGACATGGGGCTTTGAAAACATTGGGGCCAGATGGACAGCCCCAGAGCCTGAACCCTCAGCATCCCCACAGCAGGGACAAGGCAGCTGCCGGGCAAGCCCTTCCCTCTCACACCAGCCCTGCCCACCCACCAGTGGCTCTTCTGCCAGTTAGCGCCAGCACTGGACGTGGACAGGAAACTGGACTGAGACGCACCCAATTCATCACACATGTGGGCCATCAGAGAGTGGGAAGGACTGTGCCCCCTCCAGAGTTGGGGTGCCCGGCTTCAGAGGCCAGCACTGCCCCGTGTTCCTTACCTTGTGAGTGTCGGGCGTCTCCCTGTCTGGAGCAGCACTGCTGGTGTCGATAGACCCGTTGGACGGCATCGTGGGGATAGGGAGAGGCTGAGAGGTTTTGCTTTTTTTTTTTTTTAAATAAAATAAAATTTAAAAGTTCAAACTTTAAAAACAAGAAGAAAGTTTAAAAACTGCCCCAGCAGCAATGTCCTGAGCCTTCCGTCTGTCTGTCTGTCCGGCCCCTCCTGCCACCTGTGGAGGAAACACAGAGAAGGGCGCAGGGTGAGGCCCGGAACACCATCGCACACGGCACCCGCAGGCATCAGCTTCAAGCGGCCTCGCCCCCAGCCAGGGACAATTATTAACACGCCGCAGCCTTGACTCAGCCGTGCAGGGGCCCCTTTCCCCCAGCTCCGCCGGCCCCCCACCCACCAGGGTCTCTGCCACCCGGCCACCATGCTAGCCAGCTCCTCCAGACTCCATGGCGAGCCCCTCGCCCCTCCCTGGCCCCCCCGGCAATCCCAAACTCCTGTCCCAGGGCACGGAGTCCCCCCTCCCCGTCCCAGACAGATGCTGCTCTCCCCTCCCCCAGCAGGGGCTGCCCACCGCAGCCAAGCACCTGTTGCTATGGAAAATGCTGCCTGCATTAGCCATGGCCGGGGCTGCTGTTGCCTTTGGCACTGGAGCTGCAAATTGTTTCTAGAGCTTTCCAGCCGCAGCTCGTTCCCAGCCAGGAGGGTGGGGGGCTGCTGGGCAGGCAGGGCTGCTGCTTCTAGAACAGAAACTTAAAACCCAGACAATTCTCCTTCCTCTGCCCCACTATAGGCAGGCTGTGGCCTTGGGGGGCTGCAGGGAGCAGCCTCTTCCTCCCCCTCCCCACACCTCTGCTCTGTGCAGAGGCCAGGGGGCTGGGTGTCCCCTGCACTCAGCCTCCCCCTCCCTGCCTCCCCCTCCCCACACCTCTGCTCTGTGCAGAGGCCAGGGGGCTGGGTGTCCCCCATAATCAGCCTCTTTGTTCCTGCCCCCCCCCCCACACACACCTCTGCTCTGTGCAGAAGCCAGGAGGCTGGGTGTAGGCAGGAACCAGCCTCTCCCTCTCTGTGCTCCCCCCCGCCCTGCAAAGGCCAGAGCCTGGGTGTCCGCTGCACTCAGCCTCTCCCTCCCTAGTCTCCCCCCACCCCACCCCCTGCCGCACACACACACACACCTCTGCTCTGTGCAGAGCTGGGTTAGAGGCAGGAACCAGCCTCCCCCTCCCTGACTCCCCTCCCCACACACCTCTGCTCTGTGCAGAGGCCAGGGGGCTGGGTGTCCCACATAATCAGCCTCTTCCTCCCTGCCCCCTCCCCACCTCCACTCTGTGCAGAGGCCAGGGGGCTGGATGTAGGCAGGAACAAGCTTCTCCCTCTCTGTGCCCCGCCCAACCCACTGTGCAGAGGCCAGGGCCTGGGTGTCCCCCGCACTCAGCCTCTCCCTCCCTGTCTGTCCCCCCACACCCCACCCACACCCACCTCTGCTCTGTGCAGAGGCCATGGGGCTGGACGTCCCCTGCAATCAGCCTCCCCGTCCCTGCCCCTTCGTTCTTAGCAGGAATCCTGGGACCAACACTTGGGAGCTGTCTCCTCTCTGCTGGGAGGTTTGAGCACCACGGAACATTCTCCGCAGCCTGAACAAGCAGGGCACAGTCCAGAACAGACCCACCTCTCCTGGGCTTCCCCACCCGCAGGCACCCATCTCCCCTGTGTCTCCAACAACTGCCCCAACCCCATCTCCCCCTCACTTCCAAACTCATGGGACATGCCAGCTACAATCACCACCTCACGTTCCTCTATTTCCCCTGGGCTTCCAGCCCCTCCCCTTCGCCGAAAGGTCTCACCAGGGTCTCCTTCAACCTCCTCTTCTGGTCCATTCCCAGAGCTCCGCCCCTTCCTCACCCGCCTTGCCCTCACTGCTGCTTTTCACACTGCTGAGCACACACCTCCTTACTCCCTCCTCTCCTGGTTCGTCTCCGACCATGGTTTCGGGGCTCTGTCTCCACTCTCCCTCACGTCTCGTAGGTGCTGCCTTTGACCCCTGTCTCTTCTCCTTTCTCCCCTCTTTCCATCCACACAGCTTCAACTACCATCTTTACCCCAAAGAGCCACCTCTCCACTCCCGACCTGCTTCCCTTCGCCCCAGCCTGACGTCAGCTCAGCCGTACCATGGCTCCAGTTCCTCCCTCCCATCGTCTGTCAGCATGGACACGGTCGCCAGAAGGCTGCGCGCACCCACCCTAACCAACTCCACTGCTGCCTTTGCGCCCATGTGACGCTGACTGATGTGGGGTGACTGTGACAACAAAGGCCACTTCCCTAGCCACCCATTGGCTGAGACCCCCGCCCCTGCGCTATGCCCCCCAGAGGATCCCCTTCTCTCCAGAAATGCACCCCTTTCTATAGCCTCCCCTATTGGGGCTGCAGGTCCCCCACAGGTGATCCAGGTGGCTCAGCAGCTGGGTCTGCACTCTGCTCCCTGCCACGCCCCTCCCCGCAGTATCCTTCCTCCCCAGCTCTGGCACTGCAAGTCCTGCGGGGTTTGGAGGGAGCTGAGGGACTAGCTCCCAGCTTCGCTCCTCCTGCTGCAGGCTCAGCACACAGCGTACCTCTGGGATGCTGGAACAGAGCTGGAAAGGAAGATGGCAGCAGGGGAGGAAACCAGGAGGGAGCTGGGCTAAGAGTGCAGAATCAGCCCCTGGATTGCTGGTTGGGGATCTGTGGAACCAAGGTGTCATGGCCCAGGGGAGAGGCAGAGTCATTTTGGGAGCTCAGAGGAGACTCTCAGCTGGGGAGCTAGAGAGCTTGGCCAGGCAGGGGAGCTGTCAAAGAGGTCAGTGCAACAACTGCCCTCAGCCAACTGAGATGTGACCCCTTGTAGCGAGGTAGTGGGATACCCCACACAGCCCCGCTGAGGGACAAGCCTCCCCTAGCACCAACGTGGGCAGAGACAGTGGATCCTGCACCCGCCACCCAGAAGTCACGGCGCAGGACAGGAAACAGAAAAGCCCCGCTGCAAAGCTCAGTTGAAAGCCAGCCGCTGGAGAGGCCAGATGCCTGTGGCCTAGCTCCGGGTTGGGGGACGCCGGCAGGCCATGGCCGACTTAACGACTGGCCAGGCCAGCCGCGCCTGCCCCTCGCCAGCTGCCCCGAGGAGGAGCCGCGCCTGCCCCTCGCCAGCTGCCCCAAGGAGGAGCCGCGCCTGCCCCTTGCCAGCTGCCCCGAGGAACCAATGGTGCTGGGAACTGCCGAGGATGCCAGCCAAACCCAGGTACCTTACGAGGGGGAGGTAGGAATTAGCTTGGGGCAGCTGACCCTAGTCTGGCTGCAGCACACCCAGAGCCCATGTCAGCGCGGTGCGGTCAGGATCCCCACTGACACAGCAGCGAGTCTTCTGCCACTGCTAGGGCCCCGGGCTGGGACGCCGTGGAGCGGGTGGGCCTGCATCCCCCGACACCACACTCACGGGTGCCCGTCTCCCACTCGCACCAGACACTCAGAAGCCGGAGCTCCTGACTGTGTTTGCGCTGCCCCACCCTGACCTAGGGCCTGGACTTGCATTGAACCATTGGCTCTGCCCCTGCCTAAGGGCCTGAGCGCCCGACTGTTTGTTTACTGGCCCGCCCTGACCCGGGGCTTGGGCCCAGAGCAACCTAGTGCGAGGCGGTGGGATACCCCACAGCCCCGCGGAGGAACAAACCTCGGCTGAGCCCTCCGACACCCCTGTACATTTTTGGGTGAAACCGCAATGCCTGTTGCCTCCTTGACAAGTGGGTGACACACTCATGTGTGTGACACGGTGTTTTTGAACCAACCGAGAGGCAGAACTGGTGTAAGCATCCCCAGCACAGACAAGACCAAAGATCCCTTCTTGCCAGCTATTTGTCATCCCCTTCCAAGCTCTGCATGACTCCCTCCCCTTGCCAGATTCCAGGTGCTTCCCTGCCCCCTTGAATGGTGTCAGCCTCCAATGCCCATTCTCAGTGTCCCCCACACCTCTGCCCCTTACCTAGAGCACCCACCCCGAGCTCAGCTTCAAGGCCATCACCCTGAAGCTCCATCTCTGCTGTGCTGCCTGCAGACGACACGTTGTGCTAGAGGAGTGCCCGGGGGACTGTTCAGACCTCCCAACACTGCATGTGTGTTGTGCCCTGCCCCCTACTCAGTGTATCTCTAGACTGTGGGCTCCTTGGGGCAAGGAGCTCCCCTGCTGCTCGGTTTGAGCAGCATCAGTTGGATGCGGACACCCCCCAGGCTTGCACCCCCAATGCAATCCAGCTTCTTAGTCAGGGTGTCTCATCATAGAATATCAGGGTTGGAAGGGATCTCAGGAGGTATCTAGTCCAACCCCCTGCTCAAAGCAGGACCAACCCCAACTAAATCATCCCAGCCAGGGCTTTGTCAGGCCAGGCCTTAAAAACCCCTAAGGAAGGAGATTCCACCACCTCCCTAGGTAACCCATTCCAGTGCTTCACCACCCTCCATCATGCCTCTGGCCTAGCACCCCCAGGCAATCCAGGTCCTTGGTCAGGGTCTCATGATCCCGAAGGCCCTGCCCCCCATGCCATCTGACTCCCTTGCCAGGTTCTCAACCCCTCTGGACCTCCATTTCCACACAGTCCAGGTCCACTGCAGGGGTCTTGTGCTCCTTGGGGCCCCTCACCACAGAACACATTCTCTTCTGGTGGGTCTCCCACCCTGTGGGTCCCAGCTGAGCTGCTGGCAACGTTCGCCTGGATTTCTAAGTAAGCCTCCCCAAACCCATATGAAACGGCTCTGTCAGTCACTTCTCCCCCTAGATGCAGGGAGCTCTGCCATTAGAAAGGCGTTCCAACACACACACAATGCCAGCAAATAGCTCAGCACAGCCAGCCAGCCCCCACCCCAGGTCATCCCCAATGTCCCAGAGAAATGGCTCGCTCAGAGCAGCACGCAGCTCCACTCTGAAAAATAGCCAGTTCTCAGGCTTTGATTCGCTTCCAGCAAACATGGTCTCCAAATGCACTAAAAATAGTCAGGCTGCGTAAGAAACACCAGGCAGATGGGGAATATGCAAGCGGGAGCACCAGGAACAACCAGCAATGAAGGCCTCCTCCCTGCCCCCATCCCTCGACAGCCTCACCACCTAGCCTCCCCCTTTGCCCTCTGCTGAGCTTTAAATAAAGACAAACACTCTTTTTCAAAGTGAGCTCTTTAAGCAGCACTGTCCATCCCTTACAAGGGAGCGTAAACGCCCCTTTCCCCTAGTAACCACAAACTGCTGCTGTGAGCCCCGTAAGGGAGTGGACTCCCTGTCCAACCAGCGAGGGATCCTGCCTCTCTGTCTAAAGGAGGTTTGATACGGTCCACGCAACGTTCCTTACCTCTAAACGTTGCTGGAAAGCGTCTGCAAAGAAACATGACTGAAGCAGGCTACACACATTCAGTGTGGAACCTGTGAGGCCTTCAGAAGTGCCCATTCACAGCAGCCTTGTCTTGGTCCCAAGCTCTCTGAATAACCTTACCCAAGTCAGTGAGCTCCTCTACTGCTCCCACAACAGGTGTTTGTTCTCCTGATGGCAGCACGCACTCCTTCTCCTGTGCACTAGCACCCAGAGTTGTTACTGGCGCATTACTAGCAAAGGCTGGGCAGAAGCTTGCAAACTGGAAGAGTTTCACCCAGTTAATGCAGCAGGTCTCAAAGCTTGATCTCAAATTAATCCTCTTCTTGCCACCTGCTTGGCTCTCCCACTCACGCACCAGCGCCTGCCTTTGAAGTGCAAGGAAGGACTCTGTCTGCACGTTCCTCTGCTCCTGTATTTAACAGCTCAGTCTGACCTTACAACTGAAGGCAAGTGGGGAAGAAAACTTACGGCACTTCTCCCACAAGGCAGAGCTTGTATGGGACCTGCCAGTCACTCCCACTAACGGCAGAGGCGTTTAAAGTGGGTTACCTTCTATGATACACGCAGTGCTGACAAGCCAGGGTTTATTAAGGACTCCTCAAGTCCTGCTGTCAGGATGCTTCAGCCCAATCACATGCTGGGAACTCACAGAAACATAACAGGCATTCTATTTCAAGTCATTTCAAAGAGGAGAGCTCATAAGCCTCCTGCCCCAGCTATTAATAATGAGGGCAAGCTTCATCCCAAAGACGGAGACCCCAAGGCTCTTTCACAGACACACATGCAGTGTGCACAGATCGCCGAAATGCAGCCACCTCCAGTCTACGTTTACAAATACACACACACACTCCTCCCCTGCCCCCCCAGCAGCTGAAGGCAGCTTCTTCTTTGTCCTGACACTACAGTACATGCAGAATTTGAGGTACGCCAGCATGCAGTTACCCTTACCCACGCTGGCACTTGGTCATGACACAGAGATGACACCTTGCCTCTGGGAGTAAGTGCTCAGCGATCTTTAATGACCACAAATACTTAAGACCTGAGCTTCACTCCTCATATGAAAGACAGCACCGCTGCTAACACAGTGCATGTCACATGTACCTGGCACCGTGGTGCAGCACAGACACGGGGAGTAGGGGCCACCTAGCACTTAGACGGGTGCACTTTGCACCTGTAAAAATAGGGGGCTTTCCAGGGGGCTGTGAGGATTCGTTAGGGAACCTGTCCAAAGCATTTGAAACATGACAAGTCCTGCAAAGAATGATTATTGTTACTCTGAGTCACCAACACCCCCTCTGACAGCACAGTCCCTCCTTCTCCTACTGAGACACACCTACTGAGCCACCAACAACCATCCTAAATCACACTGGGGCATTAGCTGAGCACTGATTCAGAGAGACAAGTCACTACCACCCCCTCCAGCAGCAAAACACTGCAGCGTTCATTGAGTATTGACTCAGAGGCAAGAGTGGTACCTACCCTGAGTCAGCACCTACTGCACCTGAGCTCTCCTTGGAGGTCTCCCAGGCAAGCAGCAACCAAATCCATCCCTCCTTAAAACCCAAAGTCAGATACCAAAATGGTATCAACAACTAAATGCTGCTGCAAATCACAACTCTGGACATTCAGAAAAGAAGGAAATTGGGAGAGAGATTCTCTCTTTTCATTACAACAAGGCTGATAAGAGAAGGAGCTACAGGAAAAATCATAGCCATATTTGTCAAAAATGTTCAGGGCTAATGGGTTAGAAGTGATAGCATCACCTATGCTATTACTCCCGATGGATGGCTGTAATAAATTCATTGTCATGGATAATAAAAGTATTGGCTTGATCCAGTTAAACACACTTAGCTAATTATAAACTTCTGTGGTCAAATATTTTGCTTATTATTCAAAATTATATGTCTGTGTTAGGCAAAGGAGTCAAAATCTCGATTTGTATTTGGCTTTTACCTTCACAGAGTGCTATATAAAACTACATACTATACCCTGTGAATTTCAGCAAAAACAGATCATCAACTCTGCCAAGTGCTGGGGACAGTGATAGCACACACCGCAGGTGAAAATATACAGAAAAACAGGTATGTTGGGGGGAAGAATGACTGGTTCTCAGCAACAGACTAGACGGAAAGGAGGAGGATACGGGAAAGGTCCCAAAACTAGCCTGATGGAAAGTTATTCTACACAACAAGATTTTCTTTTCTCCTATACTGTAATCTAAGTAGTCAAGATCCTCTCCTACACTGTAGACATAACAATGTAAAGTTATACATTTAGGAACAAGGAACGCAGGTATCTGAGTGAAATTTAATGGCCAGACTAGTTGATCAGACCTTAAACTCTATGAATCTATGAAACATTTGCTTTACATGTCCCTGGAAATCTCCCAGCGCTCCCCCACCCACCCCAACAATAACGGAATGGCTGCTAGAGAAGTTCCTAGTTAGTAGGTCAAGAAGACCGTCATTTACAAAACTAAACGGCCTAAAATCTACAAGAACATTCATGAACAACTTGGTCCCAAACTCATAAGAGCATAAGAATGGCCGTACCGGGTCAGACCAAAGGTCCATCTAGCCCAGTATCTGTCTACTGACAGTGGCCAATGCCAGGTGCCCCAGAGGGAGTGAACCTAACAGGAAATGATCAAGTGATCTCTCTCCTGCCATCCATCTCCACCCTCTGACGAACAGAGGCTAGGGACACCATTCTTACCCATCCTAGCTAACAGCCATTTATGGACTTAGCCACCATGAATTTATCCAGTTCCCTTTTAAACACTGTTATAGTCCTAGCCTTCACAACCTCCTCAGGTAAGGAGTTCCACAAGTTGACTGTGCGCTGCGTGAAGAAGAACTTCCTTTTATTTGTTTTAAACCTGCTGCCTATTAATTTCATTTGGTGACCCCTAGTTCTTGTATTATGGGAATAAGTAAATAACTTTTCCTTATCCACTTTCTCAATATCACTCATGATTTTATATACCTCTATCATATCTCCCCTTAGTCTTCTCTTTTCCAAGCTGAAGAGTCCTAGCCTCTTTAATCTTTCCTCGTATGGGACCCTCTCTAAACCTCTAATCATTTTAGTTGCCCTTTTCTGAACCTTTTCTAGTGCTAGAATATCTTTTTTGAGGTGAGGAGACCACATCTGTACACAATATTCGAGATGTGGGCGTACCATGGATTTATATAAGGGCAATAATATATTCTCAGTCTTATTTTCTATCCCCTTTTTAATGATTCCTAACATCCTGTTTGCTTTTTTGACCGCCCCTGCACACTGCGTGGACATCTTCAGAGAACTTTTTCCTGACTCATTGTAGCTAAATTAGCCCCCATCATGTTGTATGTATAGTTGGGGTTATTTTTTCCAATGTGCATTACTTTACATTTATCCACATTAAATTTCATTTGCCATTTTGTTGCCCAATCACTTAGTTTTGTGAAATCTTTTTGAAGTTCTTCACAATCTGCTTTGGTCTTAACTATCTTGAGTAGTTTAGTGTCATCTGCAAACTTTGCCACCTCACTGTTTACCCCTTTCTCCAGATCATTTATGAATAAATTGAATAGGATTGGTCCTAGGACTGACCCTTGGGGAACACCACTAGTTACCCCTCTCCATTCTGAGAATTTACCATTAATTCCTACCCTTTGTTCCCTGTCTTTTAACCAGTTCTCAATCCATGAAAGGACCTTCCCTTTTATCCCATGACAGCTTAATTTACGTAAGAGCCTTTGGTGAGGGACCTTGTCAAAGGCTTTCTGGAAACCTAAGTACACTATGTCCACCGGATCCCCCTTGTCCACATGTTTGTTGACCCCTTCAAAGAACTCTAATAGATTAGTAAGACACGATTTCCCTTTACAGAAACCATGTTGACTATTGCTCAACAGTTTATGTTTTTCTATGTGTCTGACAATTTTATTTTTAACTATTGTTTCAACTAATTTGCCCGGTACCGACGTTAGACTTACCGGTCTGTAATTGCCGGGATCACCCCTAGAGCCCTTTTTAAATATTGGCGTTACATTAGCTAACTTCCAGTCATTGGGTACCGAAGCCGATTTAAAGGACAGGTTACAAACCTTAGTTAATAGTTCCGCAACTTCACATTTGAGTTCTTTCAGAACTCTTGGGTGAATGCCATCTGGTCCCGGTGACTTGTTAATGTTGAGTTTATCAATTAATTCCAAAACCTCCTCTAGTGACACTTCAATCTGTAAGTTCCTCAGATTTGTCACCTACGAAAGCCTGCTCAGGTTTGGGAATCTCCCTAAAATCCTCAGCCGTGAAGACTGAAGCAAAGAATCCATTTAGTTTCTCCACAATGACTTTATCGTCTTTAAGCACTCCTTTTGTATTTTGGTCGTCAAGGGGCCCCACTGGTTGTTTAGCAGGCTTCCTGCTTCTGATGTACTTAAAAAACATTTTGTTATTACCTTTAGAGTTTTTGGCTAGCCGTTCTTCAAACTCCTCTTTGGCTTTTCTTATTACACTCTTGCACTTAAGTTGGCAGTGTTTGTGCTCCTTTCTATTTGCCTCACTAGGATTTGACTTCCACTTTTTAAAGGAAGTCTTTTTATCTCTCACTGCTTCTTTTACATGGTTGTTAAGCCACGGTGGCTCTTTTTTAGTTCTTTTACTGTGTTTCTTAATTTGGGGTATACATTGAAGTTGGGCCTCTATTATGGTGTCTTTAAAAAGGGCCCATGCAACTTGCAGGGATTTCACTTTAGTCACTGTACCTTTTAACTTTTGTTTAACTAACCCCCTCATTTTTGTATAGTTCCCCCTTTTGAAATTAAATGCCACAGTGTTGGGCAGTTGAGGTGTTCTTCCCACCACAGGGATGTTGAATGCTATTGTATTATGGTCACTATTTCCAAGCGGTCCTGCTATAGTTACCTCTTGGACCAGCTCCTGCGCTCCACTCAGGATTAAATCTAGAGTTGCCTCTCCCCTTGTGGGTTCCCGTACCAGCTGCTCCATGAAGCAGTCATTTAAAGTATCGAGAAATTTTATCTCTGCATTTCATCCTGAAGTGAAATGTTCCCAGTCAATATGGGGATAATTGAAATCCCCCACTATTATTGGGTTCTTAATTTTGATAGCCTCTCTAATTTCCCTTAGCATTTCATCATCACTATCACTGCCCTGGTCAGGTGGTCGATAATAGATCCCTAATGTTATATTTTTACTAGAGCATGAAATTTCTATCCATAGAGAGTCTATGGAACATGTGGATTCGCTTAAGATTTTTACTTCATTTGAATCTACACTTTCTTTCACATATAGTGCCACTCCTCCTCCTGCACGACCTGTTCTGTCCTTCCGATATATTTTGTACCCCGCAATGACTGTGTCCCATTGATTGCTCTCAGTCCACCAGGTTTCTGTGATGCCTATTATATAAATATCCTCCTTTATCACAAGGCACTCTAGTTCACCCATCTTATTATTTAGACTTCTGGCATTTGTGTACAAGCACTTTAAAAACTTGTCCCTGTTTATTAGCCTGCCTTTTTCTGATGTGCCAGATTCTTTTTTATGTGACTGTTTATCATCTGATCCGGCCCTTACATTATACTCTTCAGTCCTCTGCTCCTGACTATAAACTGGAGATTCTCTATCATCAGACTTTCCCTTAAGAAAAGTCTGTGTCCGATCCACATGCTTCTCTGCAGCAGTCGGCTTCCCCCCCCCCACCCCATCTCCTAGTTTAAAAACTGCTCTACAACCTTTTTAATGTTTAGTGCCAGCAGTCTGGTTCCACTTTGGTTTAGGTGGAGCCCATCTCTCCTGTATAGGCTCCTCCCATCCCAGAAGTTTCCCCAGTTCCTAATGAACGTGAACCCCTCCTCTCTACACCATCGTCTCATCCACGCATTGAGACTCTGAAGCTCTGCCTGCCTACCTGGCCCTGTGCGTGGAACTGGGAGCATTTCTGAGAATGCCACCATAGAGGTCCTGGATTTCAGTCTCTTCCCTAGCAGCCTAAATTTGGCTTCCAGGACATCTCTCCTACCCTTCCCTATGTCACTGGTACCTACATGTACCACGACCACCGGCTCCTACCCAGCACTACACATAAGTCTGTCTAGATGCCTCGAGAGATCCGCAACCTTCGCACCAGGCAGGCAAGTCACCATACGGTTCTCCCGGTCATCACAGACCCAACTATCTCTGTTTCTAATGATCAAATCTCCTATTACTAACACCTGCCTTTTCCTAGAAACTGGAGTTCCCTCCCCCGGAGAGGCAACCTCAGTGTGAGAGGCAACCCCAGCACCATCTGGAAGGAGGGTCCCAACTACGGGAAGGTTTCCCTCTGCTCCCATTGACTGCTCTGCTTCCCTGGGCCGTTCTTCCTCCTCAACAGCACAGAGGCTGTCTGAGCGGAGGTGGGACAATTCTACAGTGTCCCGGAAAGCCTCATCAACATACCTCTCTGCCTCTCTTAGCTACTCCAGTTCCCCCACCCTGGCCTCCAAAGTCCGTACGTGGTCTCTGAGGGCCAGGAGCTCCTTGCACCGACTGCACACATACGCCACCCGCCCACAGGGCAGGTAATCATACATGCTACACTCAGCGCAATAAACTGGATAGCCCCCACTCTGCTGCTGGGCTTCTGCCTGCATTGTCTCCTAGTTAATGGAAGGGTGGTTTACAGAATGGAGTTTTGAAATGTGGTTCGGTTTATAGGTTTTAGGGGGACCACAGGGAAGGGGTTAAGGCTGTCGAGGGGCTCCCACTCCCTTCCCACTCCCCTTCTAAACTCCCTTGCGAAACTCCCTGTTAGCAGCCCCTGGTCGCTTGTGCGCGGCTTTATAAAGCCCTGGCTTAAGTGAATGCCCCGCCCACTGATTAAGGCTCAGCCAATTACCAGAGGCTTCGAGCTTTCAAACCTGCCTCCAACTGCCAGCCAGAGCACACAGTCCCTCAAACAACCAAACAAACAAACAGACTGACAAACACAAGCTCAGCACACAGCAAGTAACCCCCAAACACAAACAAACACACACTACAGACAGTCACTTACCCCACAGATGCTGTATTTGCTCCTCCTTCACCTGGAGAACTCCCTTGCAAAACTCCCTGTTAGCAGCCCCTGGTCGCTTGTGCGCGGCTTTATAAAGCCCTGGCCGAGTGAATGCCCCGCGCACTGATTAAGGCTCAGCCAATTACCAGAGGCTTCAAGCTTTCAAACTTGCCTCCAACTGCCAGCCAGAGCACACGGTCCCTCAAACAACCAAACAAACAAACAGACTGACAAACACAAGCTCAGCACACAGCAAGTAACCCCCAAACACAAACAAACACACACTACAGACAGTACTTACCCCACAGATGCTGTACTTGCTCCTCCTTCACCTGGAGAACTCCCTTGCAAAACTCCCTGTTAGCCTACTCTACTATTTGTTCTCTAGAAAACTGCACTCAGAAGTATGAAACATTTCACTGTTTACATGTAGCCAATTCTGTACAACCCCCACATGAAACACATGCCATACATCAAAACAGCCGATTCCACATAGAAAATTAAACACACTCATCAGGGTAATAACCCATCCTGGAGAATGATCCCACACTTTCACAGGCCTTGGGTGGCAGGCCAGTCCTCGCCCACAGACAACCTGCCAACCTGAAGCATATTCTCACCAGTAACTGCACACCGCACCATAGTAACTCTAGCTCAGGAACCAACCCATGCAACAAACCTCGATGCCAACTCTGCCCACATATCTACACCAGCAACACCATCACAGGACCTAACCAGATCAGCCACACCATCACCGGTTCATTCACCTGCACGTCCACCAATGTAATATATGCCATCATATGCCAGCAATGCCCCTCTGCTATGTACATCAGCCAAACTGGACAGTCTCTAAGGAAAAGGATAAATGGACACAAATCAGATATTAGGAATGGCAATATACAAAAACCTGTAGGAGAACACTTCAACCTCCCTGGCCACACAATAGCAGATCTTAAGGTGGCCATCCTGCAGCAAAAAAACTTCAGGACCAGACTTCAAAGAGAAACTGCTGAGCTCCAGTTCATCTGCAAATTTGACACCATCAGCTCAGGATTAAACAAAGACTGTGAATGGCTTGCCAATTACAGAACCAGTTTCTCCTCCCTTGGTTTTCACACCTCAACTGCTAGAACAGGGCCTCATCCTCCCTGATTGAATTAACCTCGTTATCTCTAGCTTGCTTCTTGGTTGCATATATAAACCTGCCCCTGGAAATTTCCACCACTTGCATCCGAAGAAGTGGGTATTCACCCACGAAAGCTCATGCTGCAAAACGTCTGTTAGTCTATAAGGTGCCACAGGATTCTTTGTTGCTTTTACAGATCCAGACTAACATGGCTACCCCTCTGATACTTGACATTGTGCCAGTTTGTTTTCCTTTTCAGTTCTGCCACAGGCTCAAAGAAGCCTACAGCAGAAAGCAAGGCACCCCTTTCTGTTACGTCACCACCAATACATCAGAATCGCAGCCAAATCTACTTTCTACCATTGACCTTAGCTGTTCGGAGACACTCAAGGGATTTATAAGTGAAACCTCTCAAACTGTTCTCAAGCACACACTAAGAAGATTAGGAGAATCGTAGACTGAGCAAAGCAGGGATGCTGGAGGTTAGAGGAACCCCAACTGTAACAAAGGGCAAGGAAAATGCCAGCCCATGGTTTGGTATAAGTGTGGGGTGATGCCAGTACAGAAGCAATTAAGCAGTGATGCACAATTGTGAGTGATATTTTTAGGATGATGCAGAATGAATATTAAATCACCTGAGGTGCCCAGAGTTGCTGCCCAGAAGCAGAGCTTCAAGTATCCGTTGTGTAAAATCCCAAAAACAAACAAACTACAGTAAGCAATGGGAGGTGCTATGGTGAAAGGGGTGGTGCCCACCCTCAAAAATATTTTGCAAAGCAGGATCAAATTAGTGGATTCTGCCAACTTTTTAAATGCAAACATCCCTCCGGGGTTTTACGCAGCCCGTTTCCCTGAGAATGAAGTTAGGAACTAAATCATTTTGGCTCTGCTTTCATTCCAACTAACCAGAGAGATGTTTTTAAGACACTTATAAATTTAGAGATTATTTAAGCAGTTAAGGAAACATTGTTTAGACTCTAATCCCACTGCCACTCTACTATAGAACTGCTTGCAAGCCCTTAGTCAAGTGTTATATATGGGTATCCATTATTTCCTAGAGATGTTTGTGGACATTTCATTTTAAGAAAAAAGACTCCTGCTAGGAAGTTTCGAGCTGACTCAGCATGAAAGGCTATTGCATGTGTGAAGAGTTATTGAGAGCAGTTACTTAACACAAAAAGGTCAATTCCTCGTCCATTATTGTCAAGAACTTCTCAGCCACTAGATCTGAAGAATTTGCTTACAAATTTCCAGGCCTTCTCCTTCCATAGGATTTCAGACAGAAACCTCGCCTCTCTAAATGCTACTCCAGGCCCAGATAAGCAGCGGAGTTAAAAATATGCACACATGTACAGCACTGTGTGTTTACAGAGCTTAGGCGCTCCAGAGGTTACTGGGCTACAAGCAGTTTACCAAAACATAGCCACTGACCTACCTCTTGGTTTATTTCTGCAATCATCCACTTAGCAAAGCAATGCAAATACACTAAAACCAATCATTGTGATGCCATCGACATAGCACAAAGGGAAGAAAAAAAGAGGAACTAGGCTAAGAGGAAAATTTCACTTGCTCAAAGACACACGCACACACACACACACTCGAACACTGAAAAAAAGGCGTCACTAACTTGAACTTATCTCATCAATAAACATAAAAAGAGACAGCTAGGGAAGTCTGTGGTAACAGGAGGAGCATCACTGTACACGTCATAAGCAGATACAAATCTTTCAGGCCTCAATTCCAAGCCATGAAGAAGCCTTTCTTTCTCCATATAGATTTTTGCATGGCTCTTACAGAAGGAAACAGGTCAATGGATGAAAACTAGCACAATCAATACAAGAGATGAACTTCACTCCTGTATGTATGAGACCAAACTACCCAGCCTCTAATGACTTACAGTCTGATTCTTTCCCATTCTAGCTAGACATCTGACTATTCTTTGACAGCAAAATCATCAGGCGGAAAATAAACCACACAGTCCTGCAAAGACTCAAACCCCTGAATTTACAGATGGGGCTTCAAAGTGGATCTTTAGTGCATTTCCCAATATTTCTGCATACCAGCACCCCCCTCAAACAGGTTTCCTGGAGATTAAACAGTATTCCAACTTCCCCCCTTTTGCCCCAATCCTGGGCTGAGAGCTTTCAGAGGCTAAAGGTAGCAGCGCTCCCTCCCCCAGCAGGGCAAGCGTTTGATAAAGATCATTTGGAAATGACTGTGTATAAGAAAAAGAATCTCCATGCAGATCCCCTAGGACTTTGTCACTCCCAAGTGACAGATGAGAGCGCAAGAGAAACAGACACACGCACGGGCGCACACACATACACACACACAGATGGGCAGGCTAAGTCAATGACACTTGTGTGCACAGAATGAGTAACATGCCCATCTCAGGCCTGGTCTACACTACGCGTTTAAACCGGTTTAAGGAGCGTAAAACCGATTTAACGTCACACCCGTCCACACTAAGAGGCCCTTTATATCGATATAAAGGGCTCTTTAAACCGGTTTCTGTACTCCTCCCTAACGAGAGGAGTAGCGCTAGTATCGGAATTACCATATCGGATTAGGGTTAGTGTGGCCGCAAATCAACAGTATTGGCCTCTGGGCGGTATCCCACAGTGCACCACTGACCGCTCTGGACAGGAATCTGAACTCGGATGCAGTGGCCAGGTAGACAGGAAAAGCCCCGCGAACTTTTGAATATCATTTCCTGTTTGCCCAGCGTGGAGCTCCGATCAGCACGGGTGGCGATGCAGTCCGAAATCAAAATCCAAAAAGAGCTCCAGCATGGACCGTACGGATGTGATCGCTGTATGGGCAGGCAAATCTGTTCTATCAGAGCTCCGTTACAGAAGACGAAAGTCCAAAGCATTTTTAAAAAATCTCCAGACAGACGCCATAGCAGGGACTCAGCACGCTGCTGCATGACAAGCGTAATGGAAAGCCAAAGAATCAAATAGACACCCATGGAGGGAGGGGGGACTGAGGACTCAAGGTATCCCACAGTTCCTGCCGTCTCCGAAAAGCATTTGCATTCTTGGCTGAGCTTCCAATGCCTGTAGGGTCAAACACATTGTCCGCGGTGGTTCAGGGCATAGCTTGTCAATGTACCCCCACCTCCCACCCATGGAAGGAAAAGGGAAAAAAATCATCTCTTGACTCTTTTAAATGTCACCCTATGTGTACTGAATGCTGCTGGTAGACGCGATGCTGCGGCGCTGAACTGTAGCATCCTCATCCCCCCTCCTTGGTGGGTGATGGTACACTATGGCAGATATCTGTCATCATCATCAGCCTTGTGGCAGATGGTGTAGTGCAATACGACTGGTATCCATCCTCATCATCATCCCATAAGTACTCCTGACTGGCCTCCCGGTCATTCCCAGTAGATGGTACAGAACAGCTGGTAACCGTCTTCATCATAGCAACTGGGGGCTGAGCTCCATCAGCCCCCGCCCTTCATGTGTAAAGAAAAGATTCTGTACTGCCTGGACTATCATAGCAGCTGGGGGCTGCCTTCCCCTCATTTTATTTCACTAACAAGTCACTGTTTCTTATTCCTGCATTCTTTATTACTTCAGCACACAAACGGGGGGACACTGCAACGGTAGCCCAGGAAGGCTGTGGGAGGAGGGAAGCAACAGGTGGGGTTGTTGCAAGAGCACCCCTTGTGAATGGCATGCAGCTCATCATTCCTGCGGGATCTGACACAGAGCGGGTGTGCTCTCTGATACACTGGATCTCTAGTACACTTGCCCCATATTATAGGCAGGACTGATTCTATTTTTAGATACCCTAAAGGAGGGATTGACTCGGGGAGTCATTCCCATTTTTGTCTTTTGCACCCCCGGCTGATCTCAGCCAGGGGCACCTATGACAGCAGCAGAAGGTATAGTGCAATACTACTAGTAACCATCACCTCATTGCCAATTTACAATGGCATAGTAGACGGTACAGAACAGCTGCTAACCATCTCTGCTATCATGCAAAAGCAAATGAATGCTGCTGTGTAGTGCTGCTGAATCGCCTCTGTCCACGGCATCTAGTACACATACGGTGACAGTGACAAAAGGCAAAACAGGCTCCATGGTTGCCACGCTATGGCGTCTGCCAGGGAAATCCAGGGAAAAAGGGCGCGAAATGATTGTCTGCCGTTGCTTTCCCGGAGGAAGGAATGACTGATGACATTTACCCAGAATCACCCGTGACAATGATTTTTGCCCCATCAGGCACTGGGCTCTCAACCCAGAATTCCAAGGGGCGGGGGAGACTGCGGGAACTATGGGATAGCTACGGAATAGCTACACACAGTGCAACGCTCCAGAAATCAACGCTAGCCTCGGACCGTGGACGCACGCCACCGAATTAATGTGCTTAGTGTGGCCACGTGCACTCAATTTTATACAATCTGTTTTACTAAACCGGTTTATGTAAATTCGGAATAATCCCATAGTGTAGACGTACCCTCAGTTGCCAGCCTGCCTTGCAAAACCTCTCTAGGCTTCTTGTGTTTGGAGGGAGCTGCAAAGCCCTTGTCACAATACAGGCAGCCCAGCCTTGCCGCTGAGGATGGAAAAGAGGGAGGGAGGCCATTTACAAATAAAAAGACAAGAGGCCTTGGGGTGGGGGGAATTGAGATTTTCAAAGTGTCTCCCCCCACTACCACCACACACGCACTGCCTGCCAGATCCCGGCCCAAAGGCTGGAGAAAAGAGAGCCCGGGGGGAGGGGAGGGGATGGGGCCTGGCCCTCTGCCAGGCCCAGGATGATAAACCAGCCAAGCAGGCAATGCAGGGAAGAAAGAGGCACAGGCAGGAGGGAAGGGAGCGGAGTTTTACAGGGCTAATTTGTGGGGCTGATTAAATGGCCCCATGGAGGCAATTCCCCTGCAGTGAGTGTGTATGTGCTGGGGAGGGGGCCAGATCCATGATGCAGCCTCCCTCCTTCCCCCAAATCCCAGCTGTGATGCCTTGCCCTTCATCAGTGCAGATGCAAAGCGTTCAAGGACACGTCTGCACCCAGCTCCTCATAGGGAGGAGAAGAGACCAAGCCTCATAGGGGGCTGTGAACCACCCTGGCTCCTCCAAATCCAGTCGGCTATGCAGCAGCTTCCTCTGCCCCTTGCAGGGTCTCTGTCCCACTAACACTCCCCTGGGCTTGGGTTTGATGATGGAATGGAGGGGAAGAATCCTCCCTTCTCACCCCCCCCCCCAAACAACAACAACCCTGCACCTTCGTTACAGTGCACCACACCCTCCCTGGCCTGGACTCACTGTCTGGTGGGGGAGAGTGGGCAGGTTTCGTCCCATCCCCTCAGCAAAGCTCCAGGGCACGAGGATGCTGCTAGCAGAGCCTAGGGAATTACACCTCCCTGCACCCCAACCCTGGCCCTCGGCAGGCACAATCCAACGGCAGAGCAGCATCTCCCGCCCAAACTCAAAGGGGTTCCTACCTTCCACACAAACAGACCAAGCCACAGGTGGGGGTGCACAGGGACCCACTCCCCAGGGATGGCCTTCTCTCCCAGCAGATCAGAGCAATCCCCCCATCCCTACCCTACCCTACCCTTGTCTGCAGAACCGCCTTATCTCCTCCCATCCTGACTCCCTGACAGGAACCCCCCCAGGCTGCTGCCTGGCTCCTAAAGCCTCCTTCTCTGGAGGGCACAGGATAGGAATGAAGAGGGGGGAGGATGGCGAGAGAACCAGGGTCATGCCAGGCTGCCATTTTTCCTGCTTCTCTGCTTTGCCCTCAATACCACCCTCTTGCAACCACGACTCTACATTCCACTTCACAGAAGGATTTGAGGGAGGGGGAGGGGGATTATTTCCTTGCCCTGGAACCGTGCCCACCCTTCTCCTCCCCCACCTTATTTTTTTTTACAAAACCCAATGCACGGCTGCAAAAAAATAATAGCCAGGAGCAATGCAAAGCAGCCGAGACACGTCTGCAAACATGTATGTGAAATAAAGGAAACCCCCCCCACACAGAAGGGGGTATCTGGGTGGCCCCCCAAAATTAACCCCCCAAAAATATTAAATGCAAAATCTGTATCTCCACCTCAGGGGATGGCGTTGACGGCTTATTAATTAATCGGGGGGCAATCTCCCCCCACAGTCCCCCCGGGGGGTCACAAGTTCGTGTGCCCCCAATGTAATCAAATCGGGGAGTCCGGGTGCAAGGCAGGGGGTAGCCCCTGAGTATCGACCCCTTCCCCCTCACCGATCTGTGTGCAGTGGGATTGGGGGCACCTGAACTTGGAAGGAGGAAGGCACCGACTGCCAAAAAAGCAAAGGGGGGGGGGTCAATGCAACATCTAGGGCAGATTTCTTTGCGATGCACGGCAAATGCAGCCCAGGGAGGGGGCGGCTGCAGCTGGTGCAGAGGAGGGGGGTCTCTGCCAGCGTCTCGTCCCCGTGCCCGGGTGCCAAGCCCCCCCCGCTCCGTGCCCGCTTGCCCCCATGGCACCGCCCCCACCCCGGAGGCGGAGAAGGGGAGGATCGGCCCTAGGGAAGCTGCCCCCCTCCGCCGCCTGGGGCCCGCTGCTACCTCGGCCAGTCCCGGGCCTGGACCTTCTCCCGGGAGCCGCCGCCGCTCCCGCCGCCGCGGTCCCCCTCTCCGCCGCCGCCTCCTGCCCTGCCCGGCGAGGCCTCCTCCCGCAGCTCCGCCGCCTCCACTGCAGCACGGAGCCGCACAGCCCCAGCCAGCGCAGCCCGAGCGGGAGCGCGGCTCCCGCGCGGTCCTAGCGCCCCTCGTCCCGAACCCGCCCGCCCGCGCCACGGGCCCCCGGCCCAGGTACGGAGCCCCCCGCCGGCCCTGGCTAGGGACTCCCCGCCGGCCCGCACCCACCTGGGCTAGGGACCCCACTTACCTGCCCTGGCTAGGAACCCCCCCGCGCCGGCTCGCACCCCTCAGCCGGCCCTGGCTAGGGACCCCCCACGCCAGCCCACACCCACCCGGGGTAGGGACCCCCCCCGCTGGCCCTGGCTAGGGACCCCCCTGCCGGCCCACACCCACCTGGGCTAGGGACCCCCCCGCGGTCCCGCACCTGCCCGGGCTAGGAACCCCCCCCGCCGGCTCGCACCCCTCAGCCGGCCCTGGCTAGGGACCCCCCCGCCGGCTCACACCCCTCAGCCGACCCTGGCTAAGGATCCCCCCCGCCGCCTGCACCCGCCCGGGCTAGGGACCCCCGCCGCCAGCCCTGGCTAGGGACCCCCCCCCCCCCGCCGGCTCGCACCCCTCAGCCGGCCCTGGCTAGGGACCCCCCTGCCGGCCCACCCCCGCCCGGGGTAGGGACCCCCCCCCACCAGCCCACACCCACCTGGGGTAGGGACCCCCCCCGCCGGCCCTGGCTAGGGACCCCCCTGCCGGCCCACACCCGCACGGGGTAGGGACCCCCCCACGCTGGCTCGCACCCCTCAGCCAGCACTGGCTAGGGACCTCCCACGCCGGCCCACCCCACCCGGGTAGGGACCCCGCCAGCCCGGCCCCGCCTGGGCCAGCTCCCCCACCCCCACCGGCCCACACCCCCCTGCCGGCCCTGGCTAGGGACCCCCCCACCGGCACACAACCGCCCTGGCTAGGGACCCCCCCACGCTGGCTCGCACCCCTCAGGCGGCCCTGGCTAGGAACCCCCTGCCGGCCCACCCCGCCCGGGTAGGGACCCCCGCCCCCCTGCCGACCCTGGCTAAGGATCCCCGCCGCCTGCACCCGCCTGGGCTAGGGACCCCCTCCGCCAGCCCTGGCTAGGGACCTCCCACGCCGGCCCGCACCCGCCCTGGATAGGGTCTCTCCCCCGCCGGCCCACACCCGCCTGGCTCAGACCCCCACCGGCCCTGGCTACTCCCACCCCACACTGGCCCGCCCCGCTGGCTCTGGCTAGGGACCCGCCCCGCCAGCCCACACCCGCCCCGGCCCAGCTACGGACTCCACACCCAGCCATACGCGGCCCCCAGACGGGGACCCCCAGGGACGCCCTCACCGAGCCCTGTGCGGCCCCCAGACGGAGACCCCTGTTCCACCCCCTGGTATGCACATAGCAACCCCTCAGTAGCACGCATCCCGCCCAGCTCTCCACTAGGGATACGCCTGGCCCAGAGCTGCTCAGCTTCTCCCCGCCCATCAGGCCAACCCTCAGTCCTGTCCGGCTCCCCTTCAACACCCCCATTGCAGTGCATCTGGCCCTGGGCACCCTCACCCTGCCCCGCTGCAGCACCCAGCTAGTCCTTCCCGCCACACGTGTCTGCAGCTAGAAAAGCCAGCGCACAGGGTGAAGTTCAGCCCTGGGCAGAGGCCAAGGCCAGGCCTAGGCAGCCATTTGAGCCCTCCCCTCCCGCATCCTGGGAGCTCCCCCCGCCCCTGTCAGGGGCCCCCACTCACAGGCACTGCTCTGTCCTCTCTCCTCTCACAGCCTCCCAGGGTCCTCTGGCTTCATCTCTGGCTCCAGCCTCTCACTGTTGTTCTCACTCATTACCAGACCCCTCTGCCAGCCCTCTCTGCCTCTTCCCCGGAGGACCCCCGCCATTGTCACTGGGCCTGCCCCAGCCCCTCACCTCTGGTCATCTGCCTTCTACGAGGAAAGCCTTGTACCACTGCCTCACCCGGGGGCACTGGCCCCATCGCTTGCTCTGTGGGGACAGGCCCCCCTCACCCGGGGACACTAGGACCCACTGCCTCCTCTGTGAGGACCTGCCCCCCTCACCGGGGTCACCAGCCCCCATCGCCTGCTCTGTGGGGACCTGCCCCCACTCACACGGGGACACTAGGACCCATTGCCTCCATGGGGACCTGCCCCTCCTCACCCAGGGGGCATCAGCCCCCATCATCTGCTCCGTGGGGACCTGCCCCCCTCACCCGGGGACACTAGGACCCACTGCCTCCTCTGTGGGGACCTGTCCCCCTCACCTGGGGTCACCATCCCCCATCGCCTGCTCCATGGGGACCTGCCCCCCCTCACACGGGGACACTAGGACCCATTGCCTGTGTGGGGACCTGCCCCCCTCACCCGGGGACACTAGGACCCACTGCCTCCTCTGTGGGGACCTGCCCCCCCCACCCGGGGGCACTAGGACCCATTGCCTGCTCTGTGGGGACCTGCCCCCCCACCCGGGGGCACTAGGACCCATCGCCTGCTCTGTGGGGACCTGCCCCCCCACCTGGGGGCACTAGGACCCATCGCCTCCTCTGTGGGGACCTGCCCCCCCACCCGGGGGCACTAGGACCCATCGCCTCCTCCGTGGGGATCTGCCCCCCCACCCGGGGGGGTCTAGTCACGATGGCCTCCCAGGGAAGCGGGGGATGGGGGGAAGAAGGTCCAGTCCCAACTGACATGGAACCTTCCGGTCCCAGTGTTCCATCCCTCCCCCTGCTTTGGGGGCAGCACCCAGAGCAGCCCGCTCCTCCTCGGACCAGCCAGATCCCCCAAATCCCCCCTCTCCACTCCTCTGAGTTTATGGGGCCTGCTCCAGACACAACCCAACTCCGCCCCAGCCGGCAGAGCCTGCCATGCCTGTTCTCAGGGTGCATCCTCTCTCCACTGCACCAGGGACTGGCTGCTTCTCCCCGCACGTGCCCTCCACCCCTCTCCCTACACACAGGGCACCCTGCCCGAGCCAGCTGAGTGCTGGCCGAGACAGTGTACAGAGGAATAAAGGGTCCGTTTTGTTCTTGGCCAAAGGCTCCCAGCAGGTAATACGAGGCTCCAGGTGGCATATGACCATGTAGGAACCAGATGAATTCTTTCAAAGGATAAGTTTCTAGTTTCTGGGTGGTTGAGAAAAGGCTGCAAACCGGACCCGAGTGCACCTTACAGGCTCAGAAATCAGAAAGCAAAGGACTGAACCTTTGTTATCTTCTAAACAATTATGATTTTTGAACCGTATTTTTTTGAATGGACTCATCTTTCCAGAATGCATAAGGTTGGCAACTCAGTACCAGGGGCAGGATGGTGAATGGAATAATTAAAGTGCTGGAACGGGGTGGGGAAGCCGATATTTGCAGATGACACCAAATTCTGTAGGTTTGTCAAGGCTATTGGAAGCTGAGGAACTTCAGAGGGACTGACCCACTCCAGGGGAATGGGCAACATGATGGGAAAGGGAATTCAGGGCTGACAAATGCAACGCAATCCACATTAGAGGGAATAATGTGAACAACTCGGCTTGAGTTCCACTCAGGGAAGGGACATGGGTGTTGCTGGGGGCAGCTTAGTGACGACACTGCTCAATGAGCAGGGCTGGCCAAAAAACCCAATCGCTATATTAGACTGTGTAAGGAAGGGGCAAAGCTGCTCCCTCTCTCACACAGAGACGACTCCTCTTTCTACGTGCCTTTAAACCCACAGTGTTTTCAGCCAAGAAGGAAATACTCACAGTGGATGCAGTCCAGCACTGTCCACTCAAGACCTTGTGCATAGTGCTGTCCCCTCTGCTTGCCCCAGTTCCTCCTTGGTCTCCATCTCCCTTTTCGAGGCCTGGCCTGAGTGTGACATGCTGCAGTGCCCTGAAAGCCACCTCTCGTCCTGCACCATTTCCAGGAGGGAACTCTGAAGCCCAACATCCAGTAAGTGCATCCAAAGTCCTGTGGCCACTTCATCTCCTGCTTTTGGGGGAGGGATAGCTCAGTGGTTTGAGCATTGGCCTACTAAACCCAGGGTTATGAGTTCAATCCTTGCAGGGGCCATTTAGGGATCTGGGGTAAAAATCTGTCGGGGGATTGGTCCTGTTTTGAGCAGGGGGTTGGACTAGATACCTCCTGAGGTCCCTTCCAACCCTGATATTCTATGATACAGTTGACATGAATGAGGATTTGGGATTAGTTGCTTCCACATCTCAGCAGGCTGCTATCTGGCTTTCTCTCACTGCCTTCCCTTGGGTCCGGCTTGACTGCTGATACTGGGATGCTAGGGTTAACTACATAAGGCCTTGCTTCCTACTTAATGCTGTGTAACTGTGATTAATGCTAATTTTCCTGCTCTGTTATGAGTCTCAACTGATCATCATATTAGGTCAGCATGTAGCGATGGAGCCAGGGCAGGCTTTGATCTCCCGCCGCAGCACTTCCTTTGCCTGTGTAATAAGGCTCCCCAAGTTCAAGTGCCAACTGATCTCTATTTCAGGATGAGCAGCCTTTAGCTTACTGGGTCTTTTCAACCCTGGCATGAATCTACAAGCCTGGGATCGTGCTTCACCAGCTCCTTTTGTTTAACAGCTACCACGGTGTTCTCAGCATTACCAGGCTCTTTCAAGTCATGTTCCTTTGATTTCCCTCTCGTCGTTAGAAATGCTAGCGCTCTCTGTTGTGAATAAGCCTGACACTCTGCACCACTCTATACTGGATTGACACCCAGATTTAGCATCTCACTGACACCCAGACTGGAGGTTGCTGCAGCCCAGTTCCTGCGCTGCCAGTGCTACCTGCACGCTCAGTGATGCACCCACCTCACACAGAACTGGGGGCAAGGGGGAAACAGTTGTAATATTTTCATTCTGCTTGCAGCACATGATGCGGCCAACCTTAGAGGTGAGTTTATTCAAACATCTGGTCATTTCCTGCCTCCCGAGGCAATACAGCTTATGATTCCGCTGTCATAGACACCACCAGGTTCTATGGGGGAGCTCGGGGAGGATTTCTCATAGCTGTCGTCATTTCAGCAATGCTAGTGTGAGCCGTCAGAGGCTTCAACATCCATGCAGCTGTCAGGGGACTCTGGAGTAGGAATAGGGAGCTTATAGTACTCTGTATTTGGCATTGCTGCAATCACTACTGGAATATTGTGTCCAGTTCTGGTGCCCACAATCCAAGAAAGAGGTTGATAAATTGGAGAGGGGTCAGAGAAGAGCCATGACAATGATGCAACGACTGGAAGATGTGCCTTATAGTGACAGACTCAAGGAGCCCAGTCTGTTTAGCTCAACAAAGAGAAGGTTAAGGAGTGACCTGATCTGAAATGAACAAATGAAATTCAATAAAGACAAGTGCAAAATCAAATGCACAACTATAAAATGGGGAATAACTGGTTAGGCAATAGTACTACTAAAAAGGACTGGGGGTTATAGTGGATCATAAACTGAATATGAGCAACAACATGATGCAGTTGCGAAAAAGACAAATATAATTCTGGGGTGTATTAACAGGAGTGTCAGATCTAAGAGACAAGAAATAATTGTCCTGCTCTACTTGGCACTGGGGAGGCCTTAGCTGCAGTACTGTGTCCCAGTTTTGGGTGCCACATTTTTGGAAAAATGTGGGCAAATTGGAGAGAGTGTCCAGAGGAGAGCAAATAAATGAAAAGAAAAAAAAGCTTTAGAAGACCTGACCTGGGAGTAAAGGGTAAAAAGCTGGGCATGTTTAGTCTTGAGAAAAGAAGACTGAGGGACGACCTGATAACAGTCTTCAAATCCGTGAAGGGCTGTTCTAAAGAAGATGCTGATCAATTGTTTTCCCTGTCCACCAAAGGTAGGACAAGAAGTAAGGGACTTAATCTGCAGCAAGAAAGATTTAGGTTAGATATGCAGAAACCCCTTCTAAGTATATGGATAGTTAAGTACTGCAAATAGGTTACCAAGGGAGGTTTTTAAGAACAGGCTAAATAAACACCTGTTGGGGATGGTGTAGGTCCTGCCTCAGCATGGGGATATGGGCTAGATGACCACTCGAGGTCACTTCCAGCCTTATATTTCTATGATAACCTAGAAGTACCTACATGGGGAACGAAAACTTGATAACGGGCTCTTCAGCCTAGCAGAGACAGGTAGAACAAGATCAGGGACTGGTAATTAAGCTAGACAGATTCAGATTGGAAATGTTTAATAGTGAGAATAACTAACCATTGGAACAACTTACCAAAGGTCGTGGTGGATTCTCCATCAATGCCGATTTTTAAATCAAGATTGGCTGTTTTTCTAAAACACATGCTCTAGTTCAAATAGGAAGTAATCCAGGGAAGTCCTCTGGCCTGTGTTACACAGAAGGGTGGACTAGATGATCACAGTGGTCCCTTCTGGCCTTGGAATCTATGGGTCTATATCAACTGGGATGAGTTAGCACATGCTTTTGTGGGGTCTGGCCTTTCTAGCAGCTTCTGATACAAATTACCATGGAGTGGTTGCTTCAGCAACTAGGGGCTGTCACTCTTGTGTCTGGAAATCTCTTCTCGTGGTTCCAATTATTGCTAGAAGAAAGGATTTGGAGATGAACAATCATGTGTCCTCTCCAGGGTATTTGGATCTACCCTATCTCCTGTGTTGTTGGCCAGGTAGATGAGGCCCATTGGAAAAGCACTTTCGAAGCCTGGAGTATGGTATCCTTGGGATGCAGGGCATACTCAGCTCTATCTTGCTGGCTCCCTGGGCCTTTCAGCTGTGGAGCAGGGCCATGATGGTATTGCCAGCAGCATGTACCCAGGCTACCAGCACAGCCCTGCCCCCTTAGAAACACAGAAGCCTGGTAAGTCAGGTAGAGAATTGTGGCATGTATTTCTCCAGTTGCTTAATACAGCTCAGGCTGCCCCCGATCTTGCTGTGACACACGCCATAGTGACCAGAAGCCTCTGTTCTCCCTCTCACAGCTCATTCCAAACCCACGGGCAAGACACCCCTCTCCCACTGCATCCTGGTGGGTATCTGCACTCAGCCATCACCCAGGGCTTAGCGTCCCCCTGGATCAGCAGAGAGGTGGCAGAGTATAGGACCTGGTCTCCCTGAAATCTCTACAGTCCATCCCTTTGTGCTGGCCTCTATGCCTGTTCCCAGTGACCACTGTGGGCCCCCTATTCACAACTCTGTTGTTTTAACTGCTCCTTTCCATGAGGGCATTTCCTCCAGTGTTGCGGTAGCAATGGGATCCAAGGCATCACGCAGTGCCTCAAGCACCATGGCCAGGTGCTTTAGAAGTAGGAGAATTATCATCATGCTCTTGTTTGCTACAACTCACTTGTCTGCTCTCTCCCATTCCCGGCCTGCCGGTTAGCTTGGGGTGCTGCAGGACTGCTCAGACCTCACAGCCAGCAGGCCTGAGCCTGTCCTAGGGGTTTTGTGCCTGTTGGACAACACTCCCCCATGCTCTTTCCTTCTGGCAGACAGCTGGCTGAAGGCTCAGTCTTGCTCCCTCAGCGGTTTGGGATTCCTGCACTAGCCTGCCTCCATCTTCTCTGGGAGTCAGATGCACGGCCACGGTCCAGAGCTCCTGCAGCAGATC
Organism: Mauremys reevesii; assembly: GCF_016161935.1. NCBI lineage: Eukaryota > Metazoa > Chordata > Testudines > Geoemydidae > Mauremys > Mauremys reevesii. The sequence continues at coordinate 206,011,807 of NC_052625.1, read as the reverse complement.
ACTCGCTATGGCTGTGTTTTCCACCCAGGTAAAAATGCCAGTGCCTGCAGAAGCCTTGTCTGTACCAGCACTCCCACCTGAGGAGCTGAACCAGCAGACGCAACCGTGGGACACTGTAAGGACTAAACCCTACGCTACAGCAGGCAAGTCATGTAGACAAGTCACCTTCCCCAGCGGCTCTCAGTGTCAGGCCTTGCTCTCCCTGGCCTGACACATGCTTTTCCCCTGTTGTTTTCCTCTTACTATGCTGCTCTACTGGCAGGCTGGGGTGGGCAAGCAACTGTCTGGGCCTAGTGCCCTCTGCTCCTCACCCAGCCCAGCCTGGCAACTGCACAGGCACGTACCAGATACAGCTTGAGACAGGCCGGTATGTTATAACAGGAACGTTACGTTACTGATCTGTCCATCCCAACGTGCAGGATCCACTCACACAGGTAACAGAGCAGCGGGGTTAAAGAACAACACACCTGCAGCAATAAGAGAGAATGTGGCTATCAATAGACTTGTAAGATAACTGCACACATCCTCTGGAGTACAGCTCCAGAGCAGCAGAGGGACAGCGAAAGTGATGGCATTATTATTCCCATTAACCACGTGCGTTGTGCTAGCAGCCCAAGGACTAGGGTCCTGTCATTCTGAGCACAAAGTCCCTGCCCCAAAGAACTGGCACTCTTACAGCTCCAGGCACTGATGAAGGGTTGAGGATGGTGTTCTAACAGGAGTACTGGAACGTGATGAAGATTGGCACAGCTTGATTAGTGATGTGGTTCTAACTGTGAGCAGAGGAATGACAGGAATGGGAGGATTAGCGAGAGTAAAGGAGAAGGAAAAGGCGGGAAGGGGAAGAGGGACAGTCCCAGCTCGTCACGTGCCTGGCCGTTGCCCACCAAAGGATGAGTGCTAAGGGGGGTTGTGACAGTGGCTGTATGGATCGTACCAAGGAGTTTTGTCCTTGGATAAGGGGTGTCATTGGAGAAAGCAAGAAGGTATTTGGGGAAGAAGCTGGGAACAGAACACTGGCAGAGGGAAGGTGGGGGTTGATGTTGCAATAAGTTACTGGATCACTTAGGTAGGATGTGGCAAATTGTGAAGGACCACAAACTTAAAGTCAAGAAGCGTCTGTCCAATGCAGAGGTGAAGGGGGAAGCAGTGGAGGGCCTGGTGAGAGTGACGAGCCAAGAAAACGATTTTAGCAGCAGTGTTTTGAATGGATTTGCTAAAATCATCTTCCTGACTGGTTGCTCTCAGCATGTCACCACTGCAGTCCAGAGCAGAGAAGAGGAGGTTGCAACGATGAAGACATGAGATGAGGACAGCCTGGACAAGAGTTCTGGCTTTGTAGCTCTCAAGACAAGAGATCTTAGGAATATCACGTCAGAAGATGCAGAAGATCTGGATGCAACCCGGACCTGTGAGTCTAGAGAGAGGGCTGAGTCAAAGATGCTGCCCAGATTAGGGGCCCGAATGACTGACTGGGAGGATGGCTAGTTTCACAGTAAAGGAAAAGAGGGGGAAGATGGTGGATGATGACATGGCCTCAGTTATATGCATTTTTTCGCCTTCCATCTGGACTGCAGTGATGTGATAGCCCTGGTCATGAAGACTTCAGCACTCAGTAAACTCCAGCACACAAAGATCGCTGCAGGTCACCTCCCCAGTAACACAGGCTACCATGAGCACAACACACCTGTCCTCCACTCCCTATACCGGCTTCCCAGAGAACAGAGAGTCAAGTTCAAGCATTTAGATATTGGTCTCCTAGTACCTTCAAATGACTAGAGTTGATTCCTATCAGCACTGACACACTAGAGACGCCCTTAGTGTTGGGACATATTAGTGCAGTAGTGTCCAATTCTTCTTATCCCGACAGGTGATTCCAGGTGAGCTATGACCTGCCCAGAAATTCCAGGTGAACTACAACCTGCCTTTGGTAGGGATGTTCTTCTATATTAAGGCCATGCAGTCTGAGTCCAGGCAGTGGCTGTATTGGCAAATGCCTAAGAATCTTTTGGTAGAAGGATTAAAATAAAGAGTCTTTGGGATCTGGCATCAGGCTTTGCTGTACATTAAGAACTGGCTAATAGTTATCAACGGGGAATCATCATCCAATGGGGGCTTTTCTACTGGGCAACCTGACACTATTCAACCTTTTCATCAATGATCTGGAAGCAAATATAAAAACACTGCAGAGAAGTAATTGGCTGAGTGGTAAATAACCATTAGAGCAGGGCAGTCAGAGTGAATGACCTGGATCACTTGGTAAGCTGGGCCTGTTCAAACACAATGTGTTTCAATGCTGCCAAGTGCTAAGATATGCCGCTAGGAACAAGGAATGCAGGTCACCCTTACAGAACGGGGGCTGTCTCCTGGAAAGCGCTTGACTCTGAAAAGGACGGAGGGGTCAGAGCACACAAGCAACTGAACATGAGCTCCCAGTGCGATGCTGTGGTATAAAGAGCTAATGCAACCCTTGGGTGTACAATCAGCAGTAGTTCGGTGATTGTTCCTCTGTATACAGCTTTAGTGAGACAGACGCTGGAATACTGGCTCCAGATCTGGTGTCCACATTTTAAAAAGGGATATTGAAAAATTGGCGAGGGTGCAGAAGAGAGCCACAAAAAATATTCAAGGGCTGGAGAAAATGCCGTATAGTGAGAAATTTTATGAGCTGTATCAGTTTAGCCTCTCAAAAAGAAGATTGAGAGGTGGCTTGATTACACTGTTGTAAGCCCGCTCATGGGCAGAAAATACTGGGAACTAAAGGGCTCTTAAATCGAGTGGGAAAAGACATGAACAAGAGCCAAGGTCTGGGAGATGAAGCCAGACAAATTCAGTTGGAAATAAGGCACAAGTTTTTACCAATGAGGGAGATTAACCATTGGAACAAATTACCGAGGGATTTGGTAGATTCTCCATCTCTTGATGTCTTCATGTCAAGACTGGATGCCTTCCCGGAAGATGTACTTTATCCAAACACAAGTTATTGGTCTTATTACAAGGATAAGAGGGTGAAATGGAGGGACTGTGATATACAGGAGGACAGACTAGATGATCTAATTGTCCCTTCTGAATTTAAGTTCTATGAACTAAAAGTTGTTTCCACGGGGTGGATGTTCAGTGTCTTCTATAAAGCTAGTTTGCTGGATTTAGACCTGGACTTTCCAATACAGAAGTGTCCACTTTATAAAAAACACCGTTGCAGTCAGCAGTAATTGGTCCTCTTCTCGCTCTTGGAGGAGAGTCTCACCAGGGCAGGGATGAAATCCATTTGTGGAGCAGCACAAGAGATACTTGCATTGCCGCTGCCAATGCTGTGGATAGCTCCCCGGCTGCTGATCTGCAGCAATCTCTCCCCTACTGCTCCATTCACAGGTTGCAGAGGTGATATGAAGACACCCACTTCAGCTCACAGATGGGCACAATGCACATTCCCTGATTTTAGCCAGAAAAATAATGGTGAGATTCCATAGATTCAGGCCAACATAAACCTGTGAAATGAGTGAATTTCTGTGCCTGAGTTATAAACGCCTGATAGGGTTAAATTGTTAGGCAAAGACCTTTCCCTAAGTGCCAAGAATTTTTTTGATGGAGACGTACTTTTAATATTCATAAAAAGAGAGGCAAAAGCAGCCTCCCCACAAAGGAAGCCAAATTTGTCTTTGCCATACCACATCTGCCCCCACATTTACATGAGTAATAATTAGCCAAAGAAAAACACTCCTGGTTAAATTCGCCCCTGGGCAGAGGGCCATAGCAAAGCTGGCTCCAAAGCCTGGGCTCCACGTAAATCCTGCTTCAGACCTCAGGGTGCTGTCTAAGCTCTGGACCAGGCCCCATGCTGGCCCTCTGCCCAGGGGTAAATGTCACCCTAATTGCACACAATAAGCTTCCCAGGGATGCCAGAGTCTGCTTACGGCCTTGTCATACGTTCCTTATTGCTCTTCTCCCAACAGGGGGAATCAGGAGTCACTCTACGGCACTACTGCTAGCCCGGGACACTCGACTGAATTCGACTTCATTTGTTTTACTGCAAGTTGGAGATGGGTAATAGCCCAAAGAAAATCATAGAATCATAGAATATCAGGATTGGAAGAGACCTCAGGAGGTATCTAGTCCAACCTCCTGCTCAAAGCAGGACCAATCCCCAACTAAATCACCTCCTGGTTCCTACTCACTACTTCCTCCTTTATACATCCAAGGGTCACATCTGCCCCTTTTCCCACAGCGTCGTGCCCAGGGTTGCCAGGTGTCCGGTGTCCAGAATGCCTGGTCGAAAAGGGACCCTAGCAGCTCCGGTCAGCACCACTGACCAGACCATTAAAAGTCCAGTTGGCAGCACAGACAGGCTCCCTACCTGGCTCAACACTACTCCTGGGAAGCTCCTGGCATCTCCCTCTGGCTCCTAGGTGTAGGGGCAGCCACAGAGCCTCTACGTGCTGCCCCCTCCCCCAGTGCCAGCTCAGCAGCTCCCATTGGCCAATGGGAGCTGACAAGGTGGTGCTTGTAGGCACAGGCAGTGTGCAGAGCCATGTGATCGTGCCTCCACTTAGGAGCCAGAGGGAGATGTTGCTGCTTTTTGGGAGCCACCTGAGGTAAGTGCCACCCGGAGCCTGCACTCTGAACCCCCTCCCATGTCCCAACCCACTGCCCCAGCCCTGAGCCCCTCCTGCACCCCAAACCCCAGCCCCACCCCAGAGCCCGCACCCCCAGCCAGAGTCCTCAGCCCACCACACGCCAACCCCCTGCCCCAGCCCAGATCCTCCTCCCGCACTCTGAACCCCTCATTTCTGGCCCCACCCTGGAGCCAGCACTCCCAGCCCAGAGCCTGTATCCCCTCCCAGACCCCAACTCAGTGCCCCAGCCCAGAGCCCTCTCCTGCACCCCAAACTCCTAATCTCTGGCCCTACCCCAGAGCCTGCACCCGCAGCCGGAGCCCTCACTCCCTGCACCCCAACCCCCTGACCCAGCTCGGTGAAAATGAGTGAGTGAGTGAGGGTGGGGAAGAGCGAGCAGGGGCAGGGCCTTGGAGAAGCGGGGACAGAGGGTGGGGCAAGGGTGTTCGGTTTTCTGTAAATACAAAGTTGGCAACCCTAATGGCGCCAGGAGCGCTCGTTCAGTTTTTTGTCCACTATGACCCCTACATCCTTTTCAGAGTCCCTGCTTTCCAGGACACAGTCCCAACTCTGTAGGCGTGGCCTGCAGTTCTTGTTCCTAGATGTGTATCTTTGTATCTGGCTATATTTAAACACATTCTGTTTGAACGGGCCCAGCTTACCAAGTGATCCAAATCGCTCTGTGTAGCTGTTCTGTCCTATCATTGCCATTGCACCAATATTTGTGTCCTCCACAAACGATATCCACAGAGATTTTATATTTACTTCTAGGCCATTGATGAGCATGGTAAGTAGAATCAGGACTAATAGTGTTCCCTGTGGGACCCCAACAGATACACCCCAGGTGATGATGATTCTGCACTGAGAGCTGCTTTTCATAGACTCATAGAAGATTAGAGTTGGAAGAGTCCAACCCCCTGCTCAAAGCAGGACCAACCCCAACTAAATCATCCCAGCCAGGGCTTTGTCAAGCTGGGCCTTAAAAACCTCTAAGGAAGGAGATTTCACCACCACCCTAGGGAACCCATTCCAGTGCTTCACCACCCTCCTAGTGAAAAAGTTTTTCCTAATATCCAAACTAGACCTCCCCCACTGCAACTTGAGATCGTTACTCCTTGTTCTGTCATCTAGTACCACTGAGAACAGTCTAGATCCATCCTCTTTGGACACCCCCCCCTTCAGGTAGTTGAAGGCAGCTATCAAATCCTCTCTCACTCTTCTCTTCTGCAGACTAAACAATCCCAGTTCCCTCAGCCTCTCCTCGTAAGTCATGTGCCCCAGACCCCTGATAATTTTAATTGCCCTCCGCTGGACTCTCTCCAATTTGTCCACATCCTTTCTGTAGTGGGGGACCCAAAACTGGACGCAATACTCCAGATGTGGCCTCACCAGTGCCGAACAGAAGGGAATAATCACTTCCCTTGATCTGCTGGCAATGTTCCTACTAACGCAGACCAATATGCCATTAGCCTTCTTGGCAACAAGGGCACACTGTTAACTGATATCCAGCATCTCGTCCACTGTAATCCCCAGGTCTTTTTCTGCAGAATTGCCACTTAGCCAGTTGGTCCCCAGTCTGTAGCAGTGCATGGGATTCTTCCATCCTAAGTACAGAACTCTGCACTTGCCTTTGTTGAACCTCATTACATTTCTTTTGGCCCAATTCTCCAATTTGTCTAGGTCCCTCTGGACCCTATCCCTACCCTCCAGCGTATCTACCTCTCCCCCACAGCTTAGTGTCACCCGCGAACTTGCTGAGGGTGCAATCCAGCCCATCGTCCAGATCATTAATGAAGATGTGGAACAAAACCGGCCCCCGGACTGAACCCTGGGGCACTCCACTTGATACCGGCTGCCAACTAGACATCGAGCCCTTGATCAGTACCCATTGAGTCTGATGATCTAGCCAGCTTTCTATCCACCTTATAGTCCATTCATCCAATCTATACTTTAACTTGCAGGCAAGAATACTGTTGGAGACGGTATCAAAAGCTTTGCTAAAGTCAAGGTATATCACATCCACCGCTTTCCCCATATCCACAGAGCCAGTTATCTCATCATAGAAGGCAATCAGATTGGTCAGGCATGACTTGCCCTTGGTGAATCCATGTGGACTGTTCCGGATCACCTTCTTCTCCTCCAAGTGCTTTACAATGGGTTCCTTGAGGACCTGCTCCATGATTTTTCCGGGGACTGAGGTGAGGCTGACCGGTCTGTAGTTCCCCAGATTCCCATTCTTCCCTTTTTTAAAGATGGGCACTATATTTGCCTTTTCCCAGTCGTCCGGGACCTCCTCTGATTGCCACGAGTTTTCAAAGAAAATGGCCAATGGCGCTGCAATCACATCAGCCAACGACCTCAGCACCCTCGGATGCATTAGATCCAGCCCCATTGGACTTGTGCATCTCCAGCTTTTCTAAATAGTCCTGAACCTGTTCTTTCACCACTTTTGGCTTTTGGAGAGCTGTTCTTAATCCATGTACTGTGTGCGCTATTGATACTGTGCAGTGCTAGTTTTTTAATCAGACTATTGTGCCGTACCAATGCAAAAACCTTATAAAAGTCTAAGAATAGTTGTGGCTGGTCCAGCTCCCTGCACCCCCTAGTGGCCCATCATGGCACCACTTGTCCTGCCTCAGTTTTTCCAAGGATCGTAGTCCCAGCAATAGAGCTGTGACAGGCCGACCTTCTTTTAGGGAGGCTTTGTCAAGCCACAGTCTCTAGTCCAAATAAAACATAAAACAAAAGGGTATTCTGCCCCTCCTGGCCTCCCCTTGCACCTCACAGAGTGCTGAGCCTTCAGACTTTCTCCCTGGCAGCCTGGCTCCTACCCAAGCCAGCCACCCTCAGGGCTTCCTCCCTGGCGTCCTTTCTCAAGTCCAGTTCTCCACAGGCTGGATCCTTAGTGCTAGTTTACCTCCAGGCTATCTTCCTGGGGCTTAGTCCTCTCAGCACCTACTGCAGCAACCTCGTCCCCTTCTACCACCCTCTCCCTTCAGGGAACACCACCCAAAATAACCTGTCTCCCATAGCTCTCCCCCACAACTCAGCTTTCCCAGCCATTTAGGGAAATCACCCAACTCCTTCCCAGCTGAGCCTAATAATTGACCCAGGCCAATCAGGACCAGCTTGGGTGGTGGGTAGCTGATCCACCACAGAAAGATTCAGCCCAATTCCCATTAAAAGGCCAGCCAGCCTGTGACACAATTACATCTATGCAGTCACCTTTCCCAACCAAACTGGTCATCTCATCAGAGACTGCAAGCGGGTTTGTTTGACAGGATGTGTTTTCCATAAAACTCTGGTGACTGGCATTCATTGTATTCCTATCCTTTCATTCTTCATCAACCTTTCCATGTTTTCTGCCTAGGACTGATGTCAGGCTGATCAGTTGCCTTGTGTGAATATTGGCACAACCTTTGCACTCTTCCAGTCTTCTGGGATGTTGTCAGTATTCCAATCTGTATTAAAAATAAATATCAGCAGGGAAGACATCTTCTTAGCCTAAAATTGTAGGACTCTTGGATGCAAATGATCTGGCCCTGCTGATTTAAAAATATTCACCTCAATAGAAGAGTATTGATCACTATGCACTTGAATGAGCTTGCACAGGAAAATGATAAAAGACAGAAATGATCACTCTATAGCTGACCTCTCAGTCCTCCTCCACAAAGGAAACCTGCACAATGCTTTCAAAAGATGAGCCTGGGTGCTTAAATTCATAATTTTACTAGACATAAAAATCATGGACTGAACACTGGATTTATAGTTTATTACAACTATCTGTAACCCACTAACCCCCCTTGTTGTCCTATGACTACAGGTGTGTTAATGGGCCACTTCACCTTGAACTGTCCCTTAGAATATGTGCTAACTACTTATGCTAACCTATCTGTTTGAGCTTGTATCTAGCTGTGACACTCCACTTACCTTTCCCAGTCCTAAGGAAGAGCTCTGTGTAACTCAAAAGCTTGTCTCTCTCAACAACTGAGATTAGCTCTCTGGAGCTCTGTCTCTCAGCTGTCAGTAGGCAGCTAGTCATGTTTCTCCTCAGTGTCTTCTCTCCAGACTGAACCTGCTCCAGTTCTTAACCTTTTCTCTTAGGTCTCTTCTTCTTCTTCTTCTTCTTCTTCTTTTTTCCTTTATGCCACTTTTCCTGGTGAGGGTCGTGGTGGCAGCATGGAGAATAGGGAGGACCAGACCTCCTTTTCCTCCGCAACAGGTACCAGCTCCTCCTGGGGGATTCCCCAGCATTCCCAGGCCAGCCAGGAGATATAATCCCTCCAGCATGTCCTGGGTCGGCCTCAGGCCTCCGCCCAGTGGGACATGCTCGGTATAGTTCCAACAGAAGCCTCCTGGGGGGCATACTTAGCAGGTGCCCCAAACCTCCTCAACTGTCTCCTCTTGATCCGGAGGAGTAGCAGCTCTACTCCGAGACCTGCCCAAATAGCTGAGCTCCTCACCCTGTCTCAGAGAGCAAGCCCAGCCACCCTGCGGAGAAACCTAATTTCTGCCGCTTGTATCCGGAATCTCGTCCTTTTGGCATTACCCAAAGTTTGTGACCACAGGTGAGGATGGGGATGTAGAATGACCTATAAACCGAGAGCTTCGTCCGAGAACTCGGCTCCCACTTCACCACCACGGATTGATACAGCGTCCACATCACTGCCACTGCCGCTCCAATCCACCTGTTGATCTCATGCTTCTGCTTGCCATCATTCATGAACAAGACCGCTAAATACTTGAACTCATCCATTAAGGGCAGCTGCTCCCCCCTCACCTGGAGAGAACAGTCCACTTACTTCCAGGAGACGAGCACGACCTCCGATTTGGAGGTGCCGATTCTCATCCCAGCCGCTTTGCACTCAGCAGTGAAATGTTCAAGTGCACATCAGACACTGCAGTCTGAAGAAGAAAGGAGGACAACATCATCTGCAAACATTTATAGAGATGCCACCTCCGAGTCCCCATACCAGATGCACTCCACAACTTGGCTGCGACTTGATATCCTGTCCAGGAAAATCACGAATAGGAGTGGGAACAAGACAGAGTCCAATGCCCACCTTGAATGAACTCAACTTAATGCCAAGAATACAAACATAACTCTCACTTGGAGAATAGAGGGACCGGGTAGCATGCCAAAGCGGAACCGGCATCTCATACTCCCTCAGCACTTCCCACAAGACATCTCGGGGACTGCAGTCATATGCCTTCTCCAGGTCTACAAAACAAAGGTAAACCGGTTTAGCAAACTCCCATGACCCCTGGAGTATCTGCAAGAGAGCAAAGAGCTGGTCCATTGTTCCACATACAGGACGGAATCCGCATGGTTCCTCCTGAATCTGAGGTTCAACTAATGGGCATAACCTTCTTTCCAGCACCCTGGCACAGGGTTTGCCGAGGAGGCTGAGGAGTGTGATTCCCCTATCGTTGGAACACACCCTCTGATCTCCTTTCTTAAAGATTGGGACCACCACCCCAGTTTGCCAGTCCAGAGGTACTGCACCTGCCTTCCACGCAACATTGAAGAGGTGTGTTAACCACAACGCCCCAACATTGTATAGTGCTTTCAACATCTCTGGGCGAATCTCATCCACCCCTGCTGCCTTATCACTACAAAGGCACTTTACCGCCGTATCATTCTCAGCATCAGAAACAGACCCGATCTCACTGGAGGTTTCCGGCACTGCCTCCTGGAAGTGGGCAGCGTTCATCGGGTTGAGGAGTTCCTTAAAGTGCTCCTTCCACCTCTTGACAATCTCCTCAGTCAAGGTCAGCATTTCACCACCCTTACTGAGTACAGCCTGGGCAACATCTCACCAACTCCTCCTAAGGCGATGAATGGCTTGCCAGAACACTTTTGAAGCCATCTGGTAGACATTCTCCATGGTCTATCCAAACTCCTCCCAAGGCTGGGCTTTTGCTTCAATGACCACCCTAGTCACAGCCCTCTTAGCCAGCCGGTACCTCTCAGCCGTATGAGGAGTCCGGTTCGCAAACATTGCTCGGAAGGCCTCCTTCTTTGCCTTGACAGCTTCCCTCACCACTGGAGTCCAGCAGTAGATCGTAGGGTTGCCACCATGACAGGAACCAACCGCCTTCAGGCCACAGCTTTTCCTGGGTGCGGCAAAGATTGAGGCCCTGAACAAGGTCCACTCGGACTCACTGTACAAGACCTCACCCGGAATGCAGAAATTCTTCCAGAGGTGGGAGCTGAAGTCTTTCCACACAGGATCCTCCACCAGACCTTCCCAGGTAATGCACACTGATCATTTGGGCCTCCTGTGTCTATCCACCCAGTGTCCCGTGCGTCGGATCCGACTTCACCCGAGTGTCCAGAACATACAGCCTTAGGTCCAACGAGACGACTATGAAAGTCGATCATCGATCTTCAGCCCAAGGCATTCTGGTACCAAGTACATTTATGAGCAACCTTGTGTTCAAACATGGTATTCGTTATGGACAATCCACGACTAGTACAGAAGTCCAATAACAACTCACCTCTCGGGGCCAGACCAGGGAGGCCGTTCCTCCCAACCACTGCCCTCCAGGTATCTCCATTGTTCCCCACATGAGCGTTGAAGTCTCCCAGTAGAACTACAGTGTCGGTTGGTGGCACTCTATTGAGTACTGATTCCACCATCTCCAGAAAGGCTGAGTACTCTGTGTCACGGGGTGTGGGGGAGTCCGGGCCCTGCACCCCCGGCTTCCTGCGATTCACCACGACTCTCAGCCAGCCAGTAAAACAGAGGTTTATTAGATGACAGGAACAGGGTCTAAAACAGAGCTTGTCGGTACAGAGAACCAGACCCCTCAGCCGGGTCCATTCTGGGGCCCAGCGAGCCAGACCCCCAAGTCTGCCCTCACTTCTTGTCCCCAGCCAGCCCCAAACTGACCCCCTCCAGTTCCTCCTTTCTGGCCTTTGTCTCTTTACTGGGCCAGGAGGTCACCTGATCTCTTTGTTCTCCAACACCTTTAGCCATCCCCTTGCAGGGGGGGAAGGGCCCAGGCCATGGAGACAGAGTGTCGGCCAGAAACTGAGGCACCCACACAGTATTCAGAGGAAACATTAAGAACAGCCCCACTTCGTCACACTCTGAACTGCTGTTAGGCTACAGACACAAACAACAGTCAGGGCTTTCCTCTCTGATACCCAAAGTCTCACTGAGGTGACTCTCTCGTCAACCAGAACAAACTCCAACTGCGCAGCACCCAGCTGGGGACTTGTGAGTATCTCCACACCCGCCCAGGGCCTCTCACCTGGGGCCACTCCTGAGTAGGAAAGAGATCACCCTGGGTCAAGAAGTTTGTTTCCAAAGTCAGTGCTATGTGTGGAGGTGAGTCCGACTATATCTAGTCGGTATCTTTCTACCTCTTCCACCAACTCTGGCTCCTTTCCCGCCAGAGAAGTAACATTCCATGTCCCTAGAGCCAGTTTCCATTGTGGAGGGCCAGTTCATCGTGGTCCGTCCCTCCTGCTGCCATTCTGGCATTGCACCCGACCCTCACTCTTCGCCTCGCAGGTGGTGAGCCCATGAGATGAGTCCACGTCGCCCTTTTGGGTCTCCCCTTTTCAAAATCCTGTTAGTTAGCACTCTGGCAGCTCTCGGCCCTTCTTCTGCTCTCTTCCAGAAGTCAGTGGCCCAGGCTGATTGCACTGATGCACCTGAGATATCATGGCATTACGCGCTTGTATGCAGTGCATTATTCATCATAACGTCCATCTGGCCTTCTGCAGCCATTACTACTTAGCCACTAGTTAAGAACATAAGAACAGCCATACTGGGTCAGACCAATGATCCATCTACCCAGGTAACCTGTCTTCTGACAGGGACCAGTGCCAGATGTTTCACTGGGAATGAACAGAATGGGGCAATTATCAAGTGATCCAGCCCTGTCATCCAGTTCCAGTTTCTGGCAGTCAGAGGTTTAGGGACACCCAGAGCATGGGGTTATGTCCTGACCATCTTGGTGAATAGCCACTGATGGACCTATCCTCCATGAAAGGCTAGAGTCTCATTAGACCCTTCATCTAGGTGAATAGATGCAGTTATCCCCGGGCTGAATCTCTGCACATGAGGAGAGGTCAGAGGGGTTGCAGGAGGGCTGTGGTTTCACGGCTAGCAATTGCATAAGTGCAGTAACCTTGTGCTCCAAAAGGAAAGTGGAGTGACACTTGTACCAGTCTGAGTTGCAGATGCTTAGTCAGCAGGAAGGGTAAGGAAATGTGCCAGGACTGTCTCTGAGTCCTACAATCTGTCCTTGTTTCAGTCTGTCAGGCTCTCACTGAGCAATTTACTGTTTCCAAAGGCACTTAGCCCTGGCTAGCAAGCGGCTGGCATCAGAGGATGGGGCATTCCAGCAGGCTAGTAAAAGGTAGAGGAGGGTGTTAGGTTGTATTCAACACTTACATCAAGAGAGGCAGAATGTGGCTAATTAGTGCTGATTTCACCAACAAGGCCAGGAAATGTGGCTGAAAAGGCCTGGGGGTTCCCCCTTCTTCCTATTAGCTTGGAGCTTCATTACGGGAGAAGAACAGTAACAATATGGTCACACAGGAGGTGCTATACCAGGGCCAGCCACTGGGCCATCTAGCCTGACATCCCACCTCTGGCCCATGCCATCCAGCACCCCATCTGATGCCCAAGAAGTTCAGGCCACCAGGCCACTCAGCCTGGCACATCTGCCAATCGGATCACACAATTCTTCCTTCAGCAGCTGTGGAGCCCTAATGCTTCAGGCGAAGGTGACCTGCCCCTCCACCATCTTATGCCCCAAGAGTGCTTAGAGGCCAAGGTGACAGTGGCTTGAGTCCAATTCATGCCTGCGCAGGGCGCCAGCATGAGGCCAAGGCAACCCCAAGTCACAGGCCAGGTTCCCATTGGCTTTGAGGACTGCTGCAGGATTTGGCCAATGCTTCATGCAGCAGCACACCTGATACCCTCCGCCTCTGCCCAATCAATCCACCCCCAGTAGCCTCCCAAGATAAGACTCATCACCAAGATGAAGAGTAGCACGACATTCCTGTGACAGGTGCCAATTTCCAAAGCAGAACTCTCTGGGGGCTCCAGTGCAGTGATTTGAATTGGTAATTTCACCAAGAAGGTGGGTTCCAAATTAAGACTGTGACACATGGTCAGTCATTTAGTCAGAACCGAGTTAGCTGGAACAGAAAGTGATTTTGCCTTAGCACTAAAGAGAGCTCACTCATTGCACGTGCAAAACCACATTGCACGTACTCCTGATGTGTCTCTAAGGCACCCCCTCCTCCCATGCTGAATGATCTCCCAGCCATTCTGCACTGGCTAGCAGGACCAGTCACTTGGCAGCTGCATGTAGGAAAGTCCCAGGGACGTCTGGGGGCGAGGTGCTGAGGTCTGACCTCTTTGGAGGGGAAGGGCCTTCCACTGTCCCCACTCTATCCCACAGGTTCACAGGAGGACAGGCCGGAGAGGCAATGCCTCAGCAGAACAATTTCACTTGGTGTCCCTGGTTCCCTTAGTTACAGGCCCTGTTGATGTCTTGGAAAAGCTCCTCTGCTCTGGAAACTTTCTGACTTTGCCTCCAGGCCTTTCAGGCAGCAGAAGCAGGACTAGCGAGTTACTGATGCTAATCACAGGGACAGTCCAGCATTAGGCCCTGTCCACAAACTCCATGTAGAAGGGTCAGCTCCTCCAGTTTGCCATCACCTGGATCCACGGCCTCAGCTTCCCCGTTGGGCGCCCCAGTAACAGCCCACAGACTCATGACATTCAAGTCCATAACCCGGCTTGGGGATCTGGCTTATTCAAATATCAGTTCAGCAGCACCTCACATCAAGCCCCATCTTTCCTAGACTCTACAGTTCAACCAGCATTTTCTAGAGCTCAGTATCTCCTTCCCAAAACCCAAGTCCTGCTGTCTGGACGTTCCTTAAGCCACTGCCTGTTAAGGCCCCGGCCCAGGCTCCTCCTAGCAGGTCGCTGCTGCCAGGTCTTTCCATCTGGCCGGTGTGGCCAGCCCCTTCCTGGGCCTCTCTTGGCCCTAAGTCTCCTGCAGGTCTGTCCTCCCTGGCTGAGTTGGCTTCCTCTTATAGGAAGCACCACCTCTGGGGCTGTTGTACTGTGATGCTTGGTTGCCTGACCCAGCCACCGGCCCGAGCCTCACGGTGTGTCTGCTGCTCATTCAGGAGCACAGTGAGGCCCACGTAAGTGTGTGCCCTGCACATACACAACACACTAGGGCCAGCCATGCTGCTGCTCTCGTTGGGCTCCGAGGGCTTCGAGCTTCAACCCAGAACCCACCGAGTGCCACTAGGGGGCTCCCACGCTATGTCAAGGGCTATTATTTAGTTCTCTGGTCTGCATACGGCCTCTCAGCCCGTGCCATGGCCACAGAGGGCATCATCATCATCAGAGCTGGAATTGGGGGAGGGCTAGCTCAGTGGTTTGAGCATTGGCCTGCTAAACCCAAGGTGGTGAGTTCAATCCTTGAGGAGGCCACTTAGGGAATTGGGGTAAAAATCTGTCTGGGAATTGGTCCTGCTTTGAGCAGGGGGTTGGACTAGATGACCTCCCGAGGTCTCTTCTAACCCTGATATTCTATGAAAACTCAGAAGTTCCTGGCTCCACTCCCATGATCAGCCCCTGCCCTCCCCCCTCTCTTGGCCATGTCTCTCTGGAATCAATCCCCAGTGCTTCTCCTACCTTCCTTGTGACACAAATGACACATTCGAAAAAGTACAAACCTAGCCCTGAGCACTTCAAGTCATAGATCCCACCGCCAGACAGGATCACTGTGATCATCTAGTCTGACCTCCTCCATAGCACTGGCAGGAGACTGGTCCCAAAATAATTCCTAGAGTGGATCTCTTAGAAAAATATCCAATCTTGATCTGAAAATTGCCAGGGATGGAGAATCCACCATGGCTCTTGGCAACTGTTCTAATGGTAACACTCACCGTTAAAAAAGGACACCTTATGTTCAGTCTGAATTTATCTAGCTTCAGTCATGCAAAGGCCTAGCAGCACCAGTGACGCATTGCACCCTATCACCAGAGGGGTATACCCCCCTCTTAGATATTGATATAGCCCCATTCCTGGCACTCTCAGGGCACCTGTAACCAACAGGCTTAGTTCTATTCCCAGACACAAAACTCTGAAGCTCGGAGAAAGCTGTAAATGAGATCTATGCATTTAAAACAACATGATCAGGACATTTAAAAGGCCCCAGTGCTTAACTTTAAGCATGTGGTTAAGTCCCACTGTAAGTCAAGGCAACTTAAGCAGGGTCTTAAAAAGAAGTGCATGCTTAAATGCTTTGCTGAATCAGGGCCAAAGAGGGGCAATTAACTTAAGGTTAAAAGACACTGCCAAGTGAGGAAGGTGGGCTTGTTAGAAAGCTGTCACTCAAAAGAGGATCAGATGTGTTGGTGGACAAGAACAGCTGCAGTTAGGAGAAACAAGCATGCAGCATCGCTAGAGCCACTCCTGGTGCAGGACAGATCCCAACCAATCCATTTATTCCCAGCTGCCTCATTTATTTGTTATTCATTGACTAGCGCAACAAAGTCACAGAGGGCGACATTCATTGCAGGGCAGATGTCAGCATAAGCCCCAGGCACCAATTAAGTTTGACTCATTTTTGTTGCTGTCTGGTTTTTTTAGTGGTTACAGCTGATTGAGACCCTGGTGAGTTCATTCAGAATCTGTGCCCATCCTTCTGTGGGTGCAGTTCTAAGTCACACTAGGGCAAGACACGGATGGTTAATTATCATCCCGTTTAGCCTTCCTGCAGCGATTTTCACTGCCTCGATAGCTCTCTTGACCATCCAGTTACTCTGTGGCCATTTTTGCAAGGAGGTGATGTGCTCCAAGTGCCAGGTCTTTGTGAACTGCTCCATTGCCTCACTTGAGAACCAGGGTCCAGTGCCACTAATCAGTGCCTCTGGCAGCCAGGCCTTGCATATTGCACTTGGATAGGAATAATCACCATTCTACTGATTACGCCCCGTTGCTTTGAAATATGCACTGGCCCACCACAAGAGCTATGTACCTCTGAAGTCCAGCTTAAACCTTATGTAATGCATAGGCCTCCTGGTACCCCTCAGCACCAGGGTGCCTTTCACCCAGAGAGCTCATGGAGTTCACAGAAGTTAGAGATGGAAGAGAGCTGCTGGGTCCTACACTCACTTCCTCTACCCTTGAAGGACCACTCCTTACCATTTACTTTTTCTAGATTTAAGGGTTCCAGGCAATGGGGCTCCCCAGGAGATGATTCCCCAGTTAGATTCATCTCAGCATCAGGAATTTGTTTAATGAGATTCAGCCTAAAAATGGCCTTTCTCAATTTCATCCCACTAGTCCTAGTTACACTCTACAGAGTTCAGGTTGTGTTGAAAAATGCAGTTACAGCGGTGATTTATTCCACTGATTTTTTATAAGAAAAACAAAATATTTCCTGCTCAAACTCACATCGTCTGCCAAAGATGTGGTAGCAGGTTTCATTTGTGTGAATGTTTTCAGCGATTTTGTTCAGTAGGTTAAAAGTTAGAAGCATTTAGAGTCAACCCTTTTCACCTACTTGCACTGGATAGACACACGTTTCTTTAGATCCCTCTAATTTCATATTGTTAAAACTTAGAAATGTCAAGTGTACCACGTTCATAGCTACTTTCATGGGGACATGGTACAGGTTGAAATGCAGGTGTACACAGTCATTTATTTACATTTTTCACCATAACTCCCTTAGCTGACACAAAGCCTTTGGACCATGGACATATTTTCCTCTCTTCTCCTCTCCAACCACACCACCAGACTTCCTGCCAAGGCCCTTGTCATCTCACATCTTGCTACAGCAACCTCTCCTTCTCTGGCTTGGCATCTGCTCCTCAGCTTATATGACTCTCAATAGCTTTTATCTACCCACTCGGGTAAAATTCACCTCTTACATCTGACCACTACCAGGCCTATGCACCATGTTGGTCTGACTTAAGCTTTATTTTGAAGGGTGAAGCAAGACCTAGGTGGCACCCAGACCTTACACTGCTCCAGTGCATGGCCCCATATGGGAGTCCATCGACTGAAACAATGCATGAAAGAGGAAGTGATTTCAGAGACCCTCCACAGGGGATTTCCTCTGTCTTCAGTTAGAAGATAGACAGAGTTGGAAGCACATGAAATTATACGCCCTCTTTGTTGTTTAAAAACGCTTCAAGTAGTTGTAGACTCAGTTCTGCCTTGGGCGAGAAGTGTTAACTATTCCTGTTCAGTTTTAGAGTCTCACACACACCTGCAGCGTGTAGAGGGCTCTGGTACAAGGTTATTCTGTGACACTCTTTAATACTCGTATTAACAGGCTCTTGGTTTTACCCTCGTTTTGGTGACCAATGATTCCATCTAACGAAATCTCTGCTAACTTTCTAAATAAACAATCAAAAGAATATTTGCTGACACATGCGCCTCCCAAGTCATCGCTCAGCCAAACTACACATAGTTACATTTCTAATCAGCCTCCATGCCCCGACATCTACCAGCAGCCTCCTGATCATTTTGATAAGTCTTCTCTGAACTCCTTTGAGCTTATCAATACCTTATGGGAAGGAGATGCCCAGAACTGCCTGCAACCTTCCAGAGCCAGCTGCACCCCAGAGCACTACAAGGAGCCTCGTTTACCCCAAAGGGGCCTCATAAATGAAAATCAGGCCTCTGGGACTATTCCCTCCATGCCCTGGTATGTGAAGCCCCTTCATATCCAGCCCCAAATGTGTACAGCACTTGTTTTCAGAAAATTCATGTTTAATTTGCCGTCCATTCTCATCTCTAGGTCTTTTTCAGCATCACTCCCCCCCCGCAGGGCCAAACAACCACAAGACCTTGTCTTTATTAACACATAAAACATCAACAACCATAATAATGTTCAGCTCAGACCTTCACCCCACGTTTAGCAGCTTCCAGGGATCCTCTCTCAAGACTGCTCAGCCCACATCCTAGATCCCCTCTCACCTCCCCTACCCCATGGCAGGATAATTCTTGGACGCTTCTCTCTGTACCCATCTGTGGTCTCAAATTGCAGCTCCTTGGGGCAGGGACTGGCTTTGCTCTGTGTTTGCACAACGCCTAGCGGACTGGAGGCCCGGTCCATGGCTAGGACTCCTAGGTGCTATGGGGATCATAAACTAATAATAAAATACTAGTAATAAAAAGAGATATAGAAACGTGTGTGCCAGTCAGTGTACAGCCTCCCTGGGCTCCCCGCTGGCTGAGAATACCATTTCAGCATCATGTGAGCATTGTTTCATGGTTGCTGATGGGACACAGAGGGAGGCATGGACAGGATGGGCTGTGTGGGAGGGAACCATTGGGAGAGGGAACTTTAAAGTAGTAGAAAGGGGACACCTCGTTGAGATTGGGGGGGGGGCTGTAACCTAGCGAGATGATGCTTGCTTATGTTTTATAGAAATGCGTTGGGATGTAAGTGGGCCCAAAAATGCGTTTCCTACAAATAGCCTTGGCACTAGTCAAGCGAGGCCTGGTAAAATATGAGCGACATAAAGGAGGCAGTTCAGAGCAAGTTAGAGCTATTCATAGATTCTAGGACTGGAAGGGACCTCGAGAGGTCATCGAGTCCAGTCCCCTGTTAGGCCATAACCCCAGGTCGGGCTGTAAATGTGCACTGGGCCTAACTGGCTTTTACAAGGATTTGAGAGCAAATGTTAATGTTTAGGAGCATCACCCTTAAAGAGCCGGCGCATCTCCCAACCTGTCTGGCCATCATTGTGGCCTCCCTCCCTCAGCACTGCCCTTAGTAACCTCCGCAGACCAGGCTGCCCCCAGGCATGGGGGGTGTTCATTTTCTCTCTTCCCTCCACCCCCAGCCACAGCTGCTAGCTGCTGGACTCCCACTGTGCCAGCTCCAGGAAAGTCCTTCAATAATACAAGAGGGAAAGAAATGGGATCCTGTCAGGAAGTGTGTGTGTGTGTGTGTGAGTGAGTGCCGTGTGTAACTGCGCGTGTGTGTGTATTAGTGTGACAGTGCGTGAGAGCCTGTCTGTGAGTGTAAAGAGTGGTCTCTGGGTGTGTTTGTGTGTGCATGTGCCGGTGGCTGTCTCTCATGGTGTGCGTGTGTCTGTGAGCCAGAGAGAGAGAGACACACACACACACTGCTCTGTGCAGCTCTGTGTGAGAACCTTTGTGCACTTGACTGTGGGACTGACTCACAAGGGCTTCTGGATTCTATCAAATGAAACATCAAAGCAGACTCACGTTCCTTCTCCTTTCCTCTTTCCATAATTCACTTAGGTGTTTTCCATGACGTCTTGTGGAATCGTGATTGTTAGTGTGAGCAAGACGAGCTGCCTCAGAAGCGGAGTGCGGGGGAGAGCAGCCCACTTCCACTGCCTGTCAGAGGAGGTGGGGGAATGATTGCAAACAACTGTGGGAGGGCTGCCACCGCCCCCCACTCCTCCCCCGAGCCAAGCCTGCCCTGGGTCTGCACACTTGTCCAAGGGTGGGAGCCTTGGCTAAGACGTTTTCTTTGCCACCTTTCACATTGCCAGCAGAAAAACAAAATTTGCACATTCCCTCCCTCACTGGCTGCTTCTAGATGACTCAGAGCAGCTCCCCCGAAGCCAGTGCTGGTTCTGAATGGGCCCCGTGACCAGTGGGTTTTGCCCAGATCTCTCATGGTCATCAGCCTTCAGCCTCCCCACCCCAGGTTCTCTCTCTCCCCTCATTGCCTGGCCACCCTCCCTGGGTCTCAGAGGGTGGGAGTCACCCCTAGGCAGATGCCAGCCCAAGGCTTAGGCATGGCTTAAGTCCTGCGTAAGCCCCCTGAATTGCACCGCTAGTGCGCATGGAAGGGGTCTGCTAGAGATGGGCTCTGTGCCTGACCCCTGCCACTGACTCACCAAGTTACAAGTTCACCTCGCTGGGCCTTAACTCCCTCGCCTGTCCATGGAGAGAACGTGCGTGTGCGGTGCTTTGGGCACGAGCTGTGGCTGAGCAGTCTGGAGCGGGCTGTTCTCCTGTGGGAGCCTGGTGGAGCATTGGAGATGCCAAAGAGCCACCATTTGGTAAGGGGCGGTGGAAGGAAGAAGTGGCCAGTACGATTTCAAATAGCTCAGGCTAAAATCCCTCCAACCCTGCTGCTGGGAATGGAGCAAGGAATCCGAGTGGCACAGACACAGCCTGTGGAGGCTGCAGGAAAGAGATGAGGGCAGCAGACGGAGCCAGTGCTGCCGAAGGGGCTGAGGGGAGCGGGGGGATTTTACAAACAGCAGGAGGAATACAGGTGGGTCACAAACGGGGGAGCTGAAATCAACATGATTCCAAACTGGCTGAGCTGCTGACCCACTTTCTCATGAGGGGTCAGCAGAAGAGAAGTGAGGTGCATCGTTACCATCGCTATGGGTGAGCAGCAGGCGCAGTTCCACCCAGCCCCGATACCCAGACCTCCCTGGAGAACCCCACGTGTTTGGACATTCAGGGGGTTGGAGAACCAGGGCTGGCTGGAGCAGCTGGCGGAAAAGCTCCCCAACCCCTAGGAGTTGCCAAGTTTATCAGCAGCTCCGTGGGAGTGAAACTGCCGTTCTGCCCCATCTTAGGGGTCAGGCCGACCTTGGGAGAGCCAGATTCTGGGCTATTGGAGCTGGGCTCTACCCGGAAAACTGGCCTTAGCCAGGCCTCTGGGGCTGCACCAATCAATTTGAAGCTGGTCCCTTGCTCATCCTGCCCCACCCAGCCCACGGCTTGTTTAGCTCAGAGTGTGAGACGTGTGCAGAGAGGGAGGAATTGTTTGGGGTGAGATTCCAGCATGTCGAGATCCCCTCTTGAGAGAACTGAGGGGAGGCCCATGGCCAGCACAGGACAACAGGTGCCTCCTGCCCCCTGCCCTGGCAATGGAGAGACGGCACCTAAGACCAATCTCTGGGATCAGACCATGGGCCATAGGCAGCCAGATGGGAACCTCTCCCCAGCTGAGGAAGAAGGAGACATGCAGAGCTGGACTGGGCTGGATGTCACCTATCCCTGGCCGAGCTGGGTTGCGTGTCCCCTGCCCCTGGCTGGGCCAGTGGGAGCTGCCCTGCGTATCACCTGCTCTTACTCAGGCCAGTAAGCTCTGCACCGGATGTGACCTCCCTTGGCTGGGCCCATGGGAGGAGACTGGGCGGTGGGAGCCATGCTAGGCTGGGCATTGCCTTTCACTGTACAGCTCTCATTTCTCTCAGCCGCGCCCAATCACACAGCGGGAGGCGCGTGGTGCTGTGCAGATGCATTACCCAGGACACAGTCCTGCCCCAGCAAGAACATACCACCGGCTGTACTGGCCCAAACCAATGGTCCATCTAGTCCCGTAGCCAGTTTTCCCACAGTGGCTGGTGCTTCAGAGGGAATGACCAGAGCAGGGCAATTATTGAGTGAGCCAGCCTCAGCTTTGGGCAGGCAGAGGTTTAGGGACACCCAGACCATGGGGTTGCGTCCCTGACCATCCTGGCTAATAGCCATCGATGGGCCTGTCCTCTCTGAACTTATCTAGTTCTTGTTTGAACCCTGTTATATGTTTGGCCTTTATGAGTTCCACAGGTTGACTGTGCATTGTGTGAAGGTACTTCCTTATGTTTGTTTTAAACGTGCTGCCTGTTCATGCCATTGGGTTCTTGCATTAGGAGGAGTAAATAACACTTCCCTAGTCACTCTCTCCCCACCAGGCATGATTTTATAGACCTCTGTCATATCCCCCCTTAGTTGCCACTTTTCCAAGCTGAAAAGTCCTAGTCTTATTAATCTCTCCTCATATGGAAGCTGTTACAGACCCCTAATCATTTTTGTTGTCTTTTTCTGAACCTTTTCCAAATCCAATACATCTTTTTTGAGATGGGGCGACCACATCTGCACGCAGTATTCAAGCTGTGGTTGTACCATGGATTTATATAGTGGCAAAATGATGTTTTCTCTTATTATCTATCCCTTTCCTAATGAGTCTCAACGTGCTGTTCGCTTTTTTGGCTGCCGCTGCACACTGAGTGGATGTTTTCAGAGAATTATCTATGACTCCAAGATCTCTTTCTCGAGAGGTAACAGCTAATTTAGCCCCCATCATTTTATATGTCCAGTTGGGATTCTGTTTTCCAGTGTACATTACTTTGCATTTATCAACATTGAATTGCATCTGCCATTTTGTTGCCCAGTCACCCAGTTTTGTGAGCGCAGTTGGTAGCACTTTGCAGCTGGCTCACAATCTAGACATGGCTTAGTCAGGCCACCACCGGGGAGTGAAACAGGTATCCGGGGCTGGGGATTTGGCAGGAGAAAGGAGCAAAAATAAAGTGTTTGGTGCCAAGTGATGCTGTGCAGTGTGCTGAGCGGGTGCTGCCTTCCCAGCTGAGCTGCTCTGTGCTGGCAAAAGACTAACACATCATCTCCCACCCCGTGCAGAACCCCCCAGCCGCCCACCCCACCCTAGTAGGTAGGGCTGACCACAGGCCATGTTTACCCTGTGATTTAGCACCGATAACACTGAGGGTTTAGATCGCTGCATTCCTCCATCATAAATCATTCATGGTTTGGAGGCTGGGGAGAGGCTGGGGGAGGTGGGCTGGGGAGGGGAGGGGGCATGGATCAAATTAACAGCTGGTGACAGAGGAATTAATTTTACAGTGATGGATGGGAGTCAGAGGAGCTAATGCAGCTCAGGGTCACCATTAAAGGGTGTAAAGGAGAAGAAATCACATCACTGCTGCCCCTAGGTCACCCTGCTAACAGGAGGTCACCTGATCTGAGGTGGGGCTGGAGGCAAGGAGGGGGAGAGGATGCAGGCTGGTTAGCAGGAGTTATGGCCATTGACTGGCCATGTCTGCGCCAGAGCCCTGCTCCAGAGACACACCTCCCGCCGTGCACCTGGCTCTGCGTGCTGCTCCTCCCTGAGCTGCGCCACCTGAAATCGCAGTACAAGAGATGGAAGAGTTTTCATCAGCTTCTAGAGGGGGGCTGCGGTATGTGGGGGATTCTGGGGGTCCCATAGGGCTTGCTGTGCATGGGGAGGCTCAGAGCATAACTGGAGGGATCCTGTAAGTGTGAGGGACAGGGGTTCTCGATCTCACTTTCACTGCCCGGGGGAGCTGGCCCAGCTGCAAGGGGCTCCCAGGGGAGCAGCTGCTGCTCACGCTGGGCAGACTTTGGTCCAGTTTCTTTAGCCTTTGCTTCCAGAACGCAGCCCCTCATTCCCAGCCTGCCCTGCAGACGCTGCCCCGGTGTGGGGAGTGTGTAGAGAGGGGGGCGCTGTTTTAGGAATGGTGTGGCAAGAGGGGGCTCCCCCACCCCCAGAGGGACAGGCTTCTTGGTGAAATGGCTTGGAAGGAGCAGAATGCCCCAGCAGTGCAGTCCCGGGGATGGGGCAGCTGAGATTGCTGTCCCCAGCACCAAGCCCCACAGCAGGTGTTTTGCAGGGTCACTGTCTGCCATGTTGGCCTGGTTTGCATGGACTGCAGAAAGCTCCTTGCTCCCACTTGGGCCTGGCCAGCGAGGCTCCTGCTGAGCCAGATGGCACCGGGGATCGTGCCATGGCCTGGCAGTGGTCACGTCCCCGGGGGCTGCAGAAAGCGCTGGGCTGTGCCCTCTGACCCCCACATCACAGGGTGTGAGTCGGCTCCGTGACCCGTCACAGGAACAGGCAGCCTCACTGTTTGGAGCACCAGGGCTGGAGAAGCTGCATAGACCAGCCCTGCCCTGCCCTAGTGCAGCCTCCAGCAGGGGCCGGGGGCACCACAGAGCCCCAGAGGGCCAGTAGCATTTGCCCTCTCGCCTCTCTCAGTCTAGGTCGGGGCAAGGCGAGCAGGCCTGGGCCTTTGAGAGCTCCATTGCCTGGCTGGGATGTCGTGCGATCGCAAGGACAGGCTGGCGCACAGGCCGCAGCGCCTCAGGCAGTCACTAGATCACGAGGGTCCTCCCATCCCTCCTGTGTGTGAGGAGCTGCACAGCCCAGAGCGCTGATCCTAACCCAAGGCCCAGCCCCCCAGGCACTGTGGCCATGCCATGTTTGGGCGGCTCAATTCTAACCCTGATGAATCCGAAGACAGCAGCTTTCTGCAGCTGATAGCCCCCAGGGTCCCCCTCGGGGCAGCAAACATGTGTGATCCATGCTTGGGCCTGGTTGCAGTCAGGGCCAGGCCAGAGAGGGGAAGGCTGGGGCTCTCCACTGTCACACCCGGGTCTGGTCTGGGTCGGAGAGGGCGCGGCTGGGGCTCTCCGCTGTCACACCCGGGTCCGGTCACAGTCGGGGCCGGGTCGGAGAGGGCGCGGCTGGGGCTCTCCGCTGTCACACCCGGGTCCGGTCACAGTCGGGGCCGGGTCGGAGAGGGCGCGGCTGGGGCTCTCCGCTGTCACACCCGGGTCCGGTCGCAGTCGGGGCCGGGTCGGAGAGGGCGCGGCTGGGGCTCTCCGCTGTCACACCCGGGTCCGGTCACAGTCGGGGCCGGGTCGGAGAGGGCGCGGCTGGGGCTCTCCGCTGTCACACCCGGGTCCGGTCACAGTCGGGGCCGGGTCGGAGAGGGCGCGGCTGGGGCTCTCCGCTGTCACACCCGGGTCCGGTCACAGTCGGGGCCGGGTCGGAGAGGGCGCGGCTGGGGCTCTCTGCTGTCGCACCCGGGTCTGGTCACAGTCGGGGCTGGGTAGGAGAGGGCGCGGCTGGGGCTCTCCGCTGTCACACGCAGGACGTTGCTAGCAATCGGGGGCGCGAGGCCATGCACAGAGCCAAGCCATCTGCTCGATGACAGGACACCGACTCTGAGCTGACTGGTGTCATGACCAAGTTTTCTTGCCACCCAAAGAGAAAAGGGTTCAGTTGTGGCAGACAAGAGCAGAGAACAGCCCTGTAGCCCGTGTGCTCTGGCTTCCACCAGCTGAGCGCCGACCACACCCTGCAGATCAGCCCTGAACAACCAGGCGCTGCCCTAAGTGACTCCGCACCGGAGCTGGCCGGTCAAGAGACGATGCTCAAGGGGGGGCGACGTGGCTGGCCCCCAGCGCTGTGACTGCGGCAGAGGCCTCAGAATTTGCAGCTGCACTGCCAGCTGCTGGAGCACGACTGCTCTTCCAGTGGCCTGGCAGCGTGTAATGCTCTGGCCATGGCATGTGCACAGATGTGGCAGGAAGCAGTAGAATGACGCAACAAGGAGGATGCCCCACCCCCTCCTCTCCAGATGCTGGGAAAAGAGGTGGGCCCCTGCAGCGGGCCCTGAAGGACAACAGCCTCCGTTTATTTCACAGGGGGTGGGGCAGTGGTTGTGAATTCCAGAGCTCAGGGGCCGCCCAGAGGAGGCCCTGCCAGCAGCCCCCTCTCACCATACCGGGGAGCAGCAGTGTCTGCTGCCTGGCCTGCTGCTGCGGCCCTGGAGAGGGGGCATCTCTTAGCTTGGCAGCTCCCAGGCCAGCCAGGGCTGGGAGGTCACAGGGGCAGTGCACCCCGCGGCTCTGCCTTGGAGCTGCTCCCCCGGCCCCAGAGCGAGCAGGGCCTGCAGGGGCGGGATGACAGACTTCCCCTCTAATGGGCCCTAATAAGCGGCCAGCAGTGCCCAGAGCAGCCTCTGGGGCCGGAGCATCGTCCCCCTGGGACTTTCTGTCCAGCCAGGAGCCCTCGGCAGGGTTAACGGGCGCCAGAGGAATAATGGGAGTGGTGACTAGCCCGGCTCCCCTCCTCCTGCCCCCTGCCAGGCTCCAGTCAGAGAGCCCCATGGGGTGTTCAGGGGTCAGTACCCCTCTTTGGGGTTTAGGCCATCTGCCGCCTGTGTTCAACATGAGCTAATCCTTGCTCCTCTGGGTTGGGGGTAATTGGGTTTAAATGCTCAGCTAATGAGGCGTGAAAACGTTAGCACTGATAGAACAAACAGAGGCATGTGCAGAGGGAAGGGGAGCCGGGCAGGGGCAGCCGAAGGAGGCTGCCTGCAGGCCCTAGGGCACAGCCCAGCCAGCCAGGAAGAGGAGCTGCTGCCAGACTCCCCTTCCCTCAGGTCGGCACGTTTTCTCTGCATCCCGAGCTGAGGCCTGCTCTGGCTGGGGCGAGCTCCCCTCGCTGCCTCTCCCCACGCCACCCCTTGCTAACGCAGCATTTGGACAAGGGACTGACCGCGACAAACCCTGCAGCCTTCTGGGAACCAGCCCGGGCTGCCCCACGGCTCCATGGAGAGACCTGCAGGCTCTCGCACAGCAGCCCTGCAGGCCCAGGCCCCAGACCCACCTCCCTATCCCAGGAGATGCTCATTGGCCTGAAACTAATTTCCTCCTTGGCTCCCTGGTGTGTTAGCCACGCAGCCCCTGTGCCCTGGGCACAAGGAGAAGGACTTAGGTTCAACCAGAAGAGCCCCAGACCCAAGCAACAGGCTCAGGCCTGGAGCTGCAGGGACAGAGGGAGACAACTAGAAATGCCAGCGGCCTAGTACAGCCCCAGGAAGAGACCGGGTGGGGCAGGATCACGCCTGATGGCCTAGGGGAGCCCAGTCTGATTTTAGCTGCCCCCATCCCAAGCAGTCTTGCTATCAGGAAACCTTTCCTGATGTTCAGCTGATTTGTCGTGTGTTCCAAATTTCATCCCAACACTTCCAGATCTCCCCTTTTGGGGACACTGACACCAGTGTCCAATCAGCCACCCGTCCGACAGGCCCAGTACCCGGGACTCCTCGCCCCCGTTACCTAGCGAGGATCCAGGGAATGGCAGAGCCCAGCTCAGCGCGGCTCCTACGGGGAGGTGCCTATGCAGCTCTACAGTGTTCCCAGCTCGCCTCTGCTGTTACCACAGCCCGAAGGAGTCTCTGCTCACTGGATAAATCTGCTCCAGTTCCAGGCCCCGGGATGCAGAGGGCAGGAACACGGGCAGGCAGGGGCGGCTCTAGGGATTTTGCCACCCCAAGCATGGCAGGCAGGTTGCCTTTGGCGGCTTGCTTGCGGGAGGTCCCCGGTCCCGCGCATTCGGCTGCAGCTTGCAGGAGGTCTGCCAAAGCTGCGGGACCAGCGGACCCTCTGCAGGCATGCTGCCGAAGGCAACCTGCCTGTCGCCCTCACGGCGACCGGCAGAGCGCCCCCCTGTGGCTTGCTGCCCCAGGCACGCGCTTGGCGTGCTGGTGCCTGGAGCCGCCCCTGCGGGCAGGATAGGCCCCGTAACATTCCACTGACTGCACTGCACTTAGGGCTGTCAAGTAATCAGTTAACTCACACAATTAACTAAAAAAAAATCATGATTAAAAAAATTAATCGCCATTAATTGCAGTTTTAATCGCATTGTTAAACAACAAAATACCAACTGACATTTAGTCAATATTTTTGGATGTTTTTCTACATTTCCAAATATATTGATTGCAATTAAAACACAGTATACAATGTAGACAGTGCTCACTTTATATTGTTGTTTTTAATTACAAATATTTGCACTGTAAAAATGGCAAACAAAATCATAGAATAATTGAAGATTAGGGTTGGAAGAGAGACCTCAGGAGGTATCTAGTCCAACCCCCTGCTCAAAGCAGGACCAACCCCAACTAAATCATCCCAGCCAGGGCTTTGTCAAGCCGGGCCTTAAAAACCTCTAAGGAGGGAGATTCCACCACCTCCCTAGGGAACCCATTCCAGTGCTTCACCACCCTCCTAGTGAAAAAGTTTTTCCTAATATCCAACCTAAACCTCCCCCACTGCAACTTGAGACCATTGCTCCTTGTTCCGTCAACTGCTACCACTGAGAAGAGCCGAGCTCCATCCTCTTTGGAACCCCACTTCAGGTAGTTGAAGGCAGCTATCAAATCCCCCCTCACTCTTCTCTTCTGCAGACTAAATAAGCCCAGTTCCCTCAGCCTCTCATAAGTCATGTGCTCCAGCCCCCCAATCATTTTTGTTGCCCTCCAGTGGACTCTCTCCAATTTGTCCACATCCTTTCTGTAGTGGGGGGACCAAAACTGGAAGCAATACTCCAGATGTGGCCTCACCAGTGTCAAATAGAGGGGAATAATCACTTCCCTCCAGCTGCTGGCAATGCTCCTACTAATGCAGCCCAAAATGCCATTAGCCTTCTTGGCAACAAGGGCACACTGCTGACTCATATCCAGCTTCTCATCCACTGTAACCCCCAGATCCTTTTCTGCAGAACTGCCACTTAGCCAGTCGGTACCCAGCCTGTAGCAGTGCATGGGATTCTTCCGTCCTAAGTGCAGGACTCTACACTTGTCCTTGTTGAACCTCATCAGATTTCTTTTGGCCCAATCCTTCAATTTGTCTAGATCACTCTGGACCCTGTTCTTACCCTCCTGCGTATCTACCTCTCCCCCCATCTTAGTGTCATCTGCAAACTTGCAGAGGGTTGAATCCATCCCATTATCCAGATCATTAATGATGTTGAACAAAACTGGCTCCAGGACTGACCCTTGGGGCACTCAGCTTGATACCAGCTGCCAACTAGACATCAAGCCATTGATCACTACCCGTTGAGCCCAACAATCTAGCCAGCTTTCTATCCACCTTACAGTCCATTCATCCAATCCATACTTTTTAAAGTTGCTGGCAAGAATACTGTGGGACACCATATGAAAAGCTTTGCTAGAATCAAGATATAGTATTTTTCAGTTCACCTCATGCAAGTATTGTAATGCAATCTTTTTGTCATGAAAGTGCAATTTACAAATCTAGATTTTTTTTTGTTACATAACTGCACTCAAACAAAACAATGAAAAACTTTAGTGCCTACAAGTCCATTCAGTCCTACTTTTGTTCAGCCAGTCACTAAGACAAACAAGTTTGTTTAATTTATGGGAGATAATGCTGCCCACTTCTTATTTACGTCACCTGAAAGTGAGAACAGGTGTTTGCATGGCATTTTTGTAGCCAGCATCACAAGGTATTTTCATGCCAGATATGCTAAACATTCATATGCCCCTTCATGCTTCGGCCACCATTCCAGAGGACATGCTTCCATGCTGATGATGCTCATTAAAAAATAATGCATTAATTAAATTTGTGACTGAACTCCTTGGGGGAGAATTGTATGTTTCCTACTCTGTTTTACCTGCATTCTGCCATATATTTCAGGTTATAGCAGTCTCAGATGATGACCCAGCACATGTTTGTTTTAAGAACACTTTCACTGCAGATTTCACAAAACACAAAGAAGGTACCAAAGTGAGATTTCTAAATATAAGTACAGCACTCGACCCAAGGTTTAAGAAGCTGAAATGCCTTCCAGAATCTGAGAGGGACGAGGTGTGGAGCATACTTTCAGAAGTCTTAAAAGAGCAACACTCCGATGTGGAATCTACAGAACCTGAACCAACAAAAAAGAAAATCAACCCTCTGCTGGTGGCATCTGACTCAGATGATGAAAATGAACATGTGTCAGTCCGCACTGCTTTGGATTGTTATCGAGCAGAACCCGTCATCAGCATGGATGCATGTCCTCTCAAATGGTGGTTGAAGCATGAAGGGACATATGAATCTTCAGTGCATCTGGCACATAAATATCTCGCAATGGCAGCTACAACAGTGCCATGCAAACACCTGTTCTCACTTTTAGGTGACATTGTAAATAAGAAGTGGGCAGCATTATCTCCTGCAAATGTAAACAAACTTTTTTGACTGACCGATTGGCTGAACAAGAAGTAGGACTGATTGGACTTGGAGGCTCTAAAGTTTTACACTGTTTTATTTTTGAATGCAATTATTTTTTGTACATAATTCTACATTTGTAAGTTCAACTTTCATGATAAAGAAATTGCACTACAGTACTTGTAATGTGGGAATTGAAAAATACTTTTTTTTTACAGTGCAAATATTAGTAATCAAAAATAAATATAAAGTGAGCACTGTACACTTTGTATTCTGTGTTGTAAATAAAATCAATATATTTGCAAATGTAGAAAATATCAAAAACTATTTAAATAAATGATATTCTATTATTAACAGTGCAATTAATTGTGATTAATTTTTTTAATCGCTTGACAGCCCTAACTACAAGGATGTACAGCTGAAGAACAGCCCAACGTGGTCCTGCCTCTAATACAGAGGAGCGACCTGAGAAGCCAGCACCTCCCAGCATGCACTGTTTCCAGCTACACTGGTCTGCATGGCACATGGCATGCTAGGACTGCAGAGAGAAGAACAGCCGTAATCTGCTCCAGTTAAACAGGCTCTCGGGGCTGTGACACATTCCCACCATGGCCCTTGGACGGGCAGAGTCTGGGGCCCTGGCAGTCTGTGCTGTGCAGTGGAGGAGATGGTGACACAGTGTTTATGAGCTGCTCACGTCACCTGCAGCTGCTGGAAGCAGTGTCCTCTGGGTCACACCCAGTGTCCTCTGGGTCCTCTGGGTTTGCTGGATTTCCTGTGGAATACAATCTGCCCACCCATGCAGCAGCCCAGCTGGGACTATGGCTTCCCTAGGGCTAGTGTGGCCTACCTGGGGAATGATGGAGGAGGAGCTAGAATGAGGGACCACCCCTAAGAGGGGCAGGGCCATGGGAGCTCAGGAATGGGGTGCTGGGGGCGGAGCTTCCATGTACCAGCCTAGGAGCTCCCTGGAGATGTAACCGTACAGAGCTTGCTTACGTCCCCTTCCCATAAATCCCTTTGGATCCCAGAGGCTGCACGGGGCCATTTCCTCCTCCCCGGCAGGTGCCTCCTCCAGCAGAGGGCGACACAGCTGAGAGGGCTGCTGGGAGCTGTCGTATCTCTCGGAGATGGAGTTCCCAGGCTCTGGGTGCCTGTGGGAGGCGACCATCTGGGCCCTTCCCAGGGCTTAAGAGGCAGCTTCTCACCAGATGCTGTTGTGTCTTCAGTGTTCAATGTTTGTTAACAAGCTGTCGAGTCAGAGTCTGCCTGCCAGCCTGTGGTGAGAAACCTCTGCCATGCGTTCACCCCATGCACTCAGCCAGCAGGGGAAGCCAGGGCAGCCTCTCCTGGGCTGGCCAAGGGGAGACGCCAGTCTCCAGAGCCAGCAGCAATGGAGAATCAAAGGGAGGCTCGTCTCTGTGGGCTGATGGTCTGCGGAGGAGCACTACAGCCCCCACCTCTCGTCCCCCCTGGATCACGGCCTGCCCCCCTGGCAGAGTGTGGCCCTGGCATGGGCCTCTGCCCCACCAAGCTCAGCCTAGCTCTGGGAAAGGAGGGTGTCACTTCATGCTGCAGAGCCAGCCGGGGGCACCCAAGCACTCCAAGGGGTTTTCTGTGCTGGCTCTGCAGGTTTCCTGTTTTTAAATGAGACCCTACAATAACAAACCAGCCAGTGCTCAGGAACAGCCTTGCAGTAACAAACCATGACCCACAAAACCCAGCACCTCAGAAGAAATCCCCTCATGGGGTGCAGCACTCCTGAGTGACCCTACGATAAACCAGGTTACACTTTCTAACACCCCACAGTTACTGTGGAGTTGCCCTGGGGCAGTGCTTCTGGGCACTTATTCCCACTGATTTATGCAGCCAGAAAATTAAAGGTGCGTGAACAAATGACTTCTCCTCACCTTTTGTTTCACACCTGCCCCCTGGATGTGTACAGCCCAGGCCCTTCAGCTGCACTGCCTGCCCAGTGGCATTACCCTGCACTCTGACATCCTGCAGCAGGTCCACTCACAGCATGCGCCACGGCCATGGAGTCTGTCCACCACCAGCGCCCTGGGGAAGCACACGCAAGTCAGTCCTGGCACCAACACGGTGGCGAAGGCTCTGTAGTAGCCATGGCTGTCAGAGCCCAGCATCGGGTAATTGCAGTGAAATATGGGGGCAACCCCATGGCACCAATGGGCAGGCAGGTAGTGCAGGCCCACTGTGGAGCAGAGCTGCAGCAGGGACATGGCCAGAAAGGAGGAGGTGTCCAGCCATGAGCATGTGGGAAAAGGAGACTTTAGCAAGGGATCGCTCCTGCACTGGGGACGCTGGGAAATCTGAAAGGGTCCCCCACGTGTTAGGGATAGACAAGGCAGCCCAGATACCCAGCCAACCCGACCCTTGGGCCAGTAGTTAGCCCAGGTCCCCACACCTTCCTGGAGACACGTCCCTGCCCCAAGAACGCCTCCCCCACCTCTGAGCAGTACAGCTGCATGGAAATCCCCAGCCAGACCCAGAGCCAGGAGTAGCAGGAAAGCTGGGATGGCAGTGGGCCCAGGCGGCCGTCGTGAAGAGGATATTGCTGGGGTGTGTTGGCACGGCCATGCTCACACTCCATTCTCCTCCTCCCCTAGTGCTAGTCACTCCTGCAGGGCAAGTGCCTCTGGGTCTCTGAGATGCCCCACAATCCTCTGCACCATTGGCCCTGGCCTGTCAGAACAGATGGTGCAAAATATTGCAGGCCATGTCTGGGCAGTCTAGATGCCTGCCCACTTCCCTGGGGGGTGACTCGCACAGGAAGTCAGTGTTTCAGGGACTGCCAGGGAGGGGAGAGGAACTTACTGATGGGCGGGGTCCTGAGGGCACGGGGTGAGCGCAGACTGAATCCCACCACTGCCTGGGCTGCCAACACCGCTGGACCGAGCCAGGGACAGCCCGCTCACATGCGTGCCAGAGACACTGCAGGGTGCCCCACTCCTGCACCCACTCCACCCCTTTCCTCAAGGGCCAGCCCTTGCTCTGCCTCTTCCTGCCCCTGCTCCGCCCCCTCCCCTGAGGCCCCCACCCACCTGCCGCTCTCCGCCCCCTCCCAAGTGCCTCCCCCAGCCACCAAACAGCTGATGGGTGGCCCCTCCGAAGAGCTGATCTGCGGCGCTGCCGAACAGCTGTGAGCCCGGAACACCCACAGAGTCAGCACCTATGGCTGAGATCCTTAGACTCCCTGTCCTTGCTGAGCATCACCGCAGCATGACAGAGCCGGGCAAGTACCTCCCACCACCCAGCTCCTGCTCCACTCTCGTGCTCTGGGATGCACCAGGCTAGGATGGCGCCGCCACCCCTGGAGCATGGTGCCAGCGCCGGGGCCTGTGGGTTTTACTGCAGGGAGGGGGTGTTGTACAGGAGTGAGCTTTCAAACCCTTTGGGAGACGCTTCCCCTGGGAATCAGACCCCAACTCCCCTCCACTCTGTCATGGCCTGAGCCATTTTCTGGTCACACAGAAGAGTTTCCAGCACCCAGCCTTCCTGTACAGCACCTTTTGTCCCAAAGCAAAACTAGGGGGTCACCAAATGAAATTAATAGGCAGCAGGTTTAAAACAAATAAAAGGAAGTTCTTCTTCACGCAGCGCACAGTCAACTTGTGGAACTCCTTGCCTGAGGAGGTTGTGAAGGCTAGGACTATAACAATGTTTAAAAGGGAACTGGATAAATTCATGGTGGCTAAGTCCATAAATGGCTATTAGCCAGGATGGGTAAGAATGGTGTCCCTAGCCTCTGTTCATCAGAGGATGGACATGGATGGCAGGAGAGAGATCACTTGATCATTGCCTGTTAGGTTCACTCCCTCTGGGGCACCTGGCATTGGCCACTGCCGGTAGACAGGATACTGGGCTAGATGGACCTTTGGTCTGACCCGGTACGGCTGTTCTTATGTTCTAAGCACCCAAACAAGCAAGTGACATATTCAGGGCTCAGCCTCACCTAGCACGCTAATGCAACCCCCTCTGGGGCAGAACACGCCTGCTCTTTAACAGCCCCCAGCAACACTGCTTTCAGGAAGAACGTGAGGTGGATTTTAGGCAGGCAGAACACAACTGCCAGAGGTGGCATGGGACCAAACCAGCAGGCTACCAAGGAGTGCAGAGGGCTCATAACCGGTTAGGACCTCAGCTCTACATGTCACCTGAACATTGGCACCCCTGCAGCACGGCATCCCTTAGCACCAAGACCGGGCTCTGGCTCGGAGGGAGGGCCTCTCCCTTGCCCATGACGGCAGCGCCCCAGGCATTTCGCCTGAGCTGGTGAGAGCCCAGCCGGTGACGGGCGGCATGGCTGAAGGCTGGCAAGCCAAGCTAGGCGCTTGCACTGCTCACACTGTGCACAGGCCCCGGCTGTACAAACCACAATGCCATGCTGCTGGCAGGGCAAACACAGCTGCCTTCAAGGCCTGCGGTACAGACATGGCCCCTGCTCAAGCCACAGTGAGTATATGAACAAGCCGTGGTGTGTCCCCGAAGCCCTGGCGTATGACACGTGGGGTGTGTGTGTGTGTGGGCGGATTCTGGCTGGAGCCTGAACGCGCTGCTGGAACTGCTGAGCTCTCGGACTCGCTTTAGAAATGCCGGATGTGTGGTGGCCTCAGACATGTCAGCTGCCCCCCCCCCCCCCGCCCCCACCCCGGTTTGTAAACACCTCGCGCTCGGGTTGGGGGAGCGATACAGTATAAACATGTCGTACTTCCACACTTCCTGCTGCCAGCCACCACATCTGGGGATGCAGTGCTCCAGATGTCCCACCTCTGGCTTCCCTTCCCGCCGCGGCACATCTCAGCCGGTTATTAGTGGGGCAGGTGGCTGAGTTCAGCCGTCTCTTCGGGGCCTGCAGGCTTTGCAAGGAGCAGCAGAGCTGAGAGAGGGATCTGGGCTGCAGAGTGCCCAGCCTCTGAGACACCCCCACCCTCCAGAGTCCAGCTGAGGGGGAAAGCTCCATTTTACCCTGAAAGTCCTGGCAGCTCCATGAAGCCACCTGCAGTAAAACCTGGCAGCATGGTGGCGAGAAGCCCCACAATCCTGTGCGCGCTCCACTCGGCCTGCATGCCTGCTCCTGGGTGGGCCCCTGGGCACCCGTTCACTTTGATGCCTGCGCTTCACCCTGGGGTCCCTCCCTCCATGCCCGACGCCCCAGAACCCGTGTGCCCTCCCGCACAGGGCTGGGGATCGTGTTCTCACACAGCTGGGCCTGGCCTGGCACAAGGGGCCGACCCATTTTTCTGTCCGTAAGGGTCCAGGCTGTCAGGTGGGTCTCCTGCAGCTAGCTCCCAGGCAAGGCCAGCATGTGATTGCACCCAACCCACTCCCCACACACTATGGCCTGCAGTGCAGACAGGCCCCCAGACAGGCCAGTGGTGCTGGGTCTCCTCTCACAAGGGGGAGGTGATTAGACCCCTGGGAAGGTGTGAGGGGGAGCAAGGCCTGTCTTGCTACCAGGGGCGGTTCTAGGCATTTTGCTGCCCCAGGCACGCCGAAGCCGCAGGACCAGTGGATCCTCCGCAGGCATGCCGCCAAAGGCAGCCTGCCTGCCGCCCTCACGGCGCCGGCAGAGCGCCCCCCGCGGCTTGCCGCCCCAAGCACGCGCTTGGCGTGCTGGTGCCTGGAGCCACCCCTGCCTGCTACCAAGTATGTACACAATGGAGCTGGGACCAGCGCCCAGTCCTGTGATCTAACCACTAGCCTCTACTGCCTGCCAAGGTCCCTCTCACGCCCCAGTGTTCTGAGGAGCACACAAGCCCCGTCTGGCTGGCTGCACTGGTCCCGCTGCCCCAAGTCACAGCTCTCAGTTGCCACTAGCCACCTCTCTGGAGTGGACTGCTGGGAGCTCCCACGCTGGCCTGGGAGCAGTGGTTCTGGGGCTCTCCCTCTGCAGGCAGCTCCAATCAGCCGAGAGGAAGTGGTTAATTTTCAGGAGCCAGCTCCACCGAGGTCTGGGCACGGCAGAGGAGCCAGTCCCGGACTGCTGCTGCTGCACTTTAACAAAGGACACAATATTCATTGCCATCTAGTGGCCCAGCGGATGTCTGGCTGCCTCCGGCCCTCACGTCCCTTCGCCAGGGATCCAGAGCTGGAGAGATCCTGAAAGGGGGCACATGTGACTGAGGCAGCAGGGACTGCACCAGGCACGAGCAGGCTGATTAACACGGAGAAGGCTTCTACTGACGAACGTTTCCTGACATCAGCTGCCATGGGGCTGGGGGGAGGGACGTGATGCGCCAGTGAGGGGGTGGGGTGAACTGCAGAGTCTGAAAAATACAGCTGCAGCCACCAAAGGAACCACACGGGAAATGACCCCATTCTCTCCCGGGGTCTGCTGCCTTTGCTGACATCTCTCTCGGCCCTGCAGGACCCCTCGGCTCACTGCCAGGCAAAGCCCTCCCCTCCAGTGCCAAAGACAGACACATGGCAGCCGAGACAGAACAGAGCTGGCACCTCCCATGAAGTGGGACCCTCGTCGTAGCCCCCAGCCGCCCCCTCCCCGTGCTCCCTGGAGCCCCCTGAGTGCACCGAACAGAGTCGGGTGGCTAGGCCTGGAGGACGGAGGGGAACTGGTGCCTCCCAGAACGGGGAGCAGGGCGCACGGCTTCAGCCTGGTAGGAAGCAGTCAGGAGTGAATCCTGCAGGGGAAAGAGCTGGGTGAGGCATTACGGGAACAAAGGCACTTTGGCAGGCACAGCTGGGGGAGAGGTGGTCTCAGTTTGTCATTAAAGGGGCTGGGGATGGCGAAGATCCCAGGAGTTCTCTGCACTCCCCATTCCACTGCGCAGACACAGACACCAAGCAGGTGAGAGAACACAGAGCAAACGGAAACCCCAGGGCCCTTGCTCCGGCAAAGCTCCTGGGCCGTCAGTGTCTGTGGGGCCATGGGGCCATGCAGAAAATCCCCCTGGAAGATAAGCTAGCAAGGGCCTGGTGTGACTCAGGAGTCATTCACTATAGTCAGTGGACACGAGAGTAGAATCGGAACCAGAACTGGGCTCCAGAAAACATCCTCTGCCCGGGTGGCCAGGGCTCAAGCAGATAGCTACTTCTCACTCTTCCTTGGTGACTGGGAGCAGGCAGAGAAATGGTCCCTTGGTGCAGAGAGTCCTGGAGTCTCTAGATCAGCCCGTGGGAAGTACCAGGGCTTGTCATCCTGAAAGATGCATTGCCCCTGGCTCCAGGAGATGGTCTCTGAGACAACACTTCTCCCCTGAAACCCCAAGCCGCGGCAGGGCCTCCCGGAACTGGCTACAGCCGGATGGGCGACAAACCAAGCGCACTGCTCAGGAAGCTCAGAGCAAGGGGGGCCGGATCTGAGGCTCTTGGCAGTGCAGCAAACTCAGGGCTGGAGCAAGGGGCTGGACCGAGAACCCTGAGGACTGGTGGCCTCACTGCTCGAAGCAGCACACACAGCTGCCCCTTCACCACCTCACACCGATGTGCGTGTCCCTAGCCCTGCAGGGATGAGACGGAAGGTCAGCCGGCATGGCCCATTCGGTGCTGGATTTTGTGCTGTAGCTGCCTGTCCCTGAAACTAGCACCTGGAGGTCCCTGGTTAGCTGCTGCATGTGCCGAGTCCAGGCCTTGCCGGCTAGTGGAGGGCTGCTAGGCTCACAGCAAGGGCACTGCACTGGCACGCTGGAAACCTGGCTTCAATCCCTGGCTCGGTGGGACCTGTGGCAAGTCACTCAGGACCAGATTTTTCAGACATGCTCAGCTCCGTTGAAATCTTTTTTCACAGCCTTTGTGGGTGGTGGGGCAGCAGGGGATGCTGGGTGGTGTCTACTCATCTCTTGGGGTCTCAGATCCACTGCTGTAAAATAGAGCGAATGATCCCCCAGTTGTCTGCTGGGCCTTTTGAGATTACACACTCCGAGGCAAGGCGGGTGCTGCCAGCCCTCCAGGATAGTCCTGGAGTCTCCAGAAATTACGGATTAATCTTTAATTAGATTGTGTCATGTGAGGAAACCTCCAGGAACATGTTCAACCAAAACTGGCAACCTTATATAAGTGGGGGAAAGGTCCCGCTATTGTGGGGAACTTTCCTGGCTTATACACGACCCCGGTGAAACGGGCTAGCGAAAGGATCGGAGTCCTCGCTCCCACTCCCTTTACCCAGAGGCCTGGCTGGCCTCAAAGGCTCCCCTTCCACTCTCCTGGCTGGCGGAGTCCTTGTAACTCTGACAGGGCTGGGCCCAGGATTCCTGGCTCTCGACCCCCAACCACACCAGCTGCTTCCCTGACCCACTGATCACTGCATGTAGCTCAAGCAAATACAATTTATTAAACATTGTCCGGACAGATCTCAAAGGAGGAGAATGGCCTAATGCTGCTCTCCTGACATCAGTAGTAAAAGCCCCACCCAGACTAATTATTCATTAGGAGGAAAGGCGAGTTCACAGCTAGAGTTAAGACAAGGCTCCAGTGACTTCAATGAGGTCAGAGGTAGGCCATCGCTGAGCGCTTCTGAAAACCCCAAAGCACATCAGTTTAATTCCCAAGCTACTCAGTTCCCCCTGCACTGAAACACGGCCAGCTCTGGGGTGGGACGCAGCAGCCACCAGGGGCGGCTCCAGGCCCCAGCACGCCAAGCCCGTGCTTGGGGTGGCATGCCGCGTGGGGCGCTCTGCCGGTTGCCGGGAGGGCGGCAGGCGGCTCCGGTGGACCTCCCGCAGGCACGCCTGTGGAGGGTCCGCTGGTCCCGCGGCTTCGGTGGAGCAGCCGCAAGCACGCCTGCGGGAGGTCCACCGGAGCCGCGGGACCGGCAACCGGCAGAGCCCCCCGCCACGGTGTGCCGCCGTGCTTGGGGCAGCAAAATGGCTAGAGCTGCCCCTGGCAGCCACTTCACAGTCCTGCAGCAACACTGCTCAGAAGGATTTTGCTAGAGCTGGTTCAAAAAGCTCGGAGGCAGACATTTCATGCAGCACGAGATCTGAGTGACCCCAGCTGTGGCTGCGACGCCAGGTGGCAGTGCCGGAAGCCGGGTGCCCTGGGATGAGGCTGGGACAACAAGGTTACTGGCCCCATGCTTGTCAGAATAGCCGGGGTCTTTATTTTCTAACCCTGGGAATGTGATGTTCTCAGTTCTAGGGCATCACCCCAGGCTGGCACAGTTAAAGGGGGACACTACGGCCGTCTCTGGGGACCCGGGCTGCGTTCTAGGCATGGGCTACTAACCACTTCCCCAGGGAAGATTCCCGCAGAGCAGCACTCAGCAGGTCCTTCTATTCCGGGTCAGGTCTGTGCAGCTCAGCAGAGCCCCACATGCAGCAGTGTGACCCCTGCAGGTGTGGGGGGGGGAGGGAGGGATACACCTAGTGATGTCCTGCAGAGAGGAAGGGGTGTAGGGGTGGGATTACCAGACCAGCTGTCTTCTCCCCAGCTGACAGCTCCATTGTAGAGCACTGGACAGGGGCATTGGGGTCAGCGCCCCCTGTTGAGCCACTACCCTGCCTCCTGCAGTGCAGCACAGCACCCCCTCAGCGCTGCCCCATCGCCATTGGTACTGGTGCCCGTTAGAAGGGGCCCTTCTCACCCCAACGGGAAGTAACCCCCTGCTTACCTCTTCCCCCGCCCCATTGCTTGGCCCTGACTCGAGTGTGGCTTTTCAGGTCTATCGTAACTCTGCCTGTGCCCACACATGCTGCTTCCTGGCCTGGGGTGTGCCACTTCCACGGGGCGCCGGTCTCCCGCCACACAGATCCCAGGTGGCCCCTCTACTCCCGGGGTGTGGGGGGAGTTGGTACAAGACCTTCACCGCGGGAGACTGGACAGAAATCCCTGCAGATTAATATTGACTGACCCTATTAACCTTTCCCATTTGCGGGTGTGCGGCGCCCCTGCTGTTTCAGGCCTGGCCAGTCCAAGCAAGCAAAAGGCAGGAACCTGTTTCCCAGGGCTGCTAATGAGAACCAGAAGCACCATCCCTGCTGCTGGCTCGGCAGGAAAGGAGTGCAGATGTCCCTTCCCAACAAAGGCTACAGCAGCCATTCGGGGAGCTGGGCAGGCCTCAGCTACGGGGTCCAGGCTGATACCTCCCCCCACATCCACATGCTTCTGGGAAATACCAGAGCCTCTCTGGGCTGCAACAAGCCTGTCACTGAGATGTTGGGGCACTTGCCAGGACCTGCACCCAAATGGCCCTTTCAGAGGGGGTCTCAGCAGCTCTCCTAGCAGGCCCGAAACTGGCTGCTGCATAGACACAGGCCACTGGCCTGAAGAGCTTGTGGACAAGCCTTCGGCCATTGGAGCTCCACTGCATTCAGTGACATCAGAGCAAAGGAGAGTTTGGCTCTCACGGCCTAGTGCGGATAAATGACTGCAAAGGGGATGGACGTGGGGAGCAGCGGCGGTGGTATCTGTAGGGAGCACCTGGGAGAAAGAAGCTGTTTGAGAGGAGACAGAGATAACTAGGAGGAATAGTTGAATGGTATCCTGTAACTCAAGGGCCCAGAAATCACACCCCTGATGTCTCCTGAGATCTCCCCTCAGGGGTCTGTGACAGGTGTTTGTTTTTATTTCTGGGAGTGAGCCAATTCCCCCTCCCCGATCCCTTCTTCCCCCTGCCCGAGTTCTCCTCCAGTAGTAAGTCTTGATCTAGGCCTGCTCCGGAGCATGTGTCAACCACTCAGGGCCTTGTGGGCTGCGGGACTGCCAAGCCCCAGACCAAGCCGGGAGGGTGTCTAGGCCAGAAATCTGGTCTCTGCTGCTTAGCCGTTGGCTGTTTGGTAGCACCGTTCCCATGAAAGAGGCCATGTTGTTTGAAGAGCACATTTTCAGAACTAGAGGAAAAGTGGAGAGGAAATGGGGACTCCCTCATCACCCCCATGGCAACTACAGCTTTGGTTTTACTCTGACAATGCTTGGGCACCTGCAAGAACGAGCAAGGTCACCAACAGTTCTGCGGAGGGGGCGAGGGAGGTCAAGGGGAGCTGTCTGGCCCAGGCGCTGCTGGGGACACCAGAACCCTACCAGGAGACCTGAGCAATCATGAGACCATCTGATGAATGTTATGCCCCCCATTTGTCTGACCCCACGAAGGAGGAGGCCTCCGATGAGACTGGGGAGTCTCCATCGAATGATTTGACCCACACAACCAAATCTCAGGTAAACAAGGTATAAAATATTGAGGCGGTATTGGGGGTTAGAACTGGCCTGGCCTGTGTAAACCGAAAACAGGTGCTTACTGGTGTTTCTTTTCTGAAAATCTCTCAACAGCTGGACAACATCTTTCTAGAGACTTCAGAGAGCCTGGACAGCATTAGATCACCAGACATTGCTGAAACAGGCCCAAGATGTTTTTGCCAATCACCGAGACAGGGTGCTCAAGAAATTGCTGCGGGAAGCGGAGGAGGGGTGTACGTCTCTAAGGAGAGTGCTGGGAACGGAGCTAGGACTGTATCATTCCAGAACCATAAAAGAGGTGCGTGGTCTTAGGGTACGTCTCCTCTACAAGCGCTACAGCAGAACAGCTACACTGTCACCCACACCCCTGGAGCATAGACATTCACTGGAGCAATGGAAGGGGCTTTCCCCTCGATGCAGTTAATGCACCTCTCAGAGGCGGTAGTTCGGTTGAAGGACAAATTCTTCCACTCACCATCTACAGTGGGGGTTCGGTTGATCTAACCACACTGCACAGGGCTTGACATTTTTCACCGTGCTGAGCAAGGCAGCTAGATCAGCCCACGTTTTAGGTGTGGACCCCAGGCCTTAGAAAGCAGCTTTCTGACGCCTGATGGGCGTGTTCGAGACATGCCAGGCTCACA
Source organism: Mauremys reevesii (assembly GCF_016161935.1). Taxonomy (NCBI): domain Eukaryota; kingdom Metazoa; phylum Chordata; order Testudines; family Geoemydidae; genus Mauremys; species Mauremys reevesii. Next base: position 205,969,849 of record NC_052625.1, on the reverse strand, counting down.
GCAGCATGACTGTGAGAACTGGACTGCTAAGGAGATAAACCACAAACTCTGGGGTCTCAGCGCTGAACTGTGGCTAGAAAGGCTATTAAATGCAGCTGTTGCATTAGCGTATGCAATGAAATGCCTGTGCGGAATCAATTTAGCTCAGGGGGTGGCATTGGGAAATGCTGTGCAAAGCTTTGAAGACACTGGTGGTGCTTCAAACAAGACAGTCAAATTAACAGCTAAATGCCTAATGGTTTATATTGACTATATATTCCATACAAGAGAGTTACAAAACCCTGTGTGAAAAAAAAACTTTTTGCAAGAAATCTAAAAGCATTACGGAGAGTCTGGAGAGGGGCTAACCTGGGGTTGTAAAATGCAACAAACTTGGTAGCTAAATACAATATTTATTGAAAAGCTCTGTCATGGGGGCCACTCACCGCTAAGGCCACCTCTTCCTGGCTGCTCTGGGGATCAGCTCCCTCCAGGTGCTGCACCCCTCTGGCCGTCTCTCCACCCGCTGTCCTCTCTCATTCTAGGAGCTGCAGCTTCCTCTTCGTGATGCAGCCCTCCGGCCAATTCACTATGGTCCGCCCCTTCTGGGGTAGCAGTCTCTTTTGCAGCAAACTGTCCCAGGCAGGCTGCTGTCCACTGTCTGGTCTGTGCCCCTCCCCAGGGTCTGGTGGGGGAACCTGGGCCCACCCTCTACTCTGAGTCCCAGCTCAGGGACCCTCTCGCTGCCTTCCCCCTGAGCTTCACCTGCCTTCTGGTGTCCCACCTTCTCTGGGCTGGCCAGCCCCCAAACTCCCAACTGAAGGGCTCTGGCGTCTGTGGCCCCAAGCACCCCTCCTTTCCCCCAGGGAGTGACTGCACCTACTTCCCTGCAGCCCCCAGCTGCTCACAGCCCCTGGGCTATATACAGGCCGCTCCTGTTCCTGAGGCGCTCAGCCCCTCTCTAAGGAATCCCTGTTCCCTGGGTCATCCTCCAGGTGCAGCCTGGGCAGTTAATTGGCCCAGCTAGCCAACTTAGCCCCTTCTGGGCTTGTGGGGGCTGGGCACCCCCTCTCCAGGCCTTTCTTTCTCCCTGGGTTTCTGTTAAAAGCCCTGGGTTGGCCTTAACTACGCTGGGATCTGAAGGGCCCCCACTCATGCTCTCCGGGGGGTTCAGTTATGTCTTTTAACTGAAATCGTGGTGTGAGACCACCGCTGCTGGGTCTGTGGGAAAGACGCCTCTTTCACAGCAAACAGCAGAAAGGCTTCGCGGAGAAGCGGATGGAACCAAAAGCCTTGTGTTTAAAATAAAGCCAAACCCTGCTATATTTTATATATAAACACACATCCCCTCCCCCCTTTGTAAAACATGCCAGTGGAGGCTGTTCCAGGGGTTTAATATGTTCTAGCCCCTTCTCACAAGTGCTATGGCTTTTCCAAAGGGGCTGTGGCCTATTGCCCCCGTACCAGCCCCATACATCACAGGGGCCCCATGATAAGGGTGAGGGGGAGACCACAGCCCGCCTGGGATGTGTGATAGTTTTTGTGTAGCGAGGGGTCCCTGTAATTAGTGAGGGTCTCCCTCGTGTTTTGCTTTTGAAAATCCCCACTCTCTCCAGGAGCAGAGGTACCTTGCCAAGATGTGTCCATTCTGGTCTGTCGTTATTTCAGTGAGGATGCTATGGACGTGGTATTAACTCACTGGGACGTAACACGGTTTGTCATACGCCATGGCGACAATCTGATTGTTCCTTCTGCCCACAGGGACCCACGGGTAGGGAAAGTCCCCCGCCCCCCTGGTATTCTCTGATGTCTGTGTCTATATAAAATGACCCCCTCCAATTTTATCTAGACACAATATTTTTGGCACTGTATCTGAGAGTATTTTTGGCACTGTGATTAGGGAACAACCTCTCCCCCACCTCCCCCAATCCTCGCTACCCCCCAAGAGCAGAACAGGCAAAAGCACATCAGAGGATTTAATTGTAACTTTTCTACTCACAGGATCGTACGTTTGTGGCCCCCCTCAAGCAGTTCCGACTGGCTAGACACAGTTTTCTTCAAATGACCCAGTCATTCGGTTTGGGTGCTAACAGCTGGGGCGTAGCGAGAAATTCCAGTTCTTAGCTCCCCAGCTGATTTTAAAGGGGTGGCCTCAGGGATGCTGTTCTAGCCGTGTGGGTGTGTATTCCCACTAACCCCATCTCCCCAGCCCTTGGGAGAGCTATCCGTATGGTGACGTTCAAGCCGGTGTGCAGCAGGCACCATTTTGCTCCACACAGTGTGACTTCACATGTATAGTGTGTGCAAGATCACAATGCACGGAGAACACCATTTTGCTCTTCAAAACGACATCCTCCATGCACTCTGAAGTCCCAGGAGGAAATAGTTCATTAAAATGGGGTCATGATGTCAAAAAATTGGGAACCCCTGTGCTAGCCCATCTGGGTGTTGCACTGGGTGCCTCAGTTTCCCCATGGTGATGATGACATGGACTCACCTGTGTGTCAGGGGCGTTATATGACTGTTTGTAATATGGGCTGGGAGCCTTCGCTCTGTAAGAGCCAGGGATGATTGTCCACTCCCTCACCTCTCACATACTGGAACTCGAGAGGTGTGCTAATCATGCTGATGATAAATGCCTTGTAATGGGACATGAAATCCATTCCCAGCACTTGTTCCAGCTCCTTACATTGGCTGGTACGGAACGCTTTATAAACTCTGGTAACACACTGATGTAGAGAAAGGTGTTGTGGGCCATAAAATACTTCTACAGCTGTTATTAAAGTTCTGTTAAAATGCTTCACAGTCCATGCCTTGACTTCATCATTAATAACAAAATGGTGAATCTATGCTGCCTTCACAAACTGATAAAAATGCTTGTTTAAAAATTCTTTCCCCCAATCATACTGTAATTTTTTGGGCATGCGCCACTCATAAAAAATAGTTTTAAAGGCCTTAGATAGTTGATCTCTTGTCTTGTCTTTTAGTACTAAGGCCCAGCCATATTTAGCCAGAATATCTGTCACTGTTAAGATGTATTTAAAACCACTGTTGTGTTTGGAGACATGCTGCCTATTTGCCAGATCTGCCAACCATTGTGTATTCACCTCTGAAACAAGAGTAGGTGGTACCAGGCTGGCCCAAGAGGTCTCTTCACCCAGTCCAGGGCGACAGTTAGTCTGTTCCAGAATGAGTTAGTTGATTTTCCAGGGAAGAACCTGGGTCAGCCCGAGACTGCACGCTGGGAAATGGGAAACCCTCAAATGGCTGCCTGATCTGGAAGCTGGGTTGTTACCTGGCTTCTATTCAACGCTTCACCATGTTTTCTGGCTGCTTGGAAAAAAGGGTTCACCTCCCCTGCCAAAGTTCCCTACATTTCCAGGGAATACGTTTTCCTTAGCAGAGCATTCTGTGGAGATGTGACTGGTAGCTGTAAGGATGCCTGCTAATGTGAGTATAGCTGGGTCACAGTCACAATAAAATTTATTAACCATACAGTGAAACACAACATTTTTACAGCAGTCTAAGGACATCAGGGTGCTGCTATTACTGATTCAGGGCTGGTGCTGTCTTCAGTTTGTTCTTACTCAGTGTGTTCTCTTGAGCTCCATGTCTCAGGCATGAGCAAAAACACCTGATGCAAGACAAAGTCTTCCTCACAGGACTACCGATGTGTAGGTTCTCAAGGGTCTCTAGAAAGGAGTCGTCCAGCTGTTGAGAGATTTTCAGAAAAGAAACTCTGGTCAGCATCCTGTGTTAGATTTACACTGCAAGGTTTCTAGCCCTCAGTACCTCCTGCCCCCTCAATATTTTATGCTCTATTTATCTGCGTCTTGGCTCCATGGGTCAAATTGGTTGGAGAATCCCGGCCTCGTCCAAGGCCTCCTCCTCCTCCGTGGGTTCAGACAGATGGTGAGCATCACATTAGTCAGACGGCCTCACGATGGTTCGGTCTCCCGGTAGGGGTCTCTGGTGTCTCCACCAGTGGCTGGGCAGAGGGCGCCCCTTGACCTCCCCGGCCCCCCCTTCAGAACTGTTGCTGACGTAATGCTTTGCACTGTTGGCGCTAAAATGAATGTAGTAGTTGTCACGGGGGCGTTGAGGAATCACCTTTCCTCTCCATGTTGCCTCGATTCTGAAAACGTGCTCCTTAAACAAACTGCCTAGTGGAAGATCCTTCACTGGCGGGTTTTGAAAAGGAGGCTGGAGCCATCTGTCTGGGATGGGTTAGACACAACAAATCCTGCGTCTGGGCTGGGGGGTTAGACTAGATGACCCTTGACGACCCTACTAACCCTATCGGTCTCTGGTTTTATGGCCTCTTTCATATCTTGATGGCTTCTGGAACAGCCAGTAGAGATCAGCTTTCTGGCCTTGACACCCTCCCTGCTTGGTCTGAGGCTTGGCGGTCCCACAGCCCACAAGACCGCCAGTGTTTGGCTCACGTTCCAGAGCAGGCCTATGAGGATCAAGACTGCTTGGTGGAGGGGAGCTTGGTCAGGGAGCAGAAGGAATCAGGGGGTTGTCTCACCCCTGGAAGTAAAAACCAACATGTATGTTGCAGGCCCCTAGGGCAGGATCTCAGGAGACATCAGGGGTGTAATTTCCAGGCCCTTCCCAGTAGTGATAGGTCAAGGCAAGAGGAGGAGATACCACTGGAAGCTCCACCTGTGTCCCTCTGCACGTGCCCGGGGGCAGGGTCTGTGTCACCACAGGAAGATCCACCTGTGTCCCTCTGCACGTGCCCCGGGGCAGGGTCTGTGTCACCACCGGAAGATCCACCTGTGTCCCTCTGCACGTGCCCAGGGGCAGGGTCTGTGTCACAGTCTTAGAGCTGACTGGTCAGGGGTAGCACTTAGGGAGTGACTGACAGGATACACTTGCACTATTGGAGTGGGAAGAAATACAGGGCCCAGTGCTCTGCATGAACCCCAGCAAAGTGTCTGCAGGATCAGATCTGAAGGGAGGGATAACCCTGACCAACTCTCAGGGGAGACTCTCCAGCAGGGAGACGGGTTTGGCTGGGGAAGGGGGCTCATCTCTCGGGGAAGGACTGGGGGCCCATTGCTCCCAGCAGACATAGCTGTGGCTGGGGGAGTCACCTCTCACAGAAGTCCCGTTGCTCGCTGGCAGGGAGAGGGACTGGGTGATTTACTGAGTCTCTGCTTGGTCCCTAAGGCTTTCCCATTAAGTTTGCTTGAAATCCTGGAGATGTCTGTCATCACGACACCAGTGTCTCGTGGCTGTCCAGCTGCAGCTCTGGAGCAGTGCGGTTCCTGGGGTCTGAGCTTTCACTGTGCCAGGTCTGGCTCAGCCCAGCGTTGCTAGAGAAGCCTTCACCTGCCCGCCTGACGTGCCCAAGCCCCTCCTCCGACACGCTGCATGTGACATCGGCGACCCAGGCATAGGGATTATTAAACCTCAACCTACAAACCTCAGCCAAGAAAAGAATTAAATACACGAGGCGCTTGCATGGGATTCTTGCTACATGACACGCTGGCTGGTGGGAACATTGCTCTTGGTTACAGGTTGCAAAACTGTTACAAGGGAGCCAGTGTAAGGGGCTGGAACGAGTGCTGGGAATGGATTACAAGGCATTTATCATCAGCATGATTAGCACCCCGCTCGGGTGCCACTATGTGAGCGGTGAGGGTGTGGACAATCATCCCTGGCTCTTACAGAGCGAAGGCTCCCAGCCCATGTTACAAACAGTCATGTAATGCCCCGACACACAAGTGAGTCCATAGCATCATCACCATGTTAGGTGGGGAAACTGAGGCACCTAGTGCACCATTTTAATGTACTATTTCCTCCTGCGACCTCAGTGTGCATGGAGGATGTCGTTTTGAAGAACAAAATGGCGTCCTCTGCCCAGTGTGACCGCATACATTCGGTGTGTGTGAGGTCACACTGGGTGGAGGATGCCATTTTTGTACAGCATAATGGTGTCCTCCATGCACTGTGATCTTGCATGCACCATACATGTGAGGTCATGCTGTGTGGAGGAAAATGGTGTCTGCTGCACTCTAGGGATTGTTAGGACCACTTCTGCTGATGGTGCGACCCCATTTGGGGTCACAACCCACAGTTGGGAACAGCAGGTCTAGCGCAAACACAAGTTATTGCTTTGATAGAGTTCTCATCTGCAGGATAATTCCCTCCACTGCAGGAATTCCAGATGGAGTCTCTGGCCAGTGTTTGCATGTGGGCAGACTGGATACGCCAGTAGTTCCCTTTCTGGCCCTATAAACTATCCAGGATAGGAAGACTCCAAGGCACCAGAATGCCTCCCACTCTCAGGCCAGGTTGCAGCCTCCACCCTACTCCTAGCAGCAGGAAGTGCATTTGTGTGGGAGGATGGGACACAGAGATCTGCCGCTCCACGTCCATCATCGGAAGCTCCCAGCTTCATCGATCCAGCGTGGTGCCATCATACAGCTGAGCAAGCACAAGGTGAGATGGAAACAGCTTGGCACGACCCCTGCCAGACAATCCCATTCGCTGAGGAGCTTTGTTCCACAGGACTCACCTCATATTCCCAATCAAAGGCATCCTGCGGCATGCAACTTGCCCAGTGGCCTTCTGGTCACGGGTCCTGTCAGTGCAGCGCCTGCAACAGCTACTTAGCTACATAAGCATGTCTCTGAGCAAGGTGAGGCTGTCTCTGCCCTGCTGAGCAATCACACAACATGGAAACAGAGTCGTGACTGTCCGATACTGCAGCCACCTCCCGCATCTTACACCACAACAGCAGCTGCTCCGCACACCCCTGGGAGCCCGAGCAGGCCCAGAGGCTGAGGGATCAAGACAGTCATGAGCCTGGAGCTTGTGCTCAGTAGGTGGTACCAGGCTGGCCCAAGAGGTCTCTTCACCCAGTCCAGGGCTACAGTTAGTCTGTTCCAGAATGAGTTAGTTGATTTTCCAGGGAAGAACCTGTTGAGCTGGTGACCAGAGCCAGGTGGGAGAGCTGGTCTGATGACAGGTCAGCCCGAGACTGCACGCTGGGAAATGGGAAACCCCCAAATGGCTGCCTAGGAAGGATACTGCAGTACTGCAGAAAGGGATCTGGGGGTCATAGTGGATCACAAGCTAAATAGGAGTCGACAGTGTAACGCTGTTGCAGAAAAAGCGAACATCAGTCTGGGATATGTTAGCAGGCGTGTTGTAAGCAAGACACGAGAAGTGATTCTTCCGCTCTGCTCCACTCTGATTAGGCTTCAACTGGAGCATTGTGTCCAGTTCTGGGTGCCACATTTCAAAAGGATGTGGACAAATTGGAGAGTCCAGAGAAGAGCGAAAAAATTGAGGGAGGGGGAGGTGCTGATCGGTGGGACTACTGGTGGGCAGGAGGCATTTGGGGGAGGAGGGGGCGGCTACCCACCGTTTTTTTCCCTATGGGTGCTCCAATCCTGGAGCATCCACAGAGTCTGCGCCTATGGGTGCTGGAGGTTATAAGATTGGGGTATGTTATCCATTTTATCTTCCTCCCCTATGCCCACTCCCCTTCCCCATTCCTCTTCAGGGACCCCTCTCACAAATATCTCTTAAAGCAAGAAGTCTACTCCCTTCTGTGAACAGGAACTGGTTCCAGTTTAGCACGGAGGGAGGAGTGTTTTACTCCAGCTACTTTCTGGTCCCAAACAAGAATGGAGGGTGGAGACCAATCTTAGATCTAAGACTCCTAAACAATTTTATGAAATCACAGAAAATTCAGGATGGTGACTGGCAGCTGTAATTCCATTATTAGAACTGGGGGATTGGTTTTTAGTCCTTGAACTTCAGGATCACCGTTTTCATATCACGATTCACCCATCTCACAAATGGTTCCTGTGTTTTTTGGTAGGTCAGGATCACTTTCAGTATCAAGTGCTTCCATTAGGCCTTTCATCTGCCTCAAGAGTGTTCTCAAAAGTATTGGCAAGTGATCGCAGCTTCCCTTCGACAGCTGGGGATAATCATACCTCGATGCCTGGCTACTCAAGGGCAGATCTTACAGTGAGGTTTTTGCCTTCATCAAGATGATGAGATCCCTAGTCTGCGAGTTCGGTTTGCAGCTCAACATCGAGAAATCTACTCTGAGCCTGGTTCAAAGAACAGAGTTCATAGGTGCCTCCTTACATGCAATAGCAGTCAGGGCTTATCTTCCCTCCAACAGATTCTCAGTGTTAGCAAAGCTCATCTCAAAAATTGAAATTAGTCCACAGACATCAGTAAGAAGTTATCGTCAGTTACTCGGACACATGGCAACTTTCAGCTTTGTGATGTCATATGTCAGGCTCCACCTTCAATGTTTACAGGACTGGCTATACTCCAAACAAACAGTCTGGACAAGTTGGTGTCAGTCCTTCATCAGGTACGAGACTTTCTGTTGGTGGAAAGACTCAGAAAAGTCTGTGTGGGGATTCCATTTGTTCAACCTCCTCCTTCTACTGCCATAATGACAGAGGCAGCCCTGATGAGTTAGGGGAGTGCATTTGGGATGGCACGCCACTCAGGGCAAATGGTCTGCGCAAGAGGCATAGCTACACGTCAACCTCCTCGAGCTAAGGGCAGTCAGGAATGCCTGAAACCACTTTTTGCCTTTAATCAGAAACCGGTCCATAAAGATCCTGACAGACAACATATCGTGCATGTTCTATATCAACTGACAAGGAGCAGCCAGTTCCTCTTCCCTTTGTGACAAAGTAGTAAAGCTCTGGAACTGGTGCATAGCCAACTGCATCCTTATTTCATCCGCTTATCTGCCAGAGATACAAAACAGGATAGCCAACGACCTCACCAGTCACTTCTCCAGGATTACAAATGGGAGTTGGATTCTCAGTCAAATCTTTCTGGCTTGGGGAGTTCCAGAAACAGACCTCTTTGCTGCTGTGACCAACAGGAAATGCAAACACTTTTGCTTGAGCGGGAGATTGGGCCCTCTCTCTTTGAGAGACACCTTCCTCATTCCATGGACCAGAGGCCTTTTATATGTGTTTCCTCCAAAGCCCCTGATTCTGAAAGTGATAAACAAGATCAACAAAAAGAACCAAGAGCACTTGTGGCACCTTGGAGACTAACAAATCTCGTAATCAGTTAAGGTGGGTTATTGTCAGCAGGAGAAAAAAAAACTTTTGTAGTGATAATCAGGATGGCTCATTTCCAACAATTGACAAGAACGTGTGAATAACAGTAGGGGGAATAGTTCTACTTTGTTTAATGACCCATCCACTCCCAGTCTTTATTCAAGCCTAATTTAATGGTGGCCAGTTTGCAAATTAATTCCAATTCAGCAGTTTCTCATTGGGGTCTGGTTTTGAAGTTTTTTTGTTGTATTATTGCCACTTTTAGGTCTGTAACTGAGTGACCAGGAGTTTTTATAATTCTTGATGTCTGATTTGTGTCCATTTATTCTTTTGCATAGAGACTGTACATTGGCCAAACCGGACAGTCTCTACCCAAAAGAATAAATGGACACAAATGAGACGTCAAGAATTGTAACATTCAAAAACCCGTCGGAGAACACTTCAACCTCCCTGGTCACTCAATTACAGACCTAAAAGTTGCAACAGTACAACAAAAAAACAGACTCCAACGAGAAACTGCAGAACTGGAATTAATTTGCAAACTGGACACCATTAAATTAGGCTTGAATAAAGCCTGGGAGTGGATGGGTCATTACACAAAGTAGAACTATTCCCCCTACTGTTACTCACACCTTCTTGTCAACTCTTGGAAATGGGCCATCCTGATTATCACTAGAAAAGTTTTTTTTCTCCTGCTGACAATAGCCCACCTTAACTGATTACTCTTGTTATAGTTGGTATGGCAACACCCATTTTTTCATGTTCTCTCTGTGTGTGTATATATATATATCTTCCTATTGTATTTTCCACTGCATGCATCCAATGAAGTGGGTTTTAGCCCACGAAAGCTTATGCTTAAATAAATTTGTTAGTCTCTACGGTGCCACAAGTACTCCTCATTCTTTTTGCTGATACAGACTAACATGGCTGCCACTGTAAAACAAGATCAAGCACAACAAAGCCTGGATCATATTAATAGTCCCAATGTGCCCCAGACAGATCTGGTATTCTGACCTGATTCTCCTAGCCTGTTAGGCAATCAGCCTTCCATCCATTCCACATGTTCTTTCCCAAGATGCTGGTTGGATTCTTCACTCCACCTGAAGATTCTTCATCTCAAACCTTGGCTCCTTGATGGTTCATGGGAATAGAGTCTACTTGTTCTAAGGAGGTACAACAGATATCATTGAACAGTCGGAATGATTCCAGGAAGATACACTTATCTCCTCAAGTGGGAAAGGTTCAGCCTTTGGTGTGTCCAGAGAAGTGTTCCATCTGCTCACTTTCCCTTCTTTATCATTCTTGAGTACCTCTTAGAGCTAAAAAAACCAGGATTATCTATGAGCAGCCTTTCTTTCCCCAGTGGAGGGAGTCTCACTCTTCGCTTATCCTAAATTGTAAGGTTTCTCAGAGGATTACAGAACCTGTTCCCACATTTTAAGGAACCCACTCCTATCTGGGATTTGAATTTAGGATTTAGATGCCTTATATGCCCTCTCTCTGAGCCAATGGCTACTTCGTCCCTCATTAATTTGTCTCTGAAGACAGCCTTTTTGGTGGCTATCACCTTTGTTCAAAGGGTTGGGAAAATAGGGGCTCTAATGGACCCACCATTTACAGTATTTTTCAAGGACAAAGTTTTGTTGTGTCCATGCCCTAAACTTTTCCCCAGGATGTCGTCCAAGTTTCACATCAGCTAGGTTATCCATCTGCCCATTCAGACTGTGTGTGGCTATTGTGGATAGGTCTGATGGTTCAGCAATTTCCACCCACAGACACTCCTGGTGGATTTTTGATTGTATGATATTATGCTATGAAACAACCTCCTTCTAGGGGTTTGGCCCATTTCACATGATCTCTGTCTACATCTCTAGTATTACTCAAGAATGTTCATATTCGGGACATTTGTAAGCCCGCCACTTGGACATCCATCCATACCTTTTCCAAGCATTGTGCAGTGGACCAGTCTTCTAGATTGGATGCTGCTGTTGGAAATGCAGTCCAAAGCCCCCCTGCCCTCCAGCTGAGAGTACTACTCAATAGTGACCTGAAGTGGAGCACCCATAGGACACTGCTCAAAGAAGGAGAGGATGCTCACCTTCTGCAGTAACTGCAGTTCTTTGAGCTGTGAGTCCCTATGGGTGCTGCACTACCTGCCCTCATTCCCCTCGGCTTTGGGGTTTCCTCTGGGGATTTTGCAGTACAGAAGGAGGAGGGTGGTTCACCAGCCCTGCTCTCTATAGCTTTGGAGCAGGACATGAGGAAGCATAGTGCCTATCCGGGTCTGAGGACACAAGAAGTGGAGCACCCATCGGGACACACATCTTGAAGAACTCCAGTTACTGTGAACGGTGAGTAACCTCTGCTTTCCAAAGCCAGCTTGCTGAGCAGACATGGGAGGTCTTGGGCCAGCACTCTGAGAGGAGCAGAGTTTGGTTTGGGTCTTTGATTCCTTTGGTGCCTAATCCTGCTCTACGTGGAGAGCTTCCTGAGAGGTGCTCAGCTCCCACGGGTTTTACAGGCAGTGAGGGCACTTTACCCACTGAGGGATAAAGCCCAGACTGAGCAACAGGTGGAAGCAGTGGGGGTGATTATCTCAGTGCGCGGTGGGAGACTGCACTTTCTGCTGCTACCCTGGAAGCCCTTACTAGCCAGTTTGGCTTCTGGAGCATGTTTCCAAACGAGGTTAGAGATCCTGTTTTCTGCTGGAGGCTGCTGCAATAGGGCAGGAATTAGAGGGACAAATAGCAGTGATCTTAAAGCAATCCACACTGCTGTCCCAGCCACGGGTTCACCCCAGCTCTGCCGGTGCCCCTCAGTCCTGACCAGCCTTGGGCTCGCCCCCGCCTGTCCAGCCTTGGGCTCCTCTCGCAGCTCTGCCAGTGCCCCTCAGTCCTAACCCACCACCCCCGGCCTGTCCAGCCTTGGGCTCCTCTCACAGCTCTGCCGGTGCCCCTCAGTCCTGCCCCACCGCCCCCTGCCTGTCCAGCCTTGGGCTCCTCTCGCAGCTCTGCCAGTGCCCCTCAGTCCTGACCCACCGCCCCCGGCCTGTCCAGCCTTGGGCTCCTCTCGCAGCTCTGCCAGTGCCCCTCAGTCCTGACCCATCACCCCCGGCCTGGCCAGCCTTGGGCTCCTCTCGCAGCTCCGCCGGTGCCCCTCAGTCCTGACCCACTGCTCCCGGCCTGTCCAGCCTTGGGCTCCTCTCGCAGCTCTGCCAGTGCCCCTCAGTCCTGACCCATCACCCCCGGCCTGGCCAGCCTTGGGCTCCTCTCGCAGCTCTGCCGGTGCCCCTCAGTCCTGCCCCACCGCCCTCGCCTGTCCAGCCTTGGGCTCCTCTCGCAGCTCTGCCGGTGCCCCTCAGTCCTGACCCACTGCCCCCGGCCTGTCCAGCCTTGGGCTCCTCTCGCAGCTCGGCTGGTGCCCCTCAGTCCTGCCCCACCGCCCCCGGCCTGTCCAGCCTTGGGCTCCTCTCACAGCTCTGCCAGTGCCCCTCAGTCCTGACCCACCACCCCCGGCCTGTCCAGCCTTGGGCTCCTCTCGCAGCTCTGCCGGTGCCCCTCAGTCCTGACCCATCACCCCCGGCCTGGCCAGCCTTGGGCTCCTCTCACAGCTCTGCCGGTGCCCCTCAGTCCTGCCCCACCGCCCCCGGCCTGTCCAGCCTTGGGCTCCTCTCACAGCTCCGCCGGTGCCCCTCAGTCCTGACCCACCGCCCTCGCCTGTCCAGCCTTGGGCTCCTCTCGCAGCTCCGCCGGTGCCCCTCAGTCCTGACCCACCACCCCCGGCCTGTCCAGCCTTGGGCTCCTCTCACAGCTCCGCCGGTGCCCCTCAGTCCTGCCCCACCGCCCCCGGCCTGTCCAGCCTTGGGCTCCTCTCACAGCTCCGCCGGTGCCCCTCAGTCCTGCCCCACCGCCCCTGGCCTGTCCAGCCTTGGGCTCCTCTCACAGCTCTGCCGGTGCCCCTCAGTCCTGACCCACTGGCCCCTGCCTGTCCAGCCTTGGGCTCCAGCTCTGTTGGTGCTTCTCAGCCCAAGTCACAGCCTCCCTTGCAGTTCCAGCCCTGGCCGTCCCCCCCCCCCCCCCAGCCCTGCCAATGCACTTCAATCTTAATCTGAAACCCCACCCCGTTCTAGTCCGGAGCGTGTTCCTGGCCCTGCAGTTGCACCTCAGTCCTGACCACCTCTTTCAGTTCTGGGCCCTTCACTCATTTCTCTGCTGATGCTTGATCTTGCCCCCTTCCCCTGCTGCCGCTGTCCTGGGCCTGCTTGGAACAGCATCAAACAAATGTTCTAGTTCACTGGCACCCATTGAATTTTCAGGTGTAATACAGACCAAGATTTGATCCCAAGTCTCTAGAGGGGAATATAAACAACCGCTGAAATCATTGATAAAACTGCCATTGACATCAAACATCCAGGACTGCACTTTTGATCCCCAAACACAATACTGCTTTGAGCGGCTTTGAAATCCTTCCCTTTGGAAGAGATGTCACATGAAAAGGGGAGCCGATGGCAGTTGGAATCCACTGTTTTATGGGCACCAGATGCTGACCATATCCCCTGTGCTTCCTGGCCCCAGCTTGGCATTCCACGCACTTCCGATTTAATTCCCTGTGCCCAGCCATTCATTTGTTTTAGGGATTAGAAGAATTAGAGGAAAGACATGGACCCTTTCTCTAGAATTAGGAGAAGCTAATTCTGCTCACGCTTGCTCACAGCCCCAGGTGGTTCTGGTTTCAAGATGGATGCTTGTTTTTCTCATCATGCCACTTCCAGCCTCAAAATATGTAATGGGAGAGGGGCTGAATTCTTAATGCAGAGCTGCCTTCAGAAACGTTAGGGTCGAGGGTTCTGGGGCTTGTTAACTATGGTGATCTCTGAGCCCTGCTTCCCCTGCCATGAGCCCTCTGAAGAGCAATGAATGCTGAATATGCATTCTTAGCTCCCTCCCAAGTGATGCTGGAGTTCCAGTTTCTCTAATCACATCATGCACACAATGTTTCCCACCATCTAATTGCAACACTAGGGACCCTCTGTTCATAAAGTCAGTACAAAAAAGGGTCTGTAGGAAGAGTGGATGAAGCACTTCTCTTACTCTCGCAGTTCTTCCTTGGGCAGCTTGTTACTTGTGGGTCAGAGCTGAGTTCACTCAGCCCTGGTCAGATTTATACCAGTGAGGAATGTGGCTGTTACTACTCACATGACTAGTGCCCCGTGAGTTTGCATGGCCAGGAGAGTCCGTGTATATGGACATACAGCTCACTGGTAATCGTTGATATATATATATTGCCAGAGCACTAGGGGCCCAACTCAGAGCCTGGGGCCCCTTGTGCTTGCTGCTGTACAAACGCATAACAAACGGTACCTGCCCCAAGGAGCTTCCAGGCTAAGAGCCCTTCTCCAGCCAGACTGTTCTCCCCACCTTGTTCTTGCTGTTCCTGAGATACAAGGCAACCATATGCCCCAGGAATGCAAGGAGGAGGCATGAGGCTGAAGGCCAGGTGTTTTCTCCATCACTGACAGTGTGGGAAGTTGTCCCACTTCAGCCCGGGGGGCCTGGCATGTATAAATGACCTGACACCCCGGACTGGGTTATTTTGCTTGCTAATGCCAGTTGAAAAGTATTTTAACATTTAAAAAAATCTTTTTAACCAGCCCTAATAATTCCATGTAAAAAAGAGAGGATCTGTGCAAATAATCCCCTTAGTCTGCTGCAGCCATCCCATTCCCTGCGTGCCTCTGCTCCTGGCCCAAAGCGGGGCCTGCTTTTGCTGCGTCCATGGCCTGCCTTTCCTGATTAGACTCATTCGCCTAATTTACTCCATGCAAACTACTCAGAGGGGGCTTGATCCTGAACATGCTGACCACCCTCATCTCCCATTGATTTCAAGGACATTGACCCTTGATGGCCCAGAGCTCATTACGTGCAGTAACCCCTCAGACACAAGCCTCCACCACATCTTTGACCTCGTTGGGTGAGCCGCAAGCAAGTGGATCCCGGTCAGCTTTTCGTGCTGGAAGTGTGAGGCTCGTGGCCTTTGTGAAGATCCACATGGTTTATACTCAGTGAAGCTCAGAGATTTTAAACATCACACCATCATGTGCTGCTGCTGCTGCTGAACAGCAAACCCGGCTCAGATGAAAAGGGGTTGAGATTAAAGGTGTTTCCCAGCACTTCAGTCCCAGCAGAGCAGCCATCAATACAATGGAGGAGCTATTGGAAAGAGGGAAATGCCAGCATGGTTCATCCTGGCACAAATGTCATGGAAAGAGGCAATTGGCAGTTCATCTTGGCACAGACATCATGGAAAGAGGAGTGTGTTGCCCCGGCCAAAGGGCTGCTCTGGTGTTTAAATCAATGTGTTTTGGCGCGTGGGTCGGAATGCGAGATGGGGAGGGGCTGGTTGGCTCGGGGACTGAGAAGGGGAGAATAGAGACGTCCATCTCTTGGCCGCCCTTTCCAAAGCCACCCTAGACAGTGGTGACGAGAGTGGAGTGATTGTTCCTTCCTAAATGGAGCACTTTGCATTTGTCCTCATTGAATTTCATCCTATTTACTTCAGACCATTTCTTCAGTTTGTCCAGATCACTTTGAATTTTAATCTTATCCTCGAAAACACTTGCAACCCCTCCCAGCTTGGTATCGTCCGCAAACTTTATATGTGTACTCTCTATGCCATTATCTAAATCATTGATGAAGATATTGAACAGAACCGGACCCAAAAGTGATCCCTGTGGGACTCCACTCGTTATGCCCATCCAGCATGGCTGTGAACCACTGATAACTACTCTCTGGGGATGGTTTTCCAACCAACTTTGCGCCCACCTTATAGTAGCTCTATCTAGGTTGTATTTCCCTAGTTTGTTTATGAGACGGTCATGTGAGACAGCATCAAAAGCTTTACTAAAGTCAAGACATGCCACGTTTACCACTTCCCCCCATCCACAAGGCTTGTTACCCTGTCAAAGAAAGCTATCAGGTTGGTTTGACACAATTTGTTTTTGACAAATCTATGCTGTTACTTATCACATTATCTCCTCGATGTTTGGAAACTGATTGCTTAATTATTTGCTCCATTATCTTTCCGGGTACAAAAGTTAAGCTGACTGGTCTGTAATTCCCTGGGTTGTCCTTATTTCCCTTTTTATAGATGGGCACTAGATTTTCCCTTTTCCAGTCTTCTGGAATCTCTTCAGTTTTCCATGACTTCTCAAAGATAATTGCTAATGGCTCAGATAATTGCTAATCTCCTCAGTCAACTCCCTGAGTATTCTAGGATGCATTTCATCAGGCCCTTGTGACACGAGACATCTAATTTGTCTAAGTAATTTTTAACTTGTTCTTTCCCTATTTTAGCCTCTTCTGATCCTACCTCATTTTCACTGGCATTTACTATGCTAGCCATCCAATCGCCACCAATCTTCTTGGTGAAAACCGAAACAAAAACGTCATTAAGCACCTCTGCCATTTCCACATTTTCTGTTTTTATTCCCCTCCCCCATTGAGTAACCGGCCTACCTTGTCCTTGGTCTTCCGCTTGCTTCTAATGTATCTGTAGAACGTTTTCTTGTTACCCTTTATGTCTCTAGCTAGTTTGATCTCGTTATGTGCTGTGGCCTAATTTTGTTCCTACATACTTGTGTTAATTGTTTATATTCATCCTTTGTAATTTGACTTAGTTTCCACTTTTTGTAGGACTGTTTTTTGATTTTTAGATCACTGAAGATCTCCTGGTTAAGCCAGCATGGTCTCTTGCCATACATCCTATCTTTTCTACGCAGTGGGATACTTTGCTCTTGTGCCCTTAATAGTGTCTCTTTGAAAAATGGCCAACTGTCTTCTATTGTTTTTCTGCTTAGACTTGTTTCCCATGGGATCTTACCTACCAACTCCCTGAGTTTGCTGAAGTTGCCTTCTTGATATCCACTGTTTTTATTTTGCTGTTCTCCCTCCTACCATTCCTTAGAATCATGGTGTCAAGTATCAGAGGGGTAGCCGTGTTAGTCTGGATCTGTAAAAGCCGACAAAGAGTCCTGTGGCATCTTATAGCCTAACAGACTTATTGGAGCATGAGCTTTCGTGGGCGAATACCCACTTTGTCATGAACTCTATCATTTCAAAACAACAACAATGAAGAGTCCTTGTGGCACCTTAGAGACTAACAAATCTATTTGGGCGTAAGCTTTCGTGGGCTAAAACCCACTTCATCAGATGAATACATTTGTTAGTCGCTAAGGTGCCAAAAGGACTCCTCGTTATTTTTGATGATACAGATTAACTCCGCTACCGCTCTGAAATCTATCATTTCATGATCACTTTCACCCAAGCTGCCTTCCACTTTCAAATTCTCAACCAGTTCCTCCCTATTTGTCAAAATCAAATGTATAACAGCCTCTCCCCTGGTAGCTGTCTCCACCTTCTGAAATAAAAAAATTGTCTCTGATACATTCCAAGAATTTATTGGATAATCTGTGCCCTGCTGTGTTATTTTCCCAACAGATGTCTGGGTAGTTGAAGTCCCCCATCACCACCAAGTCCTGTGCTTTGGATGATTTTGTTAGCTGTTTAAAAAAAGCCTCATCCACCTCTTCTTCCTGGTTAGGTGGTCTGTAGTAGACCCCTACCATGACATCACCCTTTTTACCCCTTTCATCCTTACCCAGAGACTTTCAACAAGTCTGTTTCCTATTTCCATCTCAACCTCAGGCCAAGCATACACATTTTTAATATATAAGGCAACACCTCCTCCCTTTTTTCCCTGCCTGTCCTTCCTGAGCAAGCTATATCCTTCTATACCAATATTCCAGTCATGCGTATTATCCCACTAGGTCTCTGTGATGCCAACTATGTCATAGTTGTGTTTATTTACTAGCATTTTGAGTTCTTTCTGCTTATTCGCCATACTTCTTGCATTAGTATACAGCCATCTAAGACCTGGTCTACACTAGGGGCGGGGGTTCGAACTAAGGTACGCAAGTTCAGCTACGCGAATAGCGTAGCTGAACTCAAAGTACCTTAGTTCGAAGTACTTACCCGTCCTCACGGCGCGGGATCAAAGTCCGCGGCTCCCCCGTCGACTCCGCCACCGCCGTTCGCGCAAACTCCAAACCTTCCCCCAAATTCCAAACCTTCTCCCAGGTCTCCATGTTCTTGACTTACCTGAGGGCTTTGGTCATCTGCCCCTCTTCAAACCTAGTTTAAAGCCCTCCTCACTAGGTTAGCCAGTCTGTATCCAAATATGCTCTTTCCCTTACTTGACAGATGGACCCATCTCTGCTTATCAGTCCTTCTTCCTGGAACAGCATCCCGTGGTCAAGGAAGCTGAAGCCCTCCTGGTGACACCATTCTTGAAGCCAGGCATTTGCCTCCAGGATGCATCTGTTTCTGCCAGGGCCCCTATCCTTGACTGGAAGGATTGATGCCCATCAACAACCCGGATGGACTCCCAGCAAGAGATGCACCTCTTGAAGCCTGGAGAGCCTGGCATACCCTGGGGCAATGGTTATTGTGAAAGGGGAAGGTTCCACCCTCCTTAAAGGGAAAAGGGATCAAGAGAAATCCCCCCATAACCACTTACTAAAATAAATAAAGAACATAATATAATAAAGATAACTAGACTACGTTGTAGCCTTCAAGTAGTAAGGCACACTAACACTCCATCTCGGGCTGAGGCAGTTGAGAAGGACCTGAGAATGATTCATCCAAGCTGCCTTACATAGCCTAGGAGCAGGGCACGAGAAAGCGTAGGGAGCATGCATGGGCTGAACGGGCAGTACTGCCGAAAATCTCTGATGTAAGGCGCCAAGGGCGTGAGCACACCACAAGTAGGGCACCCACAGGACACTACTTGAAGAACACATTGTTCCAGGACATTCCTGATCTTTATGTACTTTGCATGGGCAACAGGTGAGGAGCAAACATGGCTAGGTGCCTAGACACTACGAGGATAGGGACAGAAATGCCTGGATAGATAGGACGCTAAACAATTGCAACAGAGCTGCTTACTACTCGCTCTTAAAGTTTAGTAAAATTGGTCACGTTCTTTACAGATAATTGTATGCTTTGTAGTTTAATTTGGGTATGTCTAGCTCATATGGAGTCGGATAGATTTCAAACTGGTACTCTATGGAATCCGTAATTAAATTATGGTAGGATCAGTTTAACTCCACTCACTGCCTATTGGTAAGGGTGGTAATCCTACCCTCCTTCCAAGCTCTTGTACAAAGTTTTTAAAGGGCTTCAGTAGGAGTGATGGCCACATGTACCTAAATCTATATACGCTATAGCAGTAGTTCTCAACCTTTTGTACCAGTGACCTCTTTCACATAGCAAACCTCTGAGTGCGACCTCCCCCCGTATAAATTAAAAACACTGTTTTATATATTTAACACCATTATAAATGCTGAATGCAAAGTGGGGTTTAGGGTGAGGCTGACAGCTTGCGGCCCCCCATGTAATAACCTTGCGACCACCGGTTTGAGAACCCCTGTGCTATAGTATGTTTGCTGACCTTTAAAATCCATCCTCTTTTGTGGGGTAAATACTACTGATAGGGTCCTACCAAATTCACGGTTCATTTTGGTCAATTTCACAGTCATAAGATTTAAAAAATCATAAATGTCATGATTTCAGGAAATTTCACAGTGTTGTAACTGTAGGGGTCCTGACCCCAAAGGAGTTGTGGTGGGGGGGTCGCAAGGTTATTGTAGGGGAGCTTGCAGCACTTCTACCCTTATTTCTGGGCTGAGCTGGTGGCTGGAGAGTGGCGGCTGCTGGCTGGGAGCCCAGCTCTGAAGGCAGAGTCGCCGCCAGCAGCAGCGCAGAAGAAAGAATGGCAGGTATGGTATTGCCACCCTTACTTCTGTGCTGCTGCCTGCAGAGCTGGACCCTTGATCAGCATCCACCACTCTCCGGCCACCCAGCTCTGAAGGCAGCAGCACAGAAGGAAGGATGGCACGGTATGGTATTGCCACCCCTACTTCTGTGCTGCTGCTGGTGGGGTGCTGCCTTCAGAGGTGGGCACCCGGCCCACAGCCACTGCTCTCCAGCCGCCGAGCTCTGAAGGCAGCGCAGAAGTAAGAGTGGCAATTCCGTGACCCCCCTAAAATAACCTTGTGAGCCCCTTTTGAGTCAGGACTCCCGGTTTGAGAAACACTGGTCTCCTTGTGAAATCTCTATAGAATAGTGTAAAAGTACACAAAGGACCAGATTTCATGGGAGGAGACCAGATTTCACGGTCCATGATGCGTTTTTCATGGCTGTGAATTCGGTAGGGTCCTAACTATTGAATAACACTGAGCCCTGAGATCATCCAGGAAAGGAAGTATCTTGAAAGGGGCTTTAGGCACTGACCCTTTCTGAGCTCCCAGATGAGTATGGAGTTGCAGGCGCCCCTATCACGAGCAGGTCTGGTTTGTTCCATTTGACCTGTATTCATGACAGATGTGCATACTCTCCTGGCTCTGGTATTTAACAGAAAGACACAATGAACTATGGGCAGCTGCTTTTATTCTGGAGCAGTAAGTTCATGTTAAAACAGCTTTGCTGTTTCATGTACATCTCAAATATATTTTTCTATGGTCATCACAGACAAGAGACCCCCATAGGGATGGGACTAATTTATTAAATATTTGGCAGATGACAGAACATGGCTTCCAGTTTACAGATTTATATTAGACACATTCCCAACATGTACAGAATCTCGTTTTTAACATTTATTTATGGAACACCCACACAGACATGCACTCACACCCACCCACGCGCATGGATTTATTACACACACACACACACGTAAATTTGAAATAGTACAGTCATTCCACAGCAGTCTCGAATCCCAAGGCAGATTTCTATGCAGTACATGGAAGAAAAGGGTGTGGTCCCTGCCAGCTCTGCTTGTGGCCACCAGACCGGATGTGAATGAGCCTGGCTTTGTTTTACATGTAGGGGCTGCAAGTTGGCAGGGTCTCTGAAGGAACTGGACATCCACTGAGCACACATATGCTGAACTCTGTATGAGTTGCTGAAGCCAATTTTCTTCCTTTTATACATCATTGACATAGTAATTTTATGTGGAAAATAGCATGAGGGAGACTCACATCTGAGAGTACGCTGCTCCCAGTGCTACCTGCCAGTGCAGACTACGCTAGCTGTGTCATGAAACTCCAGCTTCTGCTACCCAGGACTAACAGGGAATTCACCTCCCCAACAAACACGAGGTGATATTGGCTGACGAACCCACAATTCCATCACAGAGCTGAAAAGTTTAGCTAGGTCCAAAACCCGGTGCGTTTTAAAAGGCAGTTCCCTTCCCTTGTGCAATGCTGTGCAGGGAGCCGCGTCAGCTCTGGCTTTCCTCACGGCATCGTTGCTGTGGTAGGCCCCGCCCAGACAGCTGTTCTATAGACATTTCCATGGTAACACTCATCGCATGCTGCTGTACTGGTTCCACACCTCACTGCAGGGCTCCCTCCACAGCAGGCCATGCCGCAGGGGGATGCACTAATCCCTGCCCTTGGAACGGCGACCGTTTTGCCCAGCTCGAGAATGGTTTTCTTTTTAAGCCTGTAGTAAGATGCACTGCATAAAGCCAAAGGAATTTTCCTTCCTTAGTTAAACAGCACAATGCACGAGCCTCCGTGGGTTACTTGGAACATTTTATCACTGAATGTGACAGGCTGGGTGGCTGAGCTGAGCTGAGCGGACAAGGTGGTGCTCAAAGCGCACACAAAGCTGTGTGTTCGGGTGTTCTCTCCCATCGCCAGGAAGGACGAGGCATCTGGGGCAGCTGAACCAGGGGACGGTGGGGGCAAGCAACAGAAACATTGTGGGGGCTGATCTATATTTCTGCCCACACACATCATTCCACACACATCCCCCTGCAATCCCTCCACCCCCCCAAAGCGAGCTTCCGCCACCTGTGGGAGGCATAATCTCCTAGCCACATCTCAGCCAGTTACAATCCTCAGACCAAGCGACAATTAATTGGGAGGCTTAGGCACAGCTGTTGTCTTTATGCTGCAGTTCTGCATTGTGGACATACCTTCCGGTCACCTTCACTGCACCTGTTTACACATAGCATAGTCCTCAGTCTGCACTACTACATACAGTGGCTGAGCCGTCACTGGAGATGGCCTCTTCTTTAAGAAGTCACCACACTATCCATGTCAAACACAAGAATTGGGGGCAGAGCCCAACATCCAGCAATGAAGTTTCAGCCCCAAGAGCATGTTCAAGCATCCCTTACAAACAGAGCAGAGCAGGGACAAACTGTACTTTCTATGTACGGCACTTCGGAGGGGTCATTTCTTAGAGAACAGAAGTAGGCCAGACTGCAGAGGTAACATGCACTTGGGTACAGACGGGGAGCCCAAGGCCCCACCACACGCAGAGGTTGCCATAGGGCTGCTGTTGCCACCCTATGGCAGTGCATTGTGAAGACAAGAAGGGGTCCATTTGCCCCCCTTCCACACAAAAAAACTCCTTCACTGTTTTGTACAGTATTTGCTCAAAAAATGGGCCCTTTTCCCAGCGAAAACAAGGCTATTTTCAATAAAAAAAAATAGGACACATTGAGCAGAGATGGCTGCAAAATATGAATTTTTGTCCGTTTCCAGTGTGAAAACAGGCATTTTGGTCAAAGCTCACCAAGACATGAAATAGGAAGAGGGTACAAAACAAACAGCCAACATTTCCACACCAAACGTCACTGAGACACGGTCACAGTTATTCAGCTTCACTGGAGATGGACAATGATCTCTGTAAAACTCCTCTCTTCTCCCGAGTACCTAGCCGGTGTCTAGCCAGAGCCATGGCATTACTGCACGTTAACGAGCAATGTGGCTTTGCACAATGGGCCTGATCAAAGCCTACTGAAGGCAATGCAAAGCCTCCTGTTGACTTCAATGGGCTTCATATCAGGCCCTGTATTTTTTGCTCGTGACTCTTGATGTTATTACACATCCTGGAAAAAACGTACAGGAACATGTGCAGAAAAAGCTCCACACCTGAAGGAAAAAAGGAAACATCTCTTTGATGCACTTTTTTCCAATGGCAGCCTTTTGAAGCTGCTCAGGGGTGTGGAATGTCTGAAGATGTCCCAGCAGAGATGGGCCAGAGGGCAGAGTGCGGGTGATACCCGCTTTACTGCACCTTATTACATCAGTATCAATACCCCATCTATGTGGCATGCTAGAGTTCTGTAGGGTAGCTATATTACACACAGGATCAAAATTAGCTCTGTTACATGGCTACTACTCCATTGATCTGGGGCTGAGTCGTTCTGGTGCAGTGGAGTAGATCACCACCCAGGTTCCAAAGGTTAAATTTTGTGTCCAGTGAAGACTAGCACAGATGGGTAGGAAAGTGCTGTTTTCGCTGACAGGTTAAAAACAGACTTAATAAAGTGTGCGGGCAAGTGTGACTAGAGTGGTGTAAAGTAACGCCAGAGAAGACAGCTCGGTAAAATATATTAAAGCCTGGCCTGGAATGTTGAGCCCAGGGGCTTTAAGGCAGTTATTGCAAGGCAAACAATAGTTTATAAGCAGAGTTTCCAACGTTAACATGTGTGAGTGATTTTCTTCCATACAATGTCATGTCATGTCACCACAGCAAGTGCTCTGCATTGCGGAGTGAGGAGGTATCACAGGTGTCACGGCACATGACATAGGAATTACGCTGTGCTCACCAAGGGCTCGTCTACACAGCAAGTTACTGCATGGCAAGCCGGGGTGTGAATCTACAGCACTCCAGCTTGCTGCGTAGTAACGTCCGCTGTGGGCACTGCTCCAGCACAGGACTTTCACTGCACTGAAGCCATGTCCCCGAGTGCGGCAAGCTGGTGGGCTGTAGATTCACACGCTGGCTTGCCGCATAGTAACTTGCCGCGCATACAAGCTCTGACATAAGTTATCTCACTATGACATGCTGCAGGGGTTCCTAAAAGCTCTGGGCAATGGTACCCATTTAGTAACATTCAAAGCTTAGCTGTACGGGTCTGTGCCTTCCTCCTTCCCCTGAGCCTGTGCTGCTCTTGCCATCAGGAGACAGGCATTTGGAGCAGTCTCAGCTCCATGGCAAAGTGAAGGGAGAACAAAGTGGCTGGAAGGTGGCAAGGAGGGGCTCACCAAAGGTATCAGTACTGAGTAGCAGTGAGTGGGAAGCAGAACTCCAGTTCCACCCAAAGACAGGGCACGACAGTCGGCAATACCACAGGGTCACTCTGCAGCCCCCTCACCATGTTCTCTTTAGGAATTGCTGGCTAGTGCTCCCTAGCAGCACTATGGCAACAGGAGAAGGCTGGATTGCCACCATGTTCTTGACTCAGGGCAAATGGCAGAGTGAAGCTCTCGGGAGCGGACCAGGTTAACGAGGACAAATGTAACTGAAGTTTAGGCCTTAATGATCACATATGGGGAAATGGCCTTGGAGTTTGCAAATGATCCACTGGCTCTCTGCTCCCTGACATTTAATTCCCCAGTTCACCATTCCTACTTGCAGGGCGTATTAACATTGTAAGGTGCTTGGGGAAAAAAGCCTTTTTTTCCCCAGCGACTCTAGCATGAGAGTGACACACAAACGGCTTCTGTGCAAGAAGTGGTCAGGTAAACCAAGGACATCCTCTCGGTATCACATCAGGTAAGACACGCTTACAGTATCACTGCAAAGCAACCTGCAGATCCCCTCATTACAATAATACGAAGCATTTGCTGAACACTTTGTAGACTAAAATATATGGCACTGTGGGTGAGGTAATCCAGAACCATGGCACACAGGGTCACATTTCATATACACAGACTATGCACTGTCTCTGGCTGTAAAAGCCCATTGATCCTGTCAAGAGTTATATGAACAAAAAGCAGATGCAGCAGAAATGTTTCACTGCACAGTGGAACTTGCCTATTCAATCACAGAGTTCAGCATAAAGAGAAGAATAAGCAAACTCTCTAATAGTCTGATACAGAAAATGCTGCCACAGGTTCCTTAGCTGAGCTTACAACAGGCTAAGACGTGATCATAGTATTGTAATGCTTGTGGGCAAGTGTAATGAGCTTCCTGGAACTTTGATAGAGGAAATGCTCCTCCTTTTATAGTAGGCAGAAAACAACAAAGCTAACAAAGTGCATTTGGTCCTGGTGGTGCTGCCCTGTGCTGTGAAATAGCTATTCCACTGCTGGGGGGTTACAACGACCTCTCAATATCTATAATCTGTAATCAAAGCACCTGACTGTCCTTCGGGATGGAGAGTGCTATAGAAATGTAGCATCACCATCATCATACTACAGTTACCTCTGCTCCCAACTTGCAGACACTGGGGCCTTATCTGCACTAGGATATTTCCCACCACAGTTACCACTGGTTCAGCTCTACTGGTGAGAGCCCCAGTGTAGAAAAGGTGGTGGCAACCACTGCTGTTTTAGCCACTGTCATGTAGATCTGTTACAGTGCAGACAGCCTATAGGGACAGATATTCCCTTTCTTGTAGGGAGAAGTGTCTTCACCTCCAAGAGCTGCAAAAACGAGCAGATACAGTGGAAGTTTTAGCCTCTAAATATTAGACTAATGGTGGCAACAAACGTGAGGCGTTGGAAAATGAATAAACAGGAAAAACATAAAAAAAGAATGAGCAGCTATTTGGTCTGTCCATGTAGCTTGCTTTCACATTGTAATCATGTGACAGAAAAGCTGCAATATGCACGGTTGTTGTAGCCATGCCGGTCGCAGGATATTAGACAAGGTAGGCGTGGTACTAGCTTGAAAGCTTGTCTCTCTCCCCAGCAGAAGTTGGTCCAATAAAAGATATCCCCTCCCCCACCTTGTCTCACTAGAAAAGCTGTAAATCATAGTCACTGGGTCATGTACAGCATCTCCCCTTCCACTATAACTCTGACCCAGATTATTGGCATTTAGGGGAGAAAAACATATGTTTTCATTCGGAACGTCCAAAAGGCAAAACTTTCATCTACTCCTCTCCCAGATGTACTGTACCACATACTGCCTGTTTCCAGTTCATCTTCGGCATCCCCCAAGGCCTAGTCTAGTTCACAATTCATATTTCCTTCCACACAGATTTCTGCACACAGCGTTGGCTGTGGTTATTGAAGTTAAATGTCAAGAGGACCTTTGCC